>NC_142517.1:183733583-184040166 GCF_057876585.1 Rhinolophus sinicus | reverse complement strand
GGTCATTAAAGTATTGGCATCGGTGTTCTAGAAAAAAAGAGTATGAAAAAAATGTACAATCAGTGGTGACACATAGGAAAACTTAGTATAAAGCAATCCCAGGAGATCTTAATATACCCTTTTCTTAGAAGGGGAGGCAGTTGGAATATGGTCGTTTTATACAGCTGTGTGTTTTGTGTTCTTTGAACCACGGTCATAAGATGGATAGAATTCTTTAGCTAGAATGTGAGTAAAGCTTGAAGGATTTTGCTGGTACCTGTTATAAATTTGGTTCTTAAAATTTTAAATAGCAATTATACAGTTTAAACTCAGTATAAAGTGAAATACGGATCCTTATTCCTTCTTTCTTATCAAATACTTTTTGCCACATTATAAATTAAAATTGTACGGTGCGGCCAGTTGGCTCAGTTGGTTAGATCACTGTGCTCATAACACCAAGGTCACTGGTTCGATTCCCACATGGGCCAGTGAGCTGTGCCCTCCACAGCTAGACTGGAAACGACTTGGAGCTGATGGATCCTGGAAAAACACACTGTTCCCCAATATTCCCCAATAAAAACTTAAAAAAAAATTAAAATTGTAAAATAAGACTTCAACTTGGGACATGTTTTAATTTTAATATCTAAACAAGGAGTTAATGTATTGAGTAATTAGAATCTTGAAATTTTATGCTACTAAATCATAAAACTTCAAAATATAGCCCAGCTTTTGTTTGCTTCTTAGATAAAATAATTTCTGGGTTTAGATTATCCTCAAGCCTTTAATATAACTAGTTGTTTTATCTCTAACTCCTGTGTCATAACCAAAGCCTAGTTAAATTATCAGTGTGCTAATTCCCTGTGTGCTGGGAAAAGGTACAAATCTCATGAAAATATTAAGAACAAAAGATACAGCCCTGAATTTCAGGAACACTTAAGTGATTTTTCTTGATATTTGTAGCTCAACAGAGGCAGAAGGATCCAAAGAAAGAGGCCTGGTCCATATCTGGAAGGCAGGATCCTGTTCTGTAACACCAGAGAGATTGCCAGGCTGGGGAGGAAAGACTGTTCTTCAGGCGGCCCTTGGCGTGAAACATGGAGTTCTTCTGACTGAAGGTATTGAAAACAATGGCTTAACAAAAACTAACTGAAACTGACATAATGCCCGAGTGTATAAGAGCAGGTAAAAGAGTTATTGGATACCAGGTGTTCTTAATGAACTTTGCTGGAGCTTATACTCTTTTTGTTTACAAAATATGTTCTTACTCCCTTTATCAGAAATCAGATTAGTTCTTAAATTTAAGATATACCAAAACTAGAATAAAAGGGGGAATTATAGTTTTTAAATTTTATAGCAATAAGTACATGAAAAACTAACTTTTTTGAAAGATTACCTATTCAGAGACTCTTTTGCTATTCGTTAAACCTTCTTTGTTCATTAAAATGTATCAGAATAACAATGCTAATAATAGCTAATGTTTATCATTAAACAATTATAGGTGTTATCCACTGCACTAAGGACTTGATATGTATTATTTCTTTGAGTCTCCACAGCCACCTTATGAGGTAGCTACTATTATTATCCCCACTTCACAGATGAGGAAGCTGAAGGTCAGGTTAAATAATTTCTCTAAGCATACATGTCTGTTAGAGTGTCAGAGTTAGGATGGGAACCCAGAGAGTGTGATTTCAAAGCCTGCTTTTTAAGCCACTTGGTTATATCCTGTCTCAGTACAGTTTTCTGAGGTATAAATAGCAGCTCATCAGAACATGTAATAAAATCTATAAATCTATAAAAGATAGAAACATAGGCTATAATTTATGTAGAGAGCTACCTCTAATTTTTGTGGCAGTTTACCAGCTCAATCATGGCAAATTTGATTTGGGCCAGGACTGCCATCAACTTCACTAATTTATAAATTTCTGCTCTGTATGCATTTATTAAGTATTCACTAATGCTTTGCTGTTTTCCTCGTAGAAACTGGGAAGACAAATTCTAGGAAATTAAGCTTAAATATGACCTTGGTGGTTTTATGGGGTTAACTTGGATTTCACTTTATTATTACATAACTTTTATTATAATAATATGTAACAATACATTATTATATTAGGCCAGAATTTGGAAAAAGACTTATTTTAAAAATGTGAACTATATTCAGTGCATGCCTTTGGGTTTAAAATATGTAGTTCTCAAGCATATATAAGTGGAATTTTGTTATTGTTTTATTAGCCCTTCTGTAGTATATTTAGGAACCTTTATGAACATAACTATCTTTAAACATCTAGAATCATACCTAAAAGGCTGGGAAACTGAGGGAAACTTTTAAAAAGTATATAGCTTATCAGTGTTCATGTTTAAGTTTCACTATTCTGGTTTTTATCACTGTTCTGGTTTTAGTGTCAAAGTCACAAAAAAATCTCATCTCACACAAGTGTGTAGTACTTTGAAATGGAAAAAAGTTCTCCAGTGCTTTTTTAGACGAGAAAATGGTACTGATTGAATGCTAAGAATTTTCAAGCTTCATTGTCTCTATTTAATTTGACCATTAGCTCATAATTCAATGAGGATACTTCATTGATTCACTATTTTTGAGGTACTCCAGGTTAATCAAAGGGGGGGGTGTCTAAATATCCATTTCTTTGCAGTATTGCTCTCTCTAGTGGAATAATGTCAATTGAAAGAGTTGATGAGCTGTTGCAAATGTATATTGCTATATCACTTGGGAAGAAAGTTTTAACGATTTTAACCAGTGAGCTTATTTTCTCAATACTCTTTATCCAGACGAAATTCCCTAATAAAAGTTTGTATCTTCCTTCCAGCCGCTATTGTGTTCTTCCTTATATACATGGTATGGGGACTTAATTTAAATATATAAATATATCTGCCATGTATAATAGATCAAAGATAAAGTATGTATTTCTTTTTCGTCATCAACTCAATTGCTGCTTTGTGGGGGGAAAATAGTGCTTATTTCTTCATTCTGTATGTAGAAATTCTTATTGCAAAAGACAGTGACTTAAATCTGCATAACAATCTTATCCTTGTTTACTGTACTTTTCCTGGTAACTTCCATAACTGACTCCCCTCCACCCCAGCATCTTTTGGCTTCAGCTGAGGGTGATTTGAAAGTGGTGGATTCAGCCATTTTGGTGAGTTACTCAGTTTTCCTGAGTTTCTCCCATGTGTACAGGAGGTATACGTGTTATTAAATTTTTGTTTGTTTTTCTCCTATTAATCTGTCTTTTGTTACAGGGATGTCTCAAAAGAACCCAGAAGGGGAGAGGGAAAAATATTTTTCCTTCCCTACAGAACAGTAGACTATATGCCATATAGCCTAGGTGTGTAGTAGGCTATACCACCTAGGTTTGTGTAAGGGCACTCTATGGTGTTCGCACAATGACAAAATCGCCTAACAATGCATTTCTCAGAATGTATTCTTTTTTCTTTTTTCTTTTTTTTAAAGATTTTATTGGGGAAGGGGAACAGGACCTTACTGGGGAACAGTGTATACCTCCAGGACCTTCTTTTTTCCAAGTCAAGTTGTTGTCCTTTCAATCTCAGCTGTGGAGGGTGCCGTTCAGCTTCAAGTTGTTGAACTTTCAGTCTTAGTTGTGGAGGGTGCAGCCCAGCCCCAGGTCCAGTTGCCTTTGCTAGTTGCAGGGGGCGCAGCCCACCATCCCCTGCAGGAGTCGAACTGGCAACCCTGTGGTTGAGAGGACGCGCTCCAACCAACTGAGCCATCCGGGAGCTCAGCAGCAGCTCAGCTCAAGGTGCCATGTTCAATCTTAGTTGCAGGGGGCGCAGCCCACCATCCCCTGCGGGAGTCGAACTGGCAACCCTGTGGTTGAGAGGACGCACTCCAACCAACTGAGCCATCCGGGAGCTCAGCAGCAGCTCAGCTCAAGGTGCCGTGTTCAATCTTAGTTGCAGGGGGCGCTGCCCACCATCCCTTGCGGGACTCGAGGAATCGAACCAGCAAGCTTGCGGTTGAGAGCCCACTGGCCTGTGTGGGAATCAAACTGGCAGCCCTCGGAGTTAGGAGCACGGAGCTCCAACCACCTGAGCCACTGGGCTGGCCCTCAGAATGTATTCTGGTTATAAGTAGTTCATGACTGTATTTTATATATAACATTTAAAAATTATACATAATATGGTACATATCATGAAGATAGCCACATCTTGTTAATAGTGGTAATTTCTGTACAACCTAGAGGTATAATGCTAATTTCCTTTTTTTTTTTTTTTTTAAGTTTTTTATTGGGGATATTGGGGAACAGTATGTTTCTCCAGGGCCCATCAGCTCTAAGTCGTTGTCCGTTAATCTAGTTGTGGAGAGCTCAGCTCAGCTCAACTCCAAGTCCAGTCGCCATTTTCAATCTTAGTTGCAGGCGGTGCAGCCCAGTATCCCATGCGAGAATTGAACCAGCAACCTTGTTGTTAAGAGCTCGCGCTCTAACCAACTGAGCCATCCGGCCGCCCCTGAAAGCTAATTTCTTAATTTTGGCCAAAATGAATCTCTAATATTTTTGTGCCATTGCATAAATTTTCTGCTTCTCTGACTTATTCAGTAGTAGCGAATGTTGTAGATATTAGCAGTGTGTCATTTTATCTTGTCATGATCGTTTCGTCTTTGAATGCTTGGAATCTGCTTCTGTAATAGCCTACAATAGTAGCCATTAGTAGTGGATCGCTGCTAGAGTTTTTAGGATGAGGCTGAAAGAAAGGAACAATACCTCCTGCAAACTGTAGAAGTTCTCACTATATTTCAGAATGTTAAAAGATGTTATTTATTAAAAGATGAATAAGTTTGGAATATTATATGCTTGAACCAAATCTCTGCACTGTGCTTTCGAAAAAATAAAAAACAACAATCCTATTTTGTTAAACCTAGAGGGGATTCAAAGTTTTCTGATAAAATTTCTAGTTAATTTCACAAACTGCTTTTTTTTCTTTTTTTAAAATTTTCAGATGGTGCGGTCTACAGCTTTGGGACTCTTCCCTGGAGAAGTGAACCAGCAGAGATTTGTCCGAGTACTCCCATTCTAGAAAATGCCCTGGTTGGGCAATATGTTGTTACTGTGGCAGCGGGGAGTTTTCACAGTGGAGCAGTGACAGAAAGTGGCGTAGCATACATGTGGGGAGAGAACTCTGCTGGCCAGTGTGCAGTAGCTAACCAGCAGTATGTTCCAGAACCTAATCCTGTCAGCATTTCTGATTCTGAGACCAGTCCTTTGTTAGCAGTCAAGATTTTGCAGTTGGCTTGTGGCGAGGAGCATACTCTGGCATTGTCCATAAGCAGAGAGATTTGGTCATGGGGTACTGGTTGTCAGCTGGGTCTCATTACTACTACCTTCCCAGTGACAAAGCCACAGAAGGTGGAACATCTTGCTGGGCGTGTAGTGCTACAGGTTGCCTGTGGTGCGTTCCACAGCTTAGCCCTTGTACAATGTCTCCCTTCCCAAGATCTGAAGCCAGTCCCTGAAAGGTGCAACCAGTGCAGCCAGCTCTTAATTACTATGACTGACAAAGAAGATCATGTGATTATATCAGACAGTCATTGTTGCCCGTTAGGTGTGACCCTGTCAGAATCCCAGGCAGAAAACCAGGCCAACACTGCCATCAGCCCCTCCACTGAAACCCTTGACAGCCAGGGAGAAGTATTTGAAAACACTCTTGTAGAAAATGATCTGCCTGTAGCTACCAAAATGAACGCTGCAAATGTTCAGACCACAAGTAGCGATGCCATTCCCTCCCAACGAGAGGACGTGAAAGCAGCTGAAATGTCTTCTGCCGGAAATATACCATGCTATCCTGACACTCAGGCAGTAAATGAATATGTGCAGAAACTGTCAGATCACTCAATAAGAGAGAACTCAGAGAACGATGAAAAGCCAAAGCCATCTCAGGTACCTGCTAAATTTTTTAATACAAAGCTATTTCTGGGGTTGAACCATCTGAGTTTTTCTTTAGAAACTTGAAAATGCCTACGGCTTGATAGCACTTTTTATTTTTTGAATTTGACTATAAATCTCTCTCATCATCTAAACCTAGATAAGGAAAAACCTGGATTAATTCAAAATTATTCTTTAGTTTCAAATTCTGGCCCTTTATGATGTTGAAAGATGCCATGCTGTGCTTGTTTTTTAAGTAGCAAAATCCCATTTGTTTTTTCCCCTAGTATTTTCTCACCATGACTAATGTACTGAATTTGGTGTGCCCTTCAGTAGTTTAACCTAATATAACTATATATTCACAAAGATTCCTCTGACCTGTGTTTGTACATTCTTCAGGTTCTGTAGAGAAAAGCCCATTCTTTTTTTATCAGAAAGGTTGCTATATGTGGTGGACCCTTCAATTGTAGGCAGACTAAAAAAAACCTTACTGGCATTACATATTGTTCAAATTTTTTTCAGTTATACCTGTGGTCCTTACTGGAAGGACCTTTTTGGAAGGGTAGTGGTGGTGAATATTTTCTTCATCTTATTTAAACTACTCTCATTATGAAAGCTTATTTCCCTGCTTAAAATTAATTGTTCTAAAGGGATAATCGGTTTTTCACTCTTAGGGTAAGCCTTTTAATTTTGCTTTACCAAAACTCTAAGCTAAGAAAACAAAAATGTCTAATCGTAAAAAGGGGTGTTTTTTCAGGTTATTGAAATGACATAGCCTTTTGATTCTTTATTCTTGTTGTTTACTATATCAGAATGAAAACATAGCGTAGAGGTGTTTTTAAAAACAGTTTTTATTTCACAGTCTTTTCACAGAACCTTGTGGATATTTGATTTTTTTAAAAAATTAAGAATAAGCCATTTGGAGGAAGGTATTATAAAAGTATAAACAAAACAATAATAATTTAACAGGAATGCATGTAGACAATTTCTAGACTTGTACATGTTATAAAAGTTTGACTTTGACTTTTTAAAAGTCATTTCTCTAATTAAATTGAAGTTAGCAGTTTATTGTATACAGTTTATTTGATTACTAGATTATCACCATTGCAATTGCATTTTTCTTTGGACTTGTTTTCTTAAACATTTAATGTTTTTGTTACCTATGCTAGTTTTGGCAATGTGTGTTTATATAAATTTAATTCAATTTTGAAATAGTGTCTCAATCATACAGCTAATTCATTAGGAATTTATGTGGCTTAGGACAAGTTTTTTCTCTTCTGGCCAGATATAACTGAAAGGGTATCTTACTTTTGTGAAATAAACCCAACTGTTTGGCAATGTAGCCTATATCTCACTATTGAATTTTATTATTGGTGGACTGGAACTCCTAAAATTATGTCTTTCATCAGAATTGCTAACTATGTATTTTTGTTTTGTTTATTTTATGTATTGTTAAATGTAATTAAGTAGAAGAGCCAGTTAGAACAATAGTTTAAAGTTTATATAAAGTAGAGTTTTGTGATTTTTTTTTTTACCTAATGGTAAGAGCCCCCTAAAATAGTCTCCTCTAAATACCATCGCTGCTTCTATTACCAGCCTTTGTAAACAAAGGGTGGAAATAATGATGCTAGTTCTTCTGAACAAGTTATCATGGGGACTGTATCACCAAGTAAATTATAAACTTTGTATTTGTCTTTTGTTTTACGCGGTGTATTGATTTTGTTGAATATTTTAATTAAAGATACTTGTACAGAAATGGCTTTTCTGAATTCTGTATTTAATTCAACAAATGTTTTGAGTACCTACTACTACATGTCATGCACTATACTAGTCAACAGGGGGGTTGGTTTTTAGTTTAGGATAAATTTAGGAATGTATATACGAGTATACCCTTTGGGACCTTGGGGTAGTATATGAAGCAAATTGTTTATTGTGACCTA
Organism: Rhinolophus sinicus; assembly: GCF_057876585.1. Lineage (NCBI taxonomy): Eukaryota > Metazoa > Chordata > Mammalia > Chiroptera > Rhinolophidae > Rhinolophus > Rhinolophus sinicus. Next base: position 184,032,356 of record NC_142517.1, on the reverse strand, counting down.
TGCTGGTAAGCCAAAAGCTTTTTGTGTATGTGTTTAGTAGATACATTTAATGACTTTCCTTTTTAGTAAACAATGATGCTTAATAGCTCAAAATAAATGTCAATTGATTTTTCACTAAAATATTAGAAAACTTATTTTGACTCTCTAAAACAGCAATGAATAACACTAAGAACATTGGTTCCAAATGTTTAATTATTAACCTCCCACATTTACTCTCTATGTTAGCAAGAGCAAAGGTAATCCTTCAGTTTACCTAGCCCTTGGGTCATGGAAAATAACTCACTGAGGAGACAGTAAAGGATTTGAACATAAGAGTATAATTTAGGGGCTGACAGGCAGAGGTATAACTTATTTTTCTACCTATAAATGCTATATGTAAATTTCCATTTATAAAACATTTTAGGAAAAGCCTTTTTTCAGAAATAATTTTTTTCTGATTTTTCTTGGTAGCATTCTGTGTAAATTTTCCTAAAAGGGATCAATAATAAAACTTTCATCTTTTCAACCTTCTATCCAGAGCTGTCACAGTGCATTTCATATTAAAGACTGTGTTTTTTCATACCTCTTTTCTCCTCTCCCCTTTTACTGTGCTTAATTTAATAAAAGAAACTGGGGTGTATTATTAAACACCATGGAAATATACAACGCTCAAACAAAAAGACGTACTTTTGACAAGGAGCTGTGTTTTGTGTACTCGCTGCCATACAGTGTGTTAAATCCATGATCAAGAAGACTTATCTTTAAGTTGGCGATAAAGAGACCTTTGTTTTAGAGACTTCTATTTGTAAACAGTGATAGATGTTAAACCATATTTTATTGATTACTTTTTGTATAAGGGATTGTGTTTTTTATATGCTTTTCTATGTGTATATATTTCAGCCTCTTACGGAAGAAGCAATTCCTAATCTTCACAGCCCACCAACCACGAGCACCTCAGCGCTCAACAGCCTTGTGGTTTCTTGTGCATCTGCCGTTGGTGTGAGAGTGGCTGCTACATATGAAGCTGGGGCCTTGTCTCTTAAGAAAGTTATGAACTTTTACAGTACAGCCCCTTGTGAAACTGGAGCTCAGGCAGGGAGTACTTCCATAGGCCCAGAAGGTCTGAAAGATAGCAGAGAAGAACAGGTTAAACAGGAGTCAATGCAAGGAAAGAAAAGTTCAAGTCTTGTGGATATCAGAGAAGAAGAATCAGAGGGAGGCAGCCGAAGACTCTCCCTCCCTGGATTGTTGTCACAAGGTAAGGAAATAGCCAGGTTTTGTGAGTTGACTTTTGCTGACTCCAAAATGCTCCTGACATCAGTCACGTGCTATATGGTAATGAATTAGCTTTCCTAATTGCTGAAGCTGACATAATTCAAATGTCAAAATGTGTTTAATTTTGGTCATCATAGGTGGTTTTAAAAGTTAGTTAGGTATGTTTCTGTCTGCTTTAGAAATAACTTTAGAAAGTAACTTTTTCATGATGACCGCTTGTCACGCGGGGTGGCCTGTGGGGTCTCTGCTCCTGCTCCCCACATAAGAATGCAGGATGTGGTGAGGCCAAAAAGGAACTCCCACGGAGCCATAGGTAAGGGAGTCATACCGCTATAGTCTCACTGAAGGCTGGATTCACATGACGTGCGACCTGCTGTCTGCTTTTCTGCCAACCGACTGAATCTCTCGATTCTCCTCGACTCCCAATGTAGCCGCGGCAGTTATATTAGTGGCCAATGGCTCAGTGGTTACAGCTGACAGCCAACTAGCCACAGCTGACGGCCATCTACTACCCGAGCCAGCACCCCTCCACGAGAGGCCGAGAGCCTGGAAACTGTTCTCTGGGGCTCTGTCCCCACACCGCTTTTGCTTATGAACTTATTATGAGTCTTTTTTTATTGTTCTGGAGTATAGCAATAGCCTCCCTTATTTCCTAGTTGGGGCCTATCCTATACTCCAGATACAAGAAGTTGCAGATGTGACCATTGGGTAAGTGAGGAGTTACAGTACTTGTCTTGGAAGTAGAGATAATTTTAAGCTTCAATAAGAGAAAACTTCATTTTCTGAAACCATCAGCAGCAATAAATCTTAGAATATGAAGAATATTACACAGTTGGTTCTTGTACATTTCTCAATCAGTTGAGGAATCTCAGTCATCTAGACTTCCGCGTCTCTGAATGTGTTCTGCAGACCTTCGACTTCAGCAGCATCTGGGAATTTGTTAGAAATGCAGGGTATCAGGCTCACTCCAAACCTAATGGATCAGAACATGCATTATAACAAGATCCCCAAGGTGATTAGTGTGCGCTTTCAAGTTTGAGGATTAGACCAGGAGTTTGCAAACTTTCTCTGTAAAGAGCTAACGAGAAATATTCTATGATTTGCAGGCCATATAGTCTCTGTTACAGCTGTTCAACGCTGCTGTTGTTGCTTAAGAGCATCAGAGATAATACATTTTAATGAGCAAGGCTCTATTCCAATAAAACTTGATTTACAAAAACAAGCAATGGGCTGTATTTGACCCACTGGCTATAAACCATTTTGTGCAAAGCTCTAAACTTAGGAATCCTAGACTGTAATAAAATGTACCTTTTCAGCTCTGCCCCTGTTCCCTACACTTGTTCTACTTACTCATTGTACTTTCTTGTGCCACTGAGCACTTCTGTTATCTTGCCTCCTGATTTTCATTGTTGCTAGATTTTCATCTGTGCAAATGAAACCCCGAGTCCTGATTGATTTGACTGTGTGTTTATAAAGAAAGCCCAACGCATTGTATTAAGTCTGAAGGAGAATCTCGTGTGAAAGTTTTCTTAAATGTCTTCTAGCGTTTTTAGTATAAGCATATTTGAGATCTCTTTGAACCACAAATGTGGAATATTGACTTTTATCATGTCATTAGACCCTATGAAATCTGCAGTCCTACTAACAGATGTATTTCCTTAGGTTAAATTTCCCTTAGTAACCTAAAGTATCTTCAGAAAAAAAATTTACATGTACTCTTTTTCCCTCTCTCTTTTAAAATTACCTGGAATACATGTTTGAGGAAACTTCACTTAAATTTATTTGAGTTTCTCTATATACAAATGGACAGTGTACTTACCAGGAAAGGTGTTCATCATACCAGTGATGGTCACTTTTTGTGACTCCCAAGTTAATGACCAAGTGATTAAGTCTACACTTGGTGACATTTAATGATTTTCTTCGAAACATATCCTCTCACCAAATTGGTGTACATAGTGTTATATACCTTTGTTACAATTTTGAACGTGTAAAAGATGAAAACATTCTTCTTTAAAAGATTAAGTTCTCTATACAATAATTTGAAGCAGGCAAAATGCAAAAGCTTTTTTAGTACTTCCCATTTATAATCTTTTTCCCACCTTAGATACTTCTAAATTTTAGATTTAAATAAGTTATTTATTACAATATTTATAATATATTTGAACTTAGACCTTGTCTTGGAAAGGCTTCACTTTTCATGCTGCTTTGAAAAGGGAAAAATATTTGTCAGCCTTAGTGTAGTACTTTGTTAAGCATATTCTTTAGAATATAAGTTCCACAGAGTGTCACACAGACGTCCTGTATAACTTAAGTGTTATACAGAAAAGAATTCTGTGGCCAAATGTTTGGGAGCTGGGTAAGCCAAATTTAAACAATTTTTAATTGCAGGACTTTCAGCTCCTTTAGCATGCTCAAGTCTGTGTGAATCTCTACAGGGCAGGTAGCCGGAGGAGAGAATGTAGTAGGCAGCATTTGCCAAACTCATTTGACCAGTAAATCTCCATTTTGCAGAGAACCTATACAATATGTTTCATAAAACCATGTTATTGTATTTCTTTGAAAATCAACAGTTTATCAAAATATCTTTTTCCCCACTCATCTACTCCCTCACCCCATCTCTGGTTTATTTTCAGTTTCCCCCAGGCTGTTAAGAAAAGCTGCACGGGTGAAAACGCGGACAGTGGTTCTGACCCCTACATACAGCGGAGAAGCAGATGCTCTGTTGCCTTCTCTGAGAACAGAGGTGTGGACCTGGGGGAAAGGGAAGGAAGGGCAACTAGGACATGGCGATGTTCTGCCTAGGTGAGTGCTGCCGGTGTTGACTGGGAGGAATGGACTTAAATAGCCTGTCTCCTGGGACGGTCTCTCCCTTTTTATTTCCTCATGGAGGAAATCTCCCTCAAAATTATACTCCACTAACTCTGATTTAAAAGGCAACTCTCATCTTAAACTTGACTTTGTTCCTCACAGTAAAGGACTTGAGTATCCATGGTGCACCTTTCCATCCCATCATGGATGTGTATTCATCTTGCAACACAGAAAGGGGTGTCGGGGTTAAGGTGGTATTTCATTAGAACACTTGAATGGCTCAGATTTTTAACTTAGAAAAAAGAACCAACAATTTCCTTTTTAACCTAAAAGGTGTCTCTCTACTGCTGTCAGAATAACTATAACTGCAATAGTAAACCATGTCTATCGATATACCTCAAGGAAAAGCTATTGTTTAGGAGGAACTCTTATGATACTAATAAATTAGACGTTTGTGAAGGTGTGTAAATGGAATGATTATCTAAGACAGTCAGTTAACATTAATGTCTGTAAGCAGAGTGTGGGCAACTGTGACGTTAAAAAAGAAGACTTAACTCCCCTCTACGGTTCTATTTCATTGTGTCCTAAGTGGTCTCTCTGCCACCTGAATCATTTTGTAGTTTGATGATTCTTAACAGATTCTGAATTATGGTGGTTAATTAGTGATTGGTAGATAGGGATTAAATTAAAACGATCCAGAATTACTTACAAGGAGTAGGTTGAACATATATCCATCATTTTTATTTCAATGTTTTCTTTTGAAGTGCTCATTTTTTACTTGAAAGCACTTACTCTATAATTTGAGAAAGGTCATGATTCTTGCTGAGAATACTAATTACTTTGAGTTTGTGAGTATATGTGGTTTTTTTCTTTAAGGCTTCAACCATTGTGTGTAAAATGTCTGGATGGTAAAGAAGTAATCCACCTGGAGGCAGGTGGTTGCCATTCTCTTGCACTTACTGCGAAATCCCAGGTAGGAAGCAAACTATTAAAAGTTGATCTTAATTTCATGGAAGGCCAACATGACAAGATTGGACCATCGTTGGTTAAGTATCTGCTATGTGATATCATATCTCATTTGATCTTTCCAGTGTTTTACATTGCATTGCATTATTTCCATTTTACAAATGAGGAAAGGGAAGTTTAGGGGAATTATGTAGCTTTGTTAAAGTCACACATGTGATAGTAGAGTTTGGATTAAATACTGGTATACCCATCAAAGAATCTATAATGTGTTCTCGTCACAAAATAGAATTCATAAGTTTCCAGGGCATTGGTGAATTTCTATTCATGCCTTGATGAGGAAAATCCATAAGTAAGATACTAAAAGAAGAAAGCAAAAGGCATTTTTCTCTTTCAAAATTGTGGGACCTGAAAGTGACCTCCAGACACTTAAAACCATGACTATATATATAAACCCTCCTAATAAAAGTGGTTGTTTTAAGTTATTCTTAAATATACGAGTATACATATAAGGATTCTTCGTTAGTCCTTTCATCTTTTTAGAAAAAGTCAGTAAAGGATTCTAAACCTTTAAATAAATGTTTCATTTTAAATTTCACATAGCAGGCTAGCCAGAAAACTAACATAGCCTATATAAATAAATATAAATATTAGGAAAGAAAAGGCTAACTTACTGTTTTTAATATGATGAATCATCTAAAAGGTTTAAAAATAAGATATTAGGAAGGTGGTCAGTTATAAAATAAGCACATAAAAATTGCTAGTTTTCTTATATATATAAAGTAAAACAGAAAACATGCTTAGGAAAAAAGAAGCTGTTCACAATTACAACAAAAGTATTTAGGAAATAGGAATATTCTTAATAGGAAAGAATATCCTATTAAGAATATTCTTTTTTCTTAAATGATGTCGAGCATTCTTTCATATGCTTATTTGCAATCCCAGTATATTTTTATTTTTTTTAAAATAAATTTTATTGGGGAATATTGGGGAACAGTGTGTGTCTCCAGGGCCATCAGCTCCAAGTCGTTGTCCTTCAATCTAGTTGTGGAGGGTGCAGCTCAGCTCCAAGTCCAGTCGCTGTTTTCAATCTTTAGTTGCAGGGGACACAGCCCACCATCTCATGAGGGAATTGAACCGGCAACCTTGTTGTTGAGAGCTCATGCTCTAACCAACTGAGCCATCTGGCTGCCCCAAGAATATTCTTAACAGGAATAGAGCCCATATGACACAAACTCGAGAACTCTTCTAATAGGTCATAAAAGAAAATGGGAGTAAAGAGAGAGAGATTTCATTTTTAAATGAGAAGAGTCAGTGTTGCAGAAATGCCATTTCTCCCTATATCGTTAAATCAGTACAGTTTAAATTCAATATAACTCCAAAATATTCCAATATAATATTTACAACTTGATAAAATGATCCCCAGATTATCCTAGGAGAGTAAACATAAGTGGTGAGCCACATAAATTCTGCTAAAGAACAGAAAGGAAGAGTAAAAATTAGCCATATAAAATATATTATAAAACTAGAAACAGATCAGTGGAGCAGAAATATACCTGTAGACTAGAAACAGACCCAAGTATATATGAGAATAATAGTATATGATAAAAGTGGGCATATCAAATCAGTTGGGGAAACAAGACTGAGTTTTCAATAAATACTGTTGGAACCATTGGCTTCTTATTTGCAGAAGAAAATTAAGGTAACTACATATTCTACTTCTGGCTGAATTAAAGATGTAGATGTTAAAAAGTAAAACCTTACATGTAAAAGAACAAATTTAGGTGATTTTTAAAAAATAACTTTAGGTGTAGAAAAGGTCGTAACATCAAAATCAGAAATTAGTAAAGTGTATGTTTGTTTGCATAGTAAACAATCTTAAACAGCAAAAAACACCACAAACAAAATTAAAATACATAACAAACTGGGTAAAAACTTTTGTAACATATATGACAAAGTGTTACTACCTGATAATATAAAGAAAAATTGTCATAGGCTATTTATGTTCCATTCATAAAAGAAAAAATAGAAATGGCCAGCAATGAATGAAAAGGTGGTCAACCACTTAGTAAACAAATTTAAATTGAAACAACAGTAAATTTTAACACCTATCAGATTAACAAGGGTTGCATTTAATACTAAGTGTTGGTGAAGATATGGGAAAAAGGTACATACAAATGCTGGCAAGAATGTATTAGGTTGGTGCAAAAGTAATTGCGGTTTTTGCAATTATTTTTAACCTTTTAAACCACAATTACTTTTACACCAACCTAATACATTGGACCATGCAGATAGATAATTTGACAGTGTATATCAAAAATCAGAATGTGCATATTCATTAACCCAGAATTCTTTGCCTAGGAATTTATCCCAAGGAAATAGATACACAAATATGTATACTCAAGAATTTTTATATTAAAAATTGGAAAGAAATTTTTAATAAATGTGATTATTCAATTAGGTAATTGATTAAACTGTGCCCACGGTGGAGTTCTGTGTAGTTATTATAAGTGATGTTGTAGCTCTATACTCACACAGAAAAATGTCGGTGCATACATAACATTAAGTAAAAAATATCAGATCACAAAACAGCATTGATAGTATAGTCCCATTTTATACTTTCCATTTTGTATACACGTTATATCTAATAGACAGTAAAATTTTTGGAAGGAGGTATGTGCGTGTTCCCAAAACAAAATAGGAATTGTCTCTAAGTGAGCTACATCAGTGGTTTTCACTTTCTTTTTATTTCTTTGTACTGTCACAGTTTTGTACAGTGACCATGAATTACTTTTATAATCAGAATGAACAAAATCATTTTCATTGTATATAGTCAATGTAATCTAGTTTTGTTTTGTCTATAGTGTAGCCTGGGTACTTGTGTTTCTCCTTCAGTGATTCTTCACATATAAAAAGGCTTTCTAGTCATTCCGTAGCACTCCTGTGTGCTACAAAGTAAAGAGTCATAATTACTTTTTCTGTATAGCACTTAGCTTTATTTTTTTATCACTTTCTTTGTGGAAGAGAGTGTAGGATAATTCCTGGGATTGAATCCTGGCTCTGCCACTTACAAATTTGTGTCCTCTGTGAGCCAGTTTCCATATCTGTAAAACAAGGATTGTTGTGAGAATGAAGCAAATTAATACACAGAAAGTGTTAAGAACAATGCCTGGCGATAGTAAACACCTGAAAAATATTAGTTATTGTTATTGTTAACCCTTGGACTCTGTGTCTTCCTATGTACTCTGTCTGCCCAGTATCTCTGGTCTTGTTTAAAAATGATGAAATTCTTAATGTTTTATTTTAAAGAGTAGAAAGACTCATATAAGTAATTTGTGGAAAGACTAGTGTAAGTAATTTATGTGTAACTATTGGTACATATTATACATACATACGCATATATATGTTATTATAAAGGTTCTGAATTGACATGCAAAATCAGATTTACAACTCTTACGTACTTTTCTGTGGTTTTCTAATAGGTTTACTCATGGGGTAGCAATTCCTTTGGTCAACTTGGGCATTCCGATGTTCCAACAACAATTCCTCGTCTTGCAAAGGTACTTTTGTGATCTGGATAACTTCTGTAAGGACTTATTCCAGAATTCTAAGTTATAACACTTTCCATTTCTCCATTTCATGTTTAAAAAATTAGGAAAACAGTATATTTATAACCTAAATTTGTTTTGATGTACTTAATTTCTTTCTAGATACAAAGCCACTTGTTTTTAAGCCAAATGTGGTTTTTTTGATGTGTTAGTTTATATTTCTTCTTAGCTTCCACTGTTCATTGAACAGTCATAGTTCTTTTGTCTTTTTTATTAATAAAAAGTAAAAATGAAAAAGTTCTTTCATTTAAAACAAATGTTTCTAGAACTATGATATTGACTTCTGAACTTTATACTAACAAATGCCTACTCTGATTTCTCACTTAATTTTGACTTTTACATAACATTATTTGATGGTGTTATGTCTTGTTTTGATTTCTTTTACACACATAGTCATAATAGTAAAACCTTTTGTAAACCTTTTCATTTTCTGTAGTGAAGCTAAAAGTAGAATGATTTCTTCACTGTTTGTGTGAATTGGTTTTCGTTTATGTAATGCTTCTCAGAGACTGGTGATTTCTAGTCCCTTTGGTGCAATTCCTAGAGGAGTGTGTCTCAACCTTTTTTTCTGTCCCAACACCCTGAAGAAATACTACATCCTCATCAGTAGTACTGACTCCTTATACAAGATTTGTTTGTATTTTGGGGGGTGGGGGGTGGGGAGTATGAATGGTGATAGCTTAACAGAATGGAAGATGGAGTTCATGTTTGTAGTTGGATCCTGATGTCGCCCCATCCCAAAACGTGCTCCCTCCACTCAGAGTAACAGAGACTAAAAAAGCGTAGTTACTTCAATCCATGATTCATGTAAATATGTATCCCAGTGATGCATGTATTCAGTGTGCACTGTGCATTCATCACTATATAAGACTTCCACATGCTGCCTTTTCTTCTTAATTTTACCTGGAAGGAAAGACAAATAAAACATTAGGGCATAGTTAGTACTTCTAGCTCCAATCTTAACTATTTTCAGTATAAAACATTTTAGTGGTAAACTATTTAATTTCTGGTGTTTTATCACAAATAAAGACATGGTAAATTATTGTTCCTTGTCTTTTATTTAAATACACTGGAACATGCATTTATTCATACTAAGGAGTCTTATAATACATGTATATAGCATGGAGATCCTGGAAATAATTTTTTATTTACTATTTTAGAGTCAGACGAGAGAATCGAGTTTGTTATTAGGTTTGAGTTTCATTACTCTTTAACTGTACATAACAAAAATACAGCATCAGGAGTTCGATTTAAGTCATTTTAATTAAATCTATGAATTCAAGTCAAAGTAGAATGAGATCTGAATTATTTTGGTGTAGAGACTCTTTCCTCCAGCAAAAAACGTTAATTCATTCTTTGCAAAGTTAACAGGAAGTCAGTTATTTGGATAGCCTGAACTTGAGAAGATAATGTCATGCTGGAAGAGGATAGCTATAAAGTGGTGGAGACACAGCCTCGCATCCACTCATGCTCACACCATCACCTGACACCTAGGATTTGGAGCCTATCTAGACACAAAGAATCTAATAGATTAGAAGGCTTTTTGCTTATCAGTATAGGAGCCATGGTTGAAACTGGGACGCGGTGGGGACAGAGCCCTGGCACCTGCCTTTCCATGGTGGCTCCTGAATCACAATGTGGAATCCTAAGGTTTGAAAAACATTTTTTTAAGGCATTGGTTCTCAAACTTTTGTCTGCATCAGAATCACCTGGAGACCTTGTTAAAACAGTTTGCCAGGTCCCACCCTCCAGTAGCTCTGTGGCCTGAGAGTCTGTATTTCTAACATGTCCCTAGGTGATTGCTGCTGCTGCTGCTGCAAAGACTACTCGTTGAGAGCCACTGGTCTGGGGATCCATGTAGCTGGGCTTCTAATGGGTCCTGCCTGTTTCAGCATCCTGGGAGTGGCACAGTGAAGTCACATCAGAGAAGTAGTGAATTCCAAGTGGGAAAACTGAGTTTTCCCAAGGGCTTAGTTGGCCAGAATGGAATTTAGCCTTCTTAGATTGTTTTATTTTTTAAGCTTGATTTTTGTGCACGTAGCTGAATGTGAACGGACAGAAGTGTGTGCTAGCTATCAGAATAGGGCTCTAGAAGTTTCTGGGCCTCCTGATTGGAGTACAGGCTAAGTCCTGTGAAGACTTCCAAAAAGATCAATTAAAAAAATCAGATCTATGGTTTTTCCTTTTTAAATTCCAATTATGCAGATATTTATAGAAATAATCCAGTTCTACATGTAAAAGCTGACCAAAGGCTTTCTTCTTACCCGTGTCTGTGCTGCATTTGACTGGGTACATTGCTGGTTGAATTTTTGCCCTCTGAAATATGACTGACTTGGCACCACAGCTATTTCGGTAATCTAACATTTCAATTCCTGTGGATCTGAAGTTCTGTCTGATTCCTTCATCTTGGACCCATCAATATCTTGCTGTCGTTGCAGGTAAACAGTGAAAATGGAGTCTGGAGTGTAGCTGCCGGCCAGGATTATTCCCTGTTTTTAGTGGATACAGAAGATTTCCAGCCTGGGTTGTATTACAGTGGTCGACAGAGTCCTGCAGAAGGTGACAACCTTCCAGAGAATCGCAGTGGTACTAAGACTCCAGTACTTCTCTCCTGTACTAAGGTGAACAGGGATTGGATCCTAAGGCCCATGTTGTATAACACAGGAGAAGTATTTCGTTTTTGTTACTTGTGTGCCGGTTACTAAGTATCTCTGACTACTGTATTTAAAACTGCAAGCTTATTCCCATCTTCTTCTTCCCTCCTTATCTTTTCCTGACTTCTTTCTCACCAAAGTGCATATCACCATCTAATACAATATATGATATACTTATTTTGTCTATTGTCTATCCTACTTAACTGTAAGATTCATAAGATAGCTAGGGATTTTAGGATTTCTCATTTACTGCTGTATCCTCATAGTAAATACTTTATAAAGAGTTCGTTGAATGAACATCCTCATGTAGGAATATTAAAAAGTAAATTTACGGTGAGGTTTTCTGACTGCATTCATGAATGCTTCAGAGGTGAATTAGAATAGGAATAGAGTAGATGAATTTTTAACTTGAGGTGTGTCTGTAGTAAAAATTGCATAGGCCTGACATGGGCTTGTTGCAGACCTGACAGGCCACCAGTGCTCTACTTCCCATCACTTCTCATTTTCTCTTAGCTTTTCATTGTATTTATTACTGTTTACTCCCTTTTTCATTTGTTCATCTGAATTTCTTTGCTTTCTTACTTTCTATCTCTTTTTCATACATTGAAACGATTGGCCTGTTTCTGGGTGTTTTTTTTCTTCCCACTAAAGTAACTTACATCCTCAAAGTGATATGTCTCAAGGAAATGAACCCTCAAAGCTAATACATTCTGGATTTCTTATTCTTATTCTTATTGAATAATCTATCCTATGGACTGTTTTTTATCCTTTGTGTTTATTTTTCTGGCTAAATATGTGAGCTGTGAATGTACAGGGACAAGCTCTTTCCTGCTGAAGGCAACACTGAGCAAGGTTTAGCTCCTAACCTATATGCAGCCTGTTATCCCAGACATACTAATAGACTCTTTGTAGTTGTTGGCCCTGGCTCCTCATTCCCCATGCAAGATTCCGCAGTCCAGATAAAGGATGAACGAGTCTGATGAAAGGGATGAGGCTCTAATATGTGTCTTTAGTTACCATGCGTGTTAACAGTCTATTGGGTCTCCAGCTTGGTTGCCTAGTTTACAATAATAGGGACATGTGAATAAACACATTGAATGTGTTTATTCAATAGTGTCATGGATAAATGAAAAAAGTCCCTTTTAAAGAAAATCCCTTTATGTTGTACAGTACTTTAAAAAGACAGGATAACTCCCAGATCTTTGATATTTTGATCTATAGCACAGAGATCCCCTCTACTCTCATTTATCCTATTTTATGCAAAAAGGAGTCCTGAGACATCATTTGGATCTTTGTGTATTTAGGGTTTGTGTCTGTGATTCTAATACATGTAATGTGAAATAATAGATATTTTGGCAATAAGTGAACATATAATAATATAGTTATATATAGATCCAGATATGTATACAAGTATGTATAACAGTGGTGTACTGATAAACCACCTCCAAAAAATCAAATCAAAACAAAACCCAAAAGCCCTGACCTGTAGTGCTGTAGTGTTTGCCTTTTTTTTTTTTTTTTTTTTTTTTTGGGTAATTTCACTATTGCAATTTCAAGTTACCAATGGTTTAATTACCAACTTGCAAGATTTCTGAGTATTTACCAGTTGGCTCTCGCCAGCTGATACAAGCCAGCTTCAGTGCCCAAATTTCTACTAGTAATTTATATTATATCTTGAATCTTTTCTCTGTTTTAGCTCGGATATATAAGCAGAGTGACAGCAGGAAAAGACAGCTGTCTAGTCTTGGTGGACAAGAACATTATGGGATATATTGCCAGTCTTCATGAGTTGGCTACTACAGAAAGACGGTTCTATTCAAAGCTAAGTGATATCAAATCTCAGATCCTCAGGCCTCTTCTCAGTTTAGGTAAGTAGAACACTCTTGTTTTATCTGTTCTTCCTATATCACAAAGAAAACCTTTGAGTGATGCTGTACTCCTTTCCTTCCATTCTCTTCTGTTTGTACACAGGCAGTCAATAACTTACAAACTATTTCCACTTTGTCAGTAGCCCAGCTACCCCCCTTGCCCCCCAATCCCCCCACTCCCATAACTCATTTTACTTGTGGAAGTAGAAAATGGAGTTTTCAGAATATTCATGGAAGAGAAGCAGAAACAACTTTGGACAAGATGATCCTAGGAGCTAGACTTCTAAACAGCACTTCTAGCCTCACCAGTGCTAAAATATCTTTCCTTAATTATACTACCTGGATTTTTAATTTTCTTTGTTCTAGTTCTCAGAGTTATATCAAGTAGAGATTCATTTGGATTTACAAGCATGTCTTATCCCACACTAGCATGAATTGATTACATCTGATCCCTTTTCTTAGCTGTAATCATCCACAAAGGGATTGAAGGTGAGGAGATATTACAGAGGAAATGGATTATGATAGTCCCTAGATGGTGTGCTACTGTCCAGTTATGCCAGGTTCCTAGGAGGTTAGAAAAGAATACAGATTGGAGGGGGCAGCTATTGAAAAAAACTTCCCTTATTTCGAAATTTTTTCTAGATTTGGCCCTGCACTCAGAAAATGGAAAGGAAGTTTTCTTTCTCTTTCTCTCTCCTACACTCCTTGGCCCCTGTGAGGACCCAGAATTCAGGCCAATAATTCTAGTACTTAAATTCTATCTTGTTAGTTAGCTCATTGATTTTAGTGGGAAAACATCTACTTGTCAAACAACTAACTTACAATGTTTCCTTTGTAAGTTGGACATTGTTTGCATTTTTTAAAAATGTTTTGTTTTTGTAAATGTTGTAGAGTCCCCTGTTCTATAAATTCCCCTCCAGTGGGTGGACCCAATACCCCAGGACTTGGGCAAGGGAAAGGAAGCAATCCAACCTGGAAGGTTCTTGGATTGCTCTGAAAGGAAAGTGAAATCTGCCTATTCTCTCTCCTGATTTCTGATTTCTATGTTGGTCTTACCTCGTCTGCTCATCAGCCTCACTGCTTGGTCCTAAAAATTAGGAACTATAGGAAAAAGCAAATAATCTCTTGATAGTCTCTATAAAGTTTAGAGCAATGTAGACAGTCTGGTTTGGCGTTGCTCTCTCTGCACTGAAGTGTTGGGCTTGTCCAAGGGACAAGTTGAGCAGAAGTAAGTACAAACAGTTGAAAATGTTAACCAAGGTGTAACTACAGAAGTGAGTTTAATTCCTGACTGTCACTAACCAGTTGTATGAAATTAGATTTTGCCCTGCTCTTGGTTTCAGATTTCTGATCTTCAAAATGAGAAGAGAGTTGGATTAGCTCAGTGGTTCTCAAATTTGGCTGGTCTTCAGAATTACCTGGATAGCTTTTCTTTTTAACATATCCATCCTGGGATCTTAACCCTGGCCTACTGAGTCAGAACCTGTAGGGTTCTTGTAAAAGTATTTTTAACAAGTTCCTCAAATGACTGGATTCTGTAATCTCTAAAGTTGCCTTCTTTAACTCTGTGATTATTTGGGTTCTGTAGTGAGAGTACATCTCAACATGTTAAGTATTTTTAGAAAACTTTTTATAATCTTGATCATAAGGAAGTATTCAGACAATGAGTCTTTAGGTTATGTCGTCGTCATCATCATCATCATCATCATTTTGTTACAGAAAATTTGGGCACTGCCAGTACAGTCCAGCTGTTGCAGGAGGTGGCAAGTCGATTCAGCAAGTTGTGTTACCTGATTGGTCAGCATGGAGCCTCACTGAGCAGCTTCCTTCATGGGATAAAGGAAACGAGGAGTTTGGTTATTCTGAAGCACGCAAGTCTCTTCTTGGATAGTTTTACAGAGCAAGTATCCAGTCCCCTGTCATGTTCAATATCTGCAGGGTTTTTCTGCCAAGGAGAACAGCTCTTTAATCAGAGGAGACTAGATTAGGGAGAGTGATATAAGGTAATAGAAATTGCAAAGCAGTATTTTAATCTTTAACCAATTATAGTTCTGCATTGCTAAAATTTTAGTTTTTTCTAAGGGGAGAAAAAGGTTTAAAAATATAATGAATTTTCGTATTTCCTTCTATAGTCTAGCAGAATGGTTGATAGTATACTTTACATAAAATGTACTATAATAAATGTACTTGTAATTCTGTAGAGAACAAATTTGTTTGCTTAAGTAAATAATACTAAAATTTGAGGAAATAAGTAACTAAATTATTTTAAGACTAAATGCTGACTGTAAATGTGGAGCTATTCCAGTGTCTGCTTTTTACTATTGTGTAAATGGAGGGTTTAAAGACCAAACTATCTTTAAAATAAATATTTCCTTAATAAAACCTAGGATAGTTATCCAATGCTCTTTTCATGTTTTTTAAGTAAAATATCCAAAGTATATTTGAAAATTTAAATGTTTCTCATTTTTTCTTAATTTATATTTTGACATTTTGATGTGAGGCATAATTTAAGTGTTATTTTAATGTATAATAGGTTATAGTGTTGATCTGAAGTGTAGGTTTCATTCTTTTTTTTTAAAAAACTTTTATTTATTTTAAGTGTGTTTTTCCAGGATCCATCAGCTCCAAGTCAAGCAGTTGTTTCAATCTAGTTGTGGAGGGCGCAGCTCACAGTGGCCCATGTGGGGATCGAACCGGCAACCTTGTTGTTAAGAGCACTGTGCTCTAACCAACTGAGCTAACCGGCCACCCCTAGGTTTTATTCTTTACTTAATACTTCATCCATCCAACAAATACTAGTTAAATACCCAATAAGTGCCAGGTACTGTGTGGAGCTCCAAGACCACAGCAGCCACAGCACAGAGCCAACGAAAAGCCCGTCTTGACGGGTTCATGTTCTGTTGGTGTTCCGTTTAGGTTATTTACAATATAAATAATGTATGTTTATTATTGAAAACTATACAAATAAAGATAATCAAAAAGATATTTAAAGTCTTCCATAATTCTGTCACCAGAAATAACAATGAATAATAATCTTAGTGTTTTTCCTTTGACTTATAGCAAGTATGTGCAAATAGATATACTATGTGATTTTAATTTTAAGTAAAATGAAATATACTGGAAGCTATTGTCTGAGAGGAAATACCCTGGTTGGAGTATTTTAACTCATCATCTTTCAGACACAAAAAATAACTTTTTTAAATTAGATATTGTTTGTAAAGTTTTCAGTTTTTACCAGTATAATTTTTTATTTTATTTGTATTCATCTCTATTTCAGTTCTTTTTCTTTGATACTTAAGGACTTATGCTTGGAAATGCTTTTATGTTATTTTGATAACTTGGGCTATTCTTTTGACATAATTTACTCATATAGATGGAACAGGTACAGTTTTTATTTATTTATGAATTTTTAAAATTATTTTTAATTGTGCTAAAATACATATAGCATAAAATTTACTGTTGTAACCAATTTTAAGTGTACAGTGCCTTGGACTATTTTTGATAGGATTTTACCTTCTCTCTCCAAGTCTGGATTCCATTTGCCAGCCCAGGAGTATGGAAAGAATATACATGGCTCAAAGCAGTATATCAAAATTTACTCTCTAGCAGTAGATCAATACTTAACCCACATCTACATTGTCTAACACTGTTTCACTCAAGCTCTTTAAACATATTTTCTTACCATTTCTATGGTCTGTTTCTGAAGACTTAATTGGGAAACCTAAACTGAAGATTAGAGAAATTTTTCATTAAAAATACAACAATTTTAATCATATTTTCTCTTTGTTAAATTACAAAGTAAAATCTACCAAGTAAATTTTAGCATCTTGTGCATAGCTTTAGGTGGTTTTTAAATTTCCTATTATATTTAACATCTTTACTAAAATGACCCTCTGCACACACACAAAATTATGTGATAATTATAATCATCACATAGCCTGCTCTTCTTTTCAGTCCTTGATAGTTCATGAATGTTGATATCACAAAAGTGCTAAAACTCATTGGTGAGATACCAAGAAGTAGCTGTTCCAGATGCTTGTTCGAAAACTCTGAAGAATTAATTTACTTTTTAACACTAATGTACATGTGTTTTCTTTTTTGATCAAGGTATTGCACGTCAATTACAAATTTCCTGGTTATGGGAGGATTCCAGCTTCTTGCTAAGCCTGCCATGTAAGTATATACCTTCCAATTACCATTCTAACAAACAAAGATCATGTTTTGTAGTGTTTTGTGTTTTTGAGTGCCCATGAAAAGATTTGACTTGGTCATTCTCCCAAATGAATCAAAATGTAAACTTTTGCTCTTAAAAGGACAGGTATTATTAGCCTATGATTATCATTGGAAGAAGTATGATACTGAAAAAGCCACAAGATCTAGGTCCTCCTTGAGTGCTACCACTTATTGTTTCTGAGTCTTTAAGAGACAACTCTCTTCACCAGTTGAGCCTAATTTTTTTTATATGTAAAATGGAAATGTTCTCTCTCTGGTTGTGAGGAACAAGTACTGTGTGTGGTGCTGCCCAGAAAAGTGCAGAGTATTTCACAAATATATAAAGTTTTTTCATCTACCTTCTGGATAAGTAATAAATATGAAAGCCCCTTACATGAGGTTAATCATTCTGAACTGTGTAGTTTCTCAACAAAGGCAGGTGTTAAAAATTCAGTCATATTTTAACAAAACATTTCAAATATGTACTCATGACCCAGATTTAAGTGGACATTAATGTTTTGCCATGTTTACTTCTGATCTTATATCCTAAAAGAAAGAGTAATAACATCCTTATCTCATTTCTGGTCTTAAAGGGAATACTTTTAATATTTCACCATTAAAGATGATTGCCTTAGGTTTTTGGTAAATATCACTGATGGGGTTAAAAAACTCCCTTCTATTCCTAAAAGTTGGAGAGGATTGATGTTTTGTTTTTTTCAATGTTAAATATTCTTAAGTTCCAAGGTAAATTCAGTGGTTTTTATGTCTTAGTTTTTAATATGTTGCTGGATTCAATTTGCTAATATTTTAGATTTTTGCATTTTATATGAATATGAGATTTTCCTTTTTTTCTGAACTTGCCCAGTTTTGGTAAGAGGATTGCACTAGCAATTATAAAATGAGTTGGGGAGCTTTTTCACTTTTTCTGTTTCCTGGAATCATTTGCATGAGATAATAAGGATTATCTGTACTTTGAAGATTTGATAGAATTCATCTGCCAAAATGTATGGCCTTCATGGGGGCATTTCCTGTAGGGGGTTTTTAAACTACTGACTTGATTTCTTGAATGAATAGATCTGTTCAGGTCTTTATTTCTTCCTGTGGCTTTAATTACTTATATTTTTCTAGAAAATTGTTCATTACATGTTTGCTTTCAAATTTATTGGCATAGTATTCCAACCATTGTCTTAAGATGTTTTCACATTCATGGTACAACTACCTTTTATTTTTCATTCCTATTAATTTGAATGTTTTATCGTTTTATCTTGGGTAGTCTTGTCAGCAGTTTATCCCTTTTTATTATTCTTTTCAAACATTAAGCTTTAGTTAATAGTTTGTTTTCTGTTTCATTAATTTCTGCTTTTTATTTTCTTCTCCTTTCTTTGTGTTCACCTATTAATCTCTTATAATTTCATGAGTTTAGCCCTTAGTTTGTTAATTTTTCAATGTTGTTAATATTTCTAATGTATTTATGTAAGGCTATAAATTCTCCTTTAAGTGTTGCTTTTGTTCTGTTTGAAAAGTTTTGATGAATTTTGTTTTTACAGTCATTCAGTTCTAAATTCTTTTAAATTTCTATCGTGATTTCTTCTTTGATTCATATCATGTGCTTACTCGTTTCCAAAATATAATGGTTTGGCCTTCTTTTTTTAAATGACAGGTTAAAGGGTGTTATATTTTAACTCAATGATAATTTTAAAATCCTTGATCTTGCTATTTTGTTTAATATTAACATAACAACACCATTTTCTATTCTTAGTTTTAGCCTTTCTGCATTGTATTATGTTTTTGTATATTTCTTGTAAGTGGTGGATGGGTAGGCTTAGGCTTTGGTGTTTTTTCAGTCTGAGAGCTTCTGGCTTTAACTGATAAGTTTACATTTGTTGTAATTTTTTTTTTTTTTTAAGATTTTATTGGGGAAGGGGAACAGGACTTTATTGGGGAACAATGGTCAAATTGTTGTCCTTTCAATCTTAGTTGTGGAGGGTTCTGTTCAGCTTCAAGTTGTTGTTCTTTCAGTCTTAGTTGTGGAGGGCGCAGCTCAGCTCCAAGTCCAGTTGCCATTGCTAGTTGCAGGGGGCACAGCCCACCATCCCTTGCGGGAGTCGAACCGGCAACCTTGTGGTTGAGAGGACACGCTCCAACCAACTGAGCCATCCGGGAGCTCAGCGGCAGCTCAGCTCAAGGTGCCGTGTTCAATTTTAGTTGCAGGGGGCGCTGCCCACCATCCCTTGCGGGAGTCGAAGAATTGAACTGGCAACCTTGTGGTTGAGAGCCCGTGCTCCAACCAACAACTGAGCCATCCGGGAGGCAGCTCAGCTCAAGGTGCCGTGTTCAATCTTAGTTGCAGGGGGCAGAGCCCACCATCCCTTGCGGGACTCGAGGAATTGAACTGGCAACCTTGTGGTTGAGAGCCCACTGGCCCATGTGGGAATCGAACCGGCAGCCTTCGGAGTTAGGAGCACGGAGCTCTAACCGCCTGAGCCACCGGGCCGGCCCACATTTGTTGTAATTTTTTATTTTATATTTATTATATGTCTGTGTATTATAATGGCTAAAAGAGCTGATTTAATGTTTAGTGTTGGTGAAATGCTGAATCTTGGCCAAAAAAATAGGAGAAAATGATTGCAGCCAAACCAATAATTAAATGAAGCTGAAAGAAATTGAATAGTTATTTTACAAATAGTAATGCCTGAAAAAAATCAAAAATTACAGGAGTTTAATTACAGGAGGATGCAAAAATGGGTGGAGACTTGTGACAGTTAAAATGAGGAGGCTTCTGGACTTCCCGAAGGACTATGGCAGTGGCTGACCCTGGTGCCTTATTATACTTTATTGTTAACCTTCCTCTAGTATTTCAGAGTTAAGTTCACAGTACTCAAGAATGGACTTGACTACTTGTTAGAGCAGTTAAATAAGGTGACATAAATGAAAGGCTCTTGCTGGAGCCTGGACAGATGGAAAGCCATTGGGTGACTCTGAGGGCATGGCAGCAGATATTAAGTCTGGATTTGGGTAACATTTCCCAAGCAGTGGTTCATGACCCCAGGGCTTTACACAGTTAAAGGCATTAATAATGTCTTTTTCTCAACTCTACGTACAAACTCAGTACTTAAAATTATTTTAAAGTATTCATTTTGATAGAGAACTGTTTGAGAACCTGTAGAACATAACTAGTGAGCGCACATGGCAGTTAGTGGCTCTTGAATGACGATGCTTAAGCTCCCGTCACTCAGCTGCCTTATCACTTAGCTTTTCACCTCAGGCTAGCCGGAGGTTTGATCATGATATAGGGTTTATTATTATCATAATTATTATAATAAAATATACATAACATAATATCATTTTAACCATTCCTAAGTGTACAATTCTGGGGCATCAAGTACATTCACATGTTTTGTAAACCATCACTATTATCAATAAACAAAACTTTTTTTATCATCCCCAACAAAAACTCTGTACCCATTAAACAATACCTTTGCTCCCTCCTCACAGTCCCTAGTAACCTATATTCTACTTCCTGTTTCTATGAATTTGCCTGTTCTAGGTACCTCATATAAGTGGAACCATACAATATGTATCTTTCTGTGTATGGCTTATTTCCCTAAGCGTAACATTTTCAAGGTTCATCCAGTTGTTGTATATATCAAAATGTTGTTCCATTGTATGGTTGAATAACATTCCACTGTATATATATGTACCACATTTTGTTTATCCATTCATCTATTGATGGACACTTGGGCTGTTTCTACCTTTAATATGTTTATTTTTTGAGTAACAAGTACAAACCTAGCCATGTAAGGAAAGAGCAGTATTGCCGCTATTAAATACTCCCAAGAGAAGAGAAGCTAAGCGAATCCCTGATTCAGACTTCCTTAGAGCATACCATGGCCCCTTTTGGGAAAGTCTATAGACAAGGACTTGAGAAAGTCCTGAAAAGTAATAGGGTTCATGAGAGTCGCAACATTTCTGTCTAATACTGAGCATTCGGGAGAAAAGGTGGTCAGAGAGAGTATGTGTTCACCATGTAATTAGGAGCGGGTCAAAGCAGAACACTTCTGAAGACGTAAACAGGTGTCCTCACTGACCTCAGCCTCAGAACATGAAGAAGGAAGTAGGAATAGTCACACAAGCCAAGTATAAATAAAAATCTGGGCCATGTTCCCCAGGGCACTCTCTCTCAGATCTCTTAATTGCATTATAAAATAATTCAGTTTGTGCCATTGAACTGTTTGGGTTCCTGGAAGTCATTACGTATTTTTCCATCTTTCCACAATAATATTTCATAATTTCTGAGTTAAACATCTATTTCGTAGTTCTCTAAGGGATTATAAAATGATTCATTCTTGCCATGTAGTCTTGTGTGACATTGTCTTGTTTGAGGCCTTGTAGCTAAGAATTGTAGTATAATATTTTTAAGGCGCTCAGGGTAGTGCCTGGTGCTTAATTATTGCTCAATGATTAATATTAGTGGCAGATAGTTTTTATTCAGTTCCACCAATTTTTGCTTTTTTACAAAAGTATTTTGGTCTGATAGGAGTAGTTTCAATGGGCACTGATCAGCATTATAATTTGCAGTAAAATTTTAATAATGAACTTAATATAAAACTGAATATTAAAACTAAATGTTGGCTTCAGTTTGAAATGCTTTGAAGATCTTAGTATTGAAATCTTCACATATAATTTGCTTTCTTATGTCCTGTTAATTGTAGTACTGGTACCTATAGCTTTTTATTACTCTCCTGTAATAAACTCATGTTGGATGATCAACAATTAAAGAAAAAAAGAAGAAATTTGAAATATTTTATATTCTATGCCAATTCTGTACGAGCAAAGAACTTTGTTTTTCCTCCAGTATTTCTGTTTAGCACAGTGATTAGAGCAGTTAGTCCTGCCATTTATTGCTGTGACTTTTGGCTTGTAAATTAACAGGTAATGATGTCAGCTTGTCTCCGATTATTCCCTGAAACTGTGGTATGCATGATTGATTTCCTAGAACATGAGGCACAGTCTGTGATTAATCATCTCTATTATTCAGTTACTATTGCTACTTTTTATACTCAAAAATCCCATTTTACAGGCAGGGAAATTCTTTCAATTGTATATGGCTTAGTTCATTGAATTTATCTTCTACTACTTTCGTAGCACCTAAAATGTGCATTCTGTAAAAGGTAGGATCAAGTGAAATATTTTTATTCAATATCATGCATATTGTTATTGCTAAAATAATTAGCTGAATCTCTTTTTTTTCTACCTCTAGTGATTTCCTAAATAAAAACCAGGAGCTGTTGCAAGATTTATCAGAAGTGACTGAAGAAAACACCCAGTTGGTAGAAATACTGAATACTTTGTTTTTCTTGCCAACTAGACGACTTCATAATTATGCAAAAGTTTTGCTAAAGCTTGCTACTTGTTTTGAAGTGGTAAGCTCCCGTATATACCCTCTTTGGACACTTGGGAAGCCAATGATCATAGTTTATCTGTTTGTTTGTTTGTATTATGCCACACCATGATCTGGAACTACACTAATTTAATATTTGTGTATGAGTAATAAGTTTATTTTTCTTCAGGGAAGTGAAAGAATGAAGTATGATTGTAGATAAATCTAGTTTTCTTCGCTGTGGATTCAGTTTCCTCTCAGGTTATTATCAAGATGAATTGCACTCATTTTATGAAACTGTCTAAAGTTGAAACACAAGTATGAGTGCTACTCATTCAATAGTTGTTAAAGTTTATTAAGTGCACACTGAGTACAAGTTACACAAAGCTCTTTAAAACCCTGGCTTTCTGTATGACACACACCTGTAAGGTAGTGGCATTGCCACCTGGCCTGGACTCATGATAGATTCATGCCAGGTATTTGGGTCACCTTGGTATATGCTATGAGAAATTGCAGTGTTACAGGATTTCCTCATATGAGAACTGGTCTACTTTCTGTATAAAATTGGTTAGGTAGAATCTTAGAAAATTAGCCCTGCTTTAAGATATGGGTGTATTTGATCAAGCTGGTTCTAAGACATTCACCTTTGAAATTGTACTGAAATGTGTAGTTTCATTTTGTTTCCACTCTGAAGGGCTCTAGAGAAACCATAATGACTCCAGGGTTCCTTATAGTTTAGGATCTTTTTAATCTTGGGCTCTGTCTCCTTAAATGGACAGATTTCAGTCTCCAGAGTAATCCAAGCACTGATATGGGCTTTCTACATTTGATCCTACTGTGGCCTTGTAGGTCTTTTCTTTAGGTTATCCCAAACTGATTTAGTTTTAGCTATGAAGGTTTGAGCTACACAAATAACCCAATGAGATACAGATTTTACCTCAATATGTCCTCAGTTAATTAAAAATCTTGACTCCTAAATCAACTTGAAATTGTTCAGAGTCTGATATTGTACTATTTCCAGAATGAAGGGTCCTAATTCTGCGTAAAAAAATACAGATCCCACAATCAGATACCCTTTTTTGTTTCCAGCTTTATCTTCTTCCCTGTGCCCTACATGTTAGTTCAGATTCCCTGGGCATGGTTTCATATGGTTTATTTTTTCTTCCTGAAACACCTGTCCCTCCGTCCTCATTATGAGAAACCTTCAAGACCTGCATCAAATGTCTTTTCCCATGAAAATGAAGCCCGCTCTGACTCTGCCACACTTCCTTCCCTTCCCATCTCTTAAGAATTAGTTACTTCTCTGTGCTTTGCTAGTGCGTTAGCTCTCCGTTCTATTTTTCACATTATGTCAGTAGTCCTTAACGAGGGTTAGGGATCACAATCGTCTGTGGAAGTTTTTTCAAAACACATAGCTATGTTCTGTCACTGCAAATTGGTATTTATTAAGTTTAAGGAACAGCTTAGGAAAAGAAAAAAGAAAAAATATATATATATATATTTCTCTAGATAAAAATAATACCTAATATTTATTAAATGCAGTCCATGTACCAGGTACTGTTCTAAGTATGTAAGTATGTTATATACCATTAAATGTTTCTTAAATGAATGGAAAAAATGAGTATGAATGACTGTAACAATTGTGGAATGTAATTACGCATGAATGGGAGGGATCATCCTTTCATCTTACCTTCTGCTCACTCTTCATAAGGCACAGCAATTATACCCTATCCCATGGTTGGTTTTCAAAGATTGATCTGCAGACTCCTGTGGGTTCCAAAGACCCTTTCTGGGTTGTCGCAAGATCAGACTATTTTCAGGACAATGCTGAGACATTTGCTCTTTCCAGTGTTGTCATTTGTACTGACCATGCAAAGTAAAGATGAGTAAAACTGCTGGCTCCTTAGCATGAATGAAGGTAGAGGTACCAAACTGGACTCATAGTCATTGTGTTCTTTGCTGCCATCTACTTGCCGTTAAAAAAAAACACCAAAAAACCCAATTTCACTTAAGAATATTCTTTTATTTTTTTATTAAATTTATTGAGGTAACATTGGTTAGTAAAATTATATAGGTTTCAGTGTACATTTCTATAATACGTTATCTATATTTTGCATTGTGTGTTTACCACCCAGAGTCAGTTCTCCTTCCATCACTATATACTTGACCCCCTTTAACCTCTTCTACCACCTCCCCCACCCCTTACCCTCTGATAACCACTAAACTGTTGTCTGTGTCTGTGAGTTTTTGTTTGTTAGTCTTGTTCATTTGTTGCTTTTACTTTTATATCCCACATATAAGTGAAGTCATATGGTTGTTGACTTTTTGTCTGATTTATTCCACTGAGCATGGTAATTTCAAGATCCATCCATGTTGTCGCAAATGGCAGTATTTCGTTTTTTCTTATAGCTGAGTAATAGTCCATTGTATATATGTACCACATCTTCTTTATCCAGTCATGTATCGAAGGACACTTTGGTTGTTTCTACATCTGGCCACTGTGAATAATGCTGCAGTGAACGTAGGGTTACATATATCTTTACGGATAAATAATTTCAGATTTTTTGGGTAGATACCTAGAAGAGGGATTGCTGGGTCATATGATAATTCTATTCACTTAAGAATATTCTTGATGAAGCAGTGAAAATTATTTTATTCACCTTCAACCATTGTGTGTACATTTCTTGTTGATATGTAACTGACATAATATTATATTAGTTTCAGATTACAACATAATTTGAGATATGTATATTATAGAATGATAACCACAATAAGTCTAATTAACATCCATCCCACACATCGAACTATACATCTTTTTAATATTCTCCATGATGAAATGCGAAGTACACCTAAAGCAGCTCTGTTGCATGCCAAAATACGGAGGTTTTTCAAGGAAAAGTACAAGATTGTGATTGAATTGAGAGCTGCATTTTTTTTTTAATTTGAACAATTGACAGATAAACTATGGTTATTCAGATTTGGGTGTGTGGCAGATATTTTCTCAAAAAATAACTAAATGAGTAAATGAGCCTTTTACTTCAAGAACAACTGACAGTATTTGTTGCCAATGATAAAATCTGAACTTTTAAACAAAAATTAAAATGCAGGAAACATGTATCTGTCACTGTGAGCTTGGCGGTTTCCTAATACTTAAAGACTTTCTGATGAGATTATCAATGATACTAACATGTGATTTTTGTTGTATAATAAAATGTGTCAACATTTGGAAGCTCTGCATAACTCATTAAACCAATATTTTCCAAATGTCCAATGTTATAAAGTCATACATAGGTAAAAATTCTATTGAAAGTGTAAGATAGACCAGGATTTTAATGTAATGGAGTACAAAAAGTTTGATTAATGTAGTTTCAGACTCCACATTTCAGCTACTCTTAAAGAAACTACCACTTAAGTTTTGGTACAGTTTCAAAGGAGAATATCCACAATTATTTGAAATGGCTATTAAAATACTCACCCCCGCCCCTTTCCCAATTCTATATCTTTATAAAACAAGATTTTCTTCATATATTTCAACTAAACAACATATCGTATGATATTAAATGTAGTGGCAGAAATGAAAATCCAGCTGTCATCTTTTAAGCCAGATAATAAAGAGATTCGAAAAAATGTAGAACAATGCCACTTTTCTCCCTAAACATTTTTGTTTTAGAAACTATCTATTTTTCATGTAAAATGTTATTTTATTTGAAATAAATAAAGATATCTGTATTTTTCCACTTTATTTTCTAATATGGTAAATATCAATAGATATACCCCACATAAGCAAAATAGAAATCCCTGAAACCAGAACATTTGAGAATTCCTGGTCTATCCTGGGTTCTCTGCTGGTCTCCTCACTGATAACTGCCAGTGTTTGTTTCTTTTCCCTTGAGTTATTTTTCTATTTCATATGTACCTGTATGTAGTTGAATTTTCTAGAACCAATCTTTTTGCTCAGCTCCCTGTCCGTTCTTAGGCTGGATTTCCTCCCTAAATATAATACCAGGTATCTAAACCACACTGAGGCTACAAATTCTGGACAATTGTTTTATATTCTTTTTCCCCCCCTTAATTATTGGCCTCCAGACATCTCCAGAATACCAGAAACTGCAGGATTCCAGTTCTTGTTATGAGTCTCTTGCTCTCCATCTCGGCAGGAAAAGGAAGGAAGCAGAATACACACTGGGCTTCTGGAAGACCTTTCCTGGAAAAATGACGGTAAACCATGCCAATTGTCATTAACCCAGCAATCAGCAGGCATATCCAAAACAACTGTCATCATTTTTTCCATTCCTCACTTGTTTATGGTAATAATGCTTTAATGACCCCTTTTGTAAGGGTGCTCTAAGGACCACAGCAATGGATTCTCTAAACATTAAAACCTTCCTTCACCTCTGGTAGTCCTCCCTGAACATGTATCTCACCTTCTTTTGTTGGTTCCTGTTTTGTTTTTGATCACCTTTGACTGCTAATTTTATGAAATGTTTGGATTACACCTAGATTTAGGTTTAACACCAAGCTAAGCTATGACCAGCAAATTCTCTAAATGTGATTTGTATATCTTTCATTTCCTCTTTGTAGGTTAAGATAAGTTTGATTGTTCAATTTTGTATATGTTTTTAATTCCAGGATTCCTTAAGGAAGCCAGAGCGTCGACTGCTGTGTGAGAGTAGTAACCGAGCCCTGTCTCTGCAGCATGCTGGGAGGTTTTCAGTGAACTGGTTCATTCTCTTTAATGACGCCCTAGTCCATGCCCAGGTAGGCCAGATTCCAACCTTAGAAGAAGCATACTCTATTTAAAATTTAATTAGTTATACCATCAGTTTGTGTTAAATCTATTGTGATTTCACTGAAACTATTGAATAAAAGGGACTTGTTTAGCTTGCATATGTGGTATGGGCTGGATTTTAGGGAGCTTTTTTAGTTTCCATCTTGAAAATGAGTATCAGCCATGTGACAGGGTCCTTGCAGCAGAGATGGTGAGACCCATTGGGGTTAGCCATGTTTGGGACTATTTGGCTGAGATGGTGGCACTCATGTGGACTTAGTCATCTGCAAGAGGTTCTGCAGCAGAGACCCCAGGGCCCACATGGGCTTCCTCAGATGTGTCTCCATGTTCATTGTTTCAGTTCTCCACACACCATGTTTTCCCTTTGGCCACACTATGGGCAGAGCCACTTTCTGAAGAAGCTGGTGCTGTGTAAGTGTGCCCCTCTCCCTCACCCCACCCTAATTCTCTCCCTTTGTTTCCCTGATTGTTTCCTTATTCAAGTAAAAAGGCTCAGGAGGCCTCCCCATTCTGCATAATCAGGCTTACCCTCCCAGCACTAGATAGTAAAATGGCCTGTGGTAAAGATCGTGACAGATCCAAGTGGTGGAAGGGTTTCTTTATTGCTCACATCCCCATGGTTTAGCACAGAGCAAGGTAACTGTGTTGTTTCTCCCACTGTGGGACCCAAACCCAGGGCATAACTACATTTACATTTAATTGACTTCTCCTGTTGAAATAAACAAGTTATTTTTCATATTTGAGAATGGATATTGTAAGTATTTATCCTTATAAACGTTTTAGGAATGGCTTAAAGATAACTACACCTGAGGAGCAGTTCACTCTGATTTCATCAACACCCCAGGAAAAGGTTAGTCCATTATGGTATTTTCTTTCAGTCTTTGGCCTAGATGTTTTTGTCTGTTACAGTAGTAAAGAAGAGATAAAAATTGTTTGCTTGGCTAATGATCTATAATTATGTCTGATAAATCTTCATTAAACCAAGACTATACATTTTTATCTACTTATTTTTAATGTGTCTTAATTTTAAACCTATAGCAGTGAATTCCAAGAGCCAATCAGTGTTAATTAATAAGAAAAGCATCAGGAGACAGAAAAATTACACCAAGAAAAGCTAGCAGGATTCAAAGCAATGCGTGATGTGTTGTTGCCTTAAGTTTATCAATACTGTTTGCTCCTAGACTAAGTGGCTACGGGCTATAAGCCAAGCTGTGGATCAGGCTTTGAGGGGGATGTCTGATCTTCCACCTTATGGAAGTGGCAGTATTCAGAGGCAGGAACCACCCATTTCACGCAGTGCCAAATATACTTTCTACAAGGATCCTCGCCTAAAGGATGCAACCTATGATGGACGCTGGTTTTCAGGGAAGCCTCATGGCAGGTGAACATGTTTCAGTTTTACACCTGGGGTGAGGATGAGAGTCTAATTACTGAGGATGTAATGATTATCTGAAACATTAATTGACATCTATTTTTCTTTGCTTATGCATTCCAGAGGGGTTTTGAAGTGGCCAGATGGAAAGATGTATTCTGGCATGTTCAGGAATGGCTTAGAAGATGGGTAAGTAAATTGTGTAAAACATGAGGGTGAATTCAACTTCAGTCACAAATTACTATGTTATTTTGTGTTCAGAGTTATTTTCAAAACAATAAGGAGATTTTTGTTCTGTTTTTAGAAATGCATACCATATAGTAAGGTTTATAATGCAGATGTGTGAACACAAAGAGAGCTAGGAATTTAGGATACAGCCTTGATTTACCTAGAATGAATCATTTACTTTGATAGCTGTGTGACCTCAAGTTACACAGTCTTCCATCTGTTAAATTGGGACTGTGTTTTCTATCCACTTCGTAGTTGTGAAGGCTGAGAACCTTGGGTAGTGTTGATGGTGAGACCGTTGAGATAGTATGTCCTACAAAGGATATACAGAAATTTTCCTTTCAGTAGTATTAAGTCGTCTTTAATTTTTGTGGTATGCTAAAGGGGAAATCTTCTAAGTACTGTATTATCTTAATGGTACTCAATAGCATTTTTTTGTATAAGTTCGACATGTGTTCTAACACTTAGATATATTTACATGATAAATGTATGGCAATGAAGTATTTTGTATCACGTTAGATAAAGCAATTTATTTTGCTATATGGAAAAAATTATATAAATTGGGTAGGTGATTTTTTTGTGTATGTGATAATGTAAATTTTTGTGATATATTTTAGTCTCCTTTTAATAGAATTTTAGAATGAGAAGAGACTTTAGATAATCTGACTCACCCCCTTATTATACAGATGAGGGAGCTGTGTCCTGGGACTTACCAAGGTGATGTGACTAATGAGTGGCAGAGATAGGCTTAGGACATAGGTTTTCTGTTTTTCATTGGACTTGGGATTAAAACACCTAATCTCTGCATAGTGGGGTTGATGTCCCACTCCTCTAAGACTTGCTAAATAGCTTAGGTAATAGATACAGCTGAAGCCAATACTCCATATACTCCTTTCCTCCTACAGGCAATCTCTGTTCTCCTTGTTAAATGTATACACACAAAGGGTGAATATGTCATAAATGCATCTTCTGATGTTTTTTATTTTCCTTGGCAGGTATGGAGAATACAGAATCCCAAACAAAGCTTTGAACAAAGAAGACCATTATGTGGGCCATTGGAAAGAAGGAAAAATGTGTGGTCAGGGAGTCTATAGGTAATAACATTGGAAAGGTTGTTGCACTGGGGTTACTTTTTCAAACAGTCATGTAAACTTAAATGTTTATGTAGCCAAAATTTTCAAGGAGTAAATTTTATTTACTCTTCTTATGACTGAAACTGTGTAAAGTCTTCTTTTAATTATCAACCTCTCATCTATCACAATGTGAAAATTTTAGGGTATTGTTTAATTCTTAACAAAACTGTACAAACCTTGTAAACCCCACCTTTCACATAGAATCTCCTAAATGTCTTGCCTGTAAATTTATCTTGTATTTAGTATATGACTCTAATATGGACAAACCTATCGTTCTTTCAGAGGTCACTCATTTCATTTTCCCGTAAGAGCATTCATTTAATTTTCACCCTTTTCCCACCCTTGTTAACACAGAATAACACCTGTGACATATTTAACTTCTTAGCTTTAGTCATTCAAAAATGAGAATTTTGATTGATTAAAATAATCATATAAACAAATAATTTTAGCTATCAGTGAGACATGAGTATAATTTTGAATTTCCTAAACGTTGTAAAAATAAGCATGAGAATTCAATGTGCTTGTGATCTTTATCCATTCTTTTTAACCACAGTTATGCCTCTGGTGAAGTGTTTGAAGGCTGTTTTCAAGATAACATGCGTCATGGTCATGGGCTCCTACGAAGCGGAAAATTGACTTCCTCTTCTCCCAGTATGTTCATTGGCCAGTGGGTAATGGATAAGAAAGCAGGATATGGTGTCTTTGATGATATCACTAGGTACAGTATTCTGTTTCTAATCTCAAAGTTTAGTTTGAGAGGATAAGGTTCCTGTACTTCTCCAAAAACAGTGATAATTTTTATGAAGGTTGAGTGTCTGAATCTGACTGTGTTGAGAAAAATTTTAATAAGACAGTTGCCAGATCGTGTTATTCATTTGCTTGTGAACATAACAATAGGTTACTTCTCTACAATATCAGGATCATTCAGAATTAATGTTGGTACCATTTTTCTTAAAGCTTCACAAAGAAAAAGCTTTTAATGTTTCAAAGAGGCTACCAAATCTTTAACTATTATACAAAGGAAAACCTTTAATGCAGTCAGTAGATAATAGGAGTAAAAGGTCAGGGGGAACCTATGGAAATTTCCTCTGGGTCATAGAATGGTATCTTTTGCTAAATGGTATCTTTTTGCTAAATACCTTTTTTGCTTAGGTCTTCCTACCAGGTCAGACAATTCTTAGTCGCCATGCAAGCAACCCAGGAATCAAGCTTAGTTAAATTCCGTCAAACTTTAGGGAGGAATATAGTTCTTTGCCTCCATATTTGGTTTGACCTGATTTGCTTTTGGACTTAACATGTACTCTTTTTCCACCTCATGTTATTGTCATAATGGAATTTTTAAAAATGTGCTGTTATTACTAAACTCCATGATTATTTTTAACAAGGAGTTTGTACTTATTCTGTCTTTTTAGTGGAGATTAATAAGATTTCTCTAAGTTTGAATAGATGAAGAATGAGTCTTCTTGTATGGTAACCCCGTTTCTTCTTTTTTTTTTTAAGTTAATAAACTTTGGGGTAAGAAAAAATTGTGCATAGGTTTGAATCTACCTATTATTAGGTTGGTGCAAAAGTAATTGCGGTTTTAACCTTTTAAACCGCAATTACTTTTGCACCAACCTAATACATTTTGAATGAAATTATTTAGAGATGAATTGTTAACATTCTTTTCATGATTATACATTTTAAAGTTATCGTGGAAATACATAGAGTGTATGCAAATTTATGTCAGGTGGATTATAATGTCAAATTCCTAAGAGAACGTTTCTCTAAGTAAGATGCCTTTTTCTATCACATTGTCTCATTTCTGAGGAGATGGAGTTAACCACTTGAACTAGAAAAATGGAACAGATGCCACCTAGGGGTGATGCTTGGTATCTCCCATGTGATCATTGTTTTTTCCCTACCTCATCCTTATCATTGATTTTTCATTTCATTTCTTTTCTGTTTCTATGAAGGGGGGAAAAGTATATGGGAATGTGGCAAGATGATGTATGTCAAGGGAATGGTGTGGTAGTTACCCAGTTTGGATTATACTATGAAGGCAACTTTCACCTTAATAAAATGATGGTGAGTGGAAGATTTGTATATAGTTACTATTGATTTTTTTTTTTTTAACTTCTATGTCCTTAACTTTTAAAATCATCTTTTTTTTTTTTTTTTAAATGTTCTACCTTCGTAGTACTGCTTTGTCTTTTCAGATCACATAAGGCTTTGGGGGGATGTGGCTACATGTACTCTTAAGTTACCCCACATTTTATGTGTTATTTTTGTTTTGTTTCTTCACATAGGGAAATGGGGTTTTACTTTCTGAAGATGATACCATCTATGAGGGAGAATTTTCAGATGACTGGACTCTTAGTGGAAAGGTTGGAAACTTTCTTCTTTGTCTCTCTAATGCAATCTTTTTAATTTTTTCTTAACTTTGTAAAAAAGCTAACTTACCATACATAACATTCACCCATTTAAAGTGTACATTTCAATTATTTTTTAGTAAATAGAGTCGTACAATCACACCACAGTTCAATTTTGGAACATTTCCGTCACCCAGAAAGATTTCCATTACCCATCGCCTGCCTATTTGAAATCACGCCTTGTTTCCACCTCCAGTCCCAGAGAACCTCTAATGGACTTGATCACTCTGCAGATTAGTCTTTTTAGGTCCTTTCCTATAAATCATATAACATTGTGGACTCTACTGTGTGGCATATTACAGTTAGCAAAATGTTTTTGAGGTGTTCCCATTTTGTGGCATGTGCAGTACTTCATTCCTTTTTGTTGCTGAAGAGTGTTCCAAAACCACATTTTGTTTATCTCTTCCTTCATCAGTTAATAGGCATTTGATTATTTCCAATTTTAAACTATTGTAAATAAAAATCTATAAACATTTGACTACAACTTCTTATGTGAACATGTTTTTATTTCTCTTGGGTAGGTGCCTAGGAGTGCAATTGCTGGGTTGTATGGTAAACTGATGCTTAACATACTACTAGGAAACTGCCAAACTATTCCAAAGTGGCTGTATCATTTTATATTCCCATCATTAATGTATGAGAATTCTGATTTATCCACATCTTTCCCAACATTTTTTATTCTGGTTTTTTTTTCCTTTTTGCCATTCTAATGGGTGTGAATTGATATCTCATGGTTTTAATTTACATTTCCCTAGTGACTAATGATGTCATATGTCATTAGAGCATAGTTTCATATGCTTATTAACAACTGATGTATCTTTTGGTGAAATGTCTATTCAAATATATTTTTAAAAATTTTTATTTAATTTATTTAAATAAGAGAAACCACAGTTTACCCATTCAAATATTGTGACATTTTAAGAATTTGTTTATAGTTTTATTGAGTTGTAAGGGTGTTTTATATTTTCCAGGTACAAGTTCTTTATTAGATATAGTATTCACAAATATTTTCTTGCTGTCTGTGGCTTGTGTTTTTATTTTCTTTTTTTTTTTTTTTAAGATTTTATTTGGGAAGGGGAACAGGACTTTATTGGGGAACAATGGTCAAATTGTTGTCCTTTCAATCTTAGTTGTGGAGGGTTCTGTTCAGCTTCAAGTTGTTGTTCTTGCAGTCTTAGTTGTGGAGGGCACAGCCCAGCTCCAGGTCCAGTTGCCGTTGCTAGTTGCAGGGGACACAGCCCACCATCCCTTGTGGGAGTCGAGGAATTGAACTGGCAACCTTGTGGTTGAGAGGACAGGCTCCAACCAACTGAGCCATCCGGGAGCTCAGCGGCAGCTCAGCTCAAGGTGCCGTGTTCAATTTTAGTTGTAGGGGGCGCTGCCCACCATCCCTTGCGGGAGTCGAAGAATTGAACTGGCAGCCTTGTGGTTGAGAGCCCACTGGCCCATGTGGGAATCGAACCGGCAGCCTTCGGAGTTAGGAGCACGGAGCTCTAACCGCCTGAGCCACCGGGCCGGCCCATGTTTTTATTTTCTTAATAGAGTCTTTTGAAACACAACACTTTTTAATTTTAATGAAGTCCCATTTATCAAAATTTTTATGAGTCATGCTTTTGATGTCACATCTAAGAAATCTTTGCCTAACTCAAGGTTATTAAGATTTCCTTTTGTTTTGCTCTAAAAGCTTTATACTTTTAGCTCTTGTATTTAGGTCTATGATTCACTTTGAATATATTGTGTGAGTTATAAGTCTAAATTGATCTTTTTGCATATGGGTATCCAATTGCCCCAGCAACTTTTCCCATTGAATTTTCTTAACACCTTTGTTGAATTTTCTTAACATCCCTAAGTATGGTCAACATATTTTACCATAAAATATGTTTATTTCTGGACTCTAAATTATATTTTCTTGATCTATATGTCTTTCCTTATGCCAGTGCCACACTGTCTTGATTACTGTAGATTTCTAGTAAGTTGTGAAATCAGGGAAGTGTAAGTCTTCCAACTTTGGTATTTTTTAAAATTGTTTTGGCTGTGCTGGATCTTTTGCCTTTTCATATAAATTTAGGAATGGTATGTCAAAATCTGTAGTAAAGCCTGCTGAAATTTTGATTGCATCAATTTGGGGAGAGTTGCCATCTTAATAATATTGAATCTTCCAATCCATGAATATGGAATGTTTCTCTATTTATTTAGATCATTTTTAATTTCTATCAGCAGTGTTTTATAGTTTCAATATGCATCTCTTGCGTATCTTTGGTTAAATTTATTCGTAACTTTTTTTTAAAGCTGTTATATAGAGAATTATTTTTTAATTTTATTTTTGAATTGTTCATTGCTATTATATAAAAATGCACCAATATTTATATTTTGTTTTTGTATCCTGAAACCTTGCTAAAGTCGTTTATTAGTTCTAGTAGGGTGTGTGTGTGTGTGTGTGTATATGTGTGTGTGTGTGTGTGTTTCTTATGATTTCATACATATAGGATCATGTTGTCTGCAAATATAGTTTTACTTCTTCCTTTGCAATCTTGAAGCCTTTTATTTCTTTTTGTCTGATTGCACTCTCTAGATTCTCCAGTAGAATGTTGAATAGAAGTAACAAGAGTGGACATCTTTGCCTTGTTCCTGTTTTAGGGGAAAAGCATTAAATCTTTCATCACTAAGTATGGTGTTAGCTAAAGGTTTTTCATAGATTAATCAGATTGAGATAGTTCCCTTCTATTCCTAATTTGTTGAGAGTTTTTAAAATCATAAATGGGTTTTGTATTGTGTCACAGGGCTTTTTCTGTGCCTATTGAGATGATTGTGTGGTTTTTGTCCTTTATTCTATTAATATAGTGTTTATATTGGTTGTTTTTCTGATTATAAACTAACCTTGCTTTCCTGGGATAAATTGTAATTGGTCATATTGTATAATCCTTTTTATATGTTACTGGATATAATGCTAATATTTTGTCAAAGTTTTTTGACAAAATATGGTTTACTGCTTTATTTTCTTATGATGTCTTTCTATCTTTGGTATCAAGGAAATGCTTCATAGCATGAGTTGGGAAGGGTTCCCTTCTCTATTTCCCGAAAGAGTTTGTGAAGCCTTGGTATTATTATTTCTTCTTTGAATGTTTTGGAGAATTTACCAATGAAGTCATCCAGGCCTGAGATTTACTTTTGTGAGACTATTTTAGATTTCTAATTCAATTTCCTTCTAATTGGTCTATTCAGATTTTCCATTTCTATCAGTTCTGATGATTTGTTTCTTCCTAGGAATTTTCCTATTTTACCTGTTATCTAATTTGTTGGCATAAAGTTGTTCTCTTAGTATTCCCTTCTAACCTTTTTAATTTCTGTAAGATTGGTGTAATATATCCCATTTTGTTTTTGATTTTGTAATTTTATGTCTTTTTTTCTTGATTAATCTAGTTGTTTGTAAATTTCTGTATCTTTTCAATGAAGCAACTTTTGGTTTCATTGATTTTTCTCTATTTTTTGTTTTTGTTTTGTTTACTGTCTCATTGATTTTATTTATTATCTCTTTTTCTTTTTTTGGGTTTAGTTTACTCCTTTTAATTTTGTAAGGTGGGTGAAATTTTAGATTACTATTTGAGAACTTTCTTATTTTCTGATATAGGCATTCATAGCTAAAATTGCATGTAGGCACTGCTTTAGCAGCATCCTTTGAGATCTTTCTTATTTTCTAATATAGGAATTTACAGCTAAAAATTGTCCTGTAGGCTCTGCTTTAGCCACATCCCATACATTTGGATAAGTTATATGTTCATTTCATTCAGCCCAAAATATTTTACTAATTTTTCCTGTTATTTTTTTTTTCTTTTACCCAGGATTACTTTCACATATTCTTTTTGCACATACACATACACACTTTTTTTATTTTATTTTATTTTTAAGTATTGGGGATTTGTAAAAAGTAAGTTAAAAACAAATGTTAATCATTTAGTGCTTTTTTTTTCCCCTCTTGATTTCTTAAATTTAAAATACTTTCTCTAATTCCACATTTTCTCTAACTACCTAGGGAACACTGACTATGCCAAATGGAGATTACATTGAAGGTTGTTTTAGTGGAGAATGGGGATCTGGGATAAAAATCACTGGAACCTACTTCAAGCCTAGTCTGTATGAGAGTGATAAAGACAGACCCAAAGTCT
Organism: Rhinolophus sinicus; assembly: GCF_057876585.1. NCBI lineage: Eukaryota > Metazoa > Chordata > Mammalia > Chiroptera > Rhinolophidae > Rhinolophus > Rhinolophus sinicus. The sequence goes on along the minus strand of NC_142517.1, from coordinate 183,995,513 downwards.
TGTGAGTAATTAGTATAAATTCTGGATTAATGATTGAATGTTTTGAGTTGTCTTTATCAAATCTGGTTAATATTTTAAATACAGAACAAGTTTTTAAAGTCTTTTTTTCCCCACCAGAATGGAACCTCCTTGAATTGTCAACTGACACTACTATAGATAGCTAAGTCACTTTATATTTAAAATAAAAGTTCTGTGTGTGGGAACAATCTTACTGTTAGTGGTGCAGGTGTCCAAGTTGATTGAAAGAGAGCATTCTGAAATGGAACCGTTGCACAACTTGATTTTTGAAAAGTAAAGATCAAGCCTATATATATACCAAGTGGAATAGTATACTCTATACATATGGAAAAAAAGTCAAAATCTAAGTCTCTTAGTGTATTATGTACTTCTAAGAAGTTTTTTTATATGTGTATCTTCCTTTATTGATTACAGCTTTAGCTTTATTTTTCTATTTTGGTAACATCTCAGATTCGTTGTTCTGATGGGAGCTCAATATATTTTATGTACCATCTCTATTCTTAGAGTATTTTTAGAACATAGTACGTAACGCATTTTCACAGTTCTCATTGTGAGTTGTGCAATGCACAGAAAGTCCTTGTTTTAGGAGGAATCAATTTTACAAAATCAATTCTGTGGAAATGTAGAAAGCAAAGGAGTCAATTCTGATGTGCTTTGTACTTAACAATTTATACACTGTAGAATCTGATAAGAATTAAGTCGCTAAAAATAATCCCTTTAAAATTTTTGTTATGTTTTTAAAAGTAGAATCACTATGAATCTAGGCAGTTGTGTTAATTACAGAAGCACTCCCAGTTGTATATTCGTTTCTCTTCTTTATGATTTTTGCATAGAAAAAAGTCGCTAATAAAACCTTGACATGAATTTATTAGCAGGAAGCTAGGAAACCTGGCAGTGCCAGCTGATGAGAAGTGGAAAGCAGTGTTTGATGAATGTTGGCATCAGCTGGGCTGTGAGAACACAGGCCAAGGGGAGGTTTGCAAAGCATGGGACAATATTGCTGTGGCCCTGACCACCAATCGGCGCCAGCACAGAGACAGGTGAGTGAATGCCTGCCCAATGTCGGGCAGAGCGTGGTAGGAAGATGCAACGTAAAACCAATATGTATTCAAGGCTTGCCACATTTAACTTAAAAATATAATTTAAAAGTCAATGATGTACTTCTGTTTCTGGGTAAGATGGATAAAACACGCCTCCCTTTATCTTCTCCTGAAGTCAACTATAAAATCCACACAGAATACATGGACAGCTATTTGAAAACTCTGAAAAGTAAATATCAGCTGGAGTATTGGGAAAGAATACCTGAATTCAGAGTGCCATTGAGCCAGTCATGAGCTTACTGGGTTTTTTAACTTTAGTATCTCTCAGCCTGACTCAGTATAACCTGAAACCTTGAAGTAAGCACTGTGGTATAGTAGACAGAGATCCAGAAAAAAACCCTTTGCTTTTGGCTCAAGGTGTGGTAAAGAGACTCCTAAAGCTCAGGTTGAGTGGAGGAGACACACTAGGTTTTCTTTCTCTCCTTTTATTTCCATTTTCTCATGCTCCAACCCTGGTACTTCTGTGGCAGGGGCAGTGATGGCCGCTGCTAGAGCAGCCATGAACAGGAAGCTTGCAAGAGCTAAAACTCTTGAGGGCATAGAAGCTTCTTCCCTCTTTGGTGGATCCTTAAGTCTGAGAGTCGTGGGCAACTCCTATTGCTTTTTTGGCCTCTCTGTCCTTCTCCTGCTTGGCCTTGGATGTGGCACATTCATGGAAGTGGGCAGTTTCTGGACAGAGGACCTAATTTGGAAACAAAACATGCTGGTGAGGTGATACAGAGAGAGGAGCTCTGGAAACCAACCTTGTAAAGTTGTTTCTGAACTCCTGAGTTCACCCCAGACTTGCACATGTGTGGATTTGATCCTAATTAGCATACCAAGCACTTTGAGAAGTGAGCTAATAGGGAAACTTCTACCAGGTCCCAGACTGATCACTGAGTGGTACACGCACAGACAGACCCAGATAGGACTGCGAAGGCTTTGAGAAGTGAACTGACAGTGAACCACAGTCCATAGAAGGCTGAAACAAAAATATCAGCTATTCCAGAGATTCTCAAGATGATTGCATATTCAGTGATTCATTAGAGGGACTCACGAGACTCAACATATAGTCATACTCAAGGTAAGAGTTATTACAGCAACGTAGTAAGGATCCACAGCCAGATCATAAGGGAGAAGGCATAGGCAGAGTGGGGAGGAATCCATGTGCAAGCTTCCCATGCTCTCCTCCTTCTGTGAGGGGTCCTACAGAGCACACTCATCCCTCCAGGAGTAAAATTCAGCCACATATGTACAATGTTTCTGCCCAGGGAAACCCATTAGAGATTCAGTACCCAAAGTTTTTAATGGGGGCTGGTCACATTGGCACCCTGTGCTTAGCAGCTACCAAAATTCCACAGTCCCAGAAGGAAAGAAAATGTTCACCATAAAGCACACTGGTAATATAGTCTGTGGACAGCAAAATACCCTTATCAGTTAGGGACTGTTTCATGTCAGTATAGGGGACATTTAGGAAGCTTAGTTCGCAGGTACCAGCCAAAGGTCAACTTTATAAGCAGGTCCTTCTAAAGATAATAGTTTCAAGCCTACTATATTTATTATACATGTCAACATTCTCCTTAAGGTATAAATAACACCCAGCATCTCATAATGTAATACTCAAAATGTCCAGGATATAACCCAAAATTACTTGGCAATCGAAGAGCCATGAAAATTTCAACTTATTTGGAGAAAGGCAATCAATAGACATCAGTGACACCTTAACATTGATTTTGGAATTATCTGACAAGAACTTTAAAGCAGCGAGTATAAAAATGCTCAAATGAGCAATCACAAACACCCTTGAAGCAAACATTAAAACTGATAAGTATCAGCAAAGGATAGAAGATACAAAGAAGCAAATCAAAATTTTAGAATAAAAAAATACAGTAAAAAAAAAAAAAGTTACTGTGCGAACTCAATAGCAGAATAGAGATGACAGCAGAAGAGTCAGTGAATTTGAAAATAGATTAATAGAAGTTATCCAAACTGAACAACTGAACAACAGAGAGAAAATTAACATTTGAATGAGCTTTTATATTTAAAAAATGAACAGAGCTCTAAGGGCCTGAGAGTCTTAATATTTGTGTCCTTGAAATCCCAGAAGGAGAGGAGAAAAATTGTGAGGCTGAGAAAATATTTGAAGAAATAATGGTTGAAAACTTCCCAAGTTTAGTGAAAGACATAAACCTACAGATTCAAGAAGTCAGCAAACCACATCCTGGAAAAAAACAAAGATATCCATGTACAAACACATCATATTCAAATTGAAAGAAAAAAGTCTTGAAAGCAACTAGGTAAAAAACGACACCTAACGTGTAGGGAATCAGCAGTTCAAATGCCTGCATATTTGTCATCAATATCCTTTGGAGGCCTAAAGGAAGTGGCAGAACAGTTTTGAAGTGCTGAAAGAAAAATTACGGATGTGCTTTTTCATTTCTCTTTCTACTTTTTAAAATTTTCTCCCTTTTTCTCCGCTTTTCCTTTCTGCATCTGCCTTTCTTCATATTTCCTTATTCTTTAACTTGCCAGTAACTTCTACAAGTATTGCTGAGCATTTGCTAATTCCTACAATGTAGAAAGAAGTTTAGGTCTTCTTCTTCCCCCGCCCCCCGTATTTGTGTTAAATGGGAATTGGCTATAGTGTTTCATGCATGAAGTTCATGATTTTTACTTTATACTCTATCAGTAGAAGTAATGGAAACTCTCAGAACTGATTAAATCTGTGGCCTTGCCCTTGTGTGTGATGCAGATGGTCAGCCCTCACTGATAGAGCCCATCAGTGTAGGCATTGAGACCTTAGCTCTCCAGTTAATCTTGGTTAACTGTTGTTGGGTGTTTGTTCCTAAGAAGTGAAAATGAATGAACCTTTATATAAAACCATGTCGCTATCTTATTTATCTAAAATAGTAAAATAATAATGATTGTGCACTGTTTCTAATTTCTAATTCGTTGTAATCTAATGATAGAGTGCCATTACCAAAAATTTGTACTGATTACTAGTATTATTGTTTTGTCGTAACTTCTTCATGCAAAGCTTCTCTTTACCCATTATGTGCTTACCTCCCCAACTGTTGTGCGTGTGTGGCATCCGCATTATCTTCTTACTTCTTGAGCTCATTTTCATTTCTTCTTTTGCCCTTCTATTTGGTTTCCTTTTTCTTTGGCTCTCCCTGTCCTCTTTATTCCATTTTTCTCTTGTCACTCACAAATCTATCACCAGTTTTCTCTTCAAGCAAACATTATAGTATTTCCCAACATCATGGTTCACATTGGAGCAAAATTTTCATTAATTTATTGTAGTTGGTATGAAGTACAATTAAATGGTCTTTTGCATGACTGTTATATAAACTTAATAGTGGGTCATTTGCCATTTATGAGCTTATTTGGACCAAACACTGTGCTGGATGCTCCATTTCATCCTTAGTTGATGTTGATGTTTTATGTGTACATTATAATCATCTTGCTTTCTTGATGTGAAAATCATAATAGGCTTTCTTTTCCCTTTTTATAGTCCAGAGATATTAAGTCGTTCACAGACTCAGACACTAGAGAGTTTGGAGTTTATTCCTCAGCATGTTGGTGCCTTCTCAGTGGAGAAATATGATGACATCAGGAAATACTTAATAAAGGTAAACTAGAGACAAAATTACACTGGTCTTGTGAGTTAATGATGCAACTACCACAGTATATCATCCAAATCTACTTACAGCTCATCATCACCCTAGTCTTGTTTTTGCTTTCTGAGTATTTCTTTTGTGAATTCTCTTGACTACTAAAAGCACATTTCTGCATGAAGATTGGTCTATGATGACAATAGTTAACTTTTTAAGTTTTGTAAAGTGTTCAAGGGTGTTCTTAAGAACTAGAGTCAGAGTTTAAAACGGCTTTTTCTTAGTAACATTAGCAAGCTAGAGATTGTACAAATAAAGCATGCTGCCCTCACCCCTGGTTATGCTCTCTTTGCTTCCTTCTCAAACCCTCTAAGATCAGCTACAATTTCAGGGATGACATACATTATATGGGGTGCAGCAAGGAGTACTAAGAGAAATCAAGGGAACTGAAGAGCAAATGTTTCAGAACATAATCAGCAGTCATTATTTAGTTTTCTCCAAGATAACATTTTATATATATTTTTGTGGAGTTTAAAGTTAATTAACTTCACAGAGATGTTAAAAGAACTTTTTGATTAAGTTTATAAACTCCTACTCCATATAATTTGGGTAGACTCAACGGTGTCAGAAAAGTTAGAGTATTTGAATTTTCCTGACCCAAAAGTTGATTCCTGACATTCTGAAAGTTGTTTAGTACTTGTTGGTTCTTTCTGTTAGTGCACATTGATTGCCTTCATTGATTCTCCTCCTGTCTCAGGCCTGTGACACCCCTCTACACCCCCTGGGCAGGCTTGTAGAGACATTGGTTGCTGTGTACAGAATGACATATGTGGGTGTGGGAGCCAACCGCCGGCTATTGCAGGAGGCTGTGAAGGAGATTAAGTCCTACCTTAAGCGAATTTTCCAGCTGGTGAGGTAAGGGATCTTTTCACTAAAGTCTGCAAGTTGTAGAATACTAGTTTGTACTAATGCTTGGGTATCTTCACCCCGAATCTAGAGATTACATCTTTGTGAAGAATCGTTAATGTTTCCCTTCATCACAGAAGTTATTCATCAAGAAAATGGTTTTATGCCAGAGATCCTTAAATTGACTGAATAAGGAAAACATATTTTTAACCTTATGTTTATGCTATAAATATAAAAAGAGATGAACCTTAGCCATTGCTACTTATCTCCTTTACATCTTTCTTACTCATTAAACATAGTTGAAGGCTAAAATAAATGTATTTACTTTTTAATTCTAATCCTGGTATGAAATATAGTATGATTTGGATTTAATCTCTGGGAAAAATCAAGTCTCTAAAACCTAACCACAGAGAAGATAAAGTAATGCGAAATTTTGTCCCTGAGTATTTATGTCCTGTCCCTTGACAACAGCATCATATTTGTTCTTTTATTCAACAGATATTTATTGAGTGCATCTGTGTGTTAGCTACCATTCCAAGTCCTGGTGGAATTTATCAGTGAATGAAACCAAAAAAACAAAAATTTAAAAATCTGTACTTTCATGGAGCTTACATTCTAGTGGGGACACAGTAAACAAAATAATAGTATGTCAGATGATAATAAATGTGACTGAGGGAAAGAGGGTGGGGCTGGAGGTAAGATGCTGCTGTTTTAAATAGGAGGCCTGACTAATAAGGTAGTATCTGAGCAGTAGTATCTGAAGGCGGTGAGAAAGCGAGCGACTAAGCACCTTAGAAAGAGTTTCAGGCAGCAATCAAATCTGGAACTGGTGACATTCAAGATTTTTTACTGGGTTTAAGCCAACAAGTAAATACTATATTGAGATAATTATACAAAAGATTATGGATTCGTCCCAAAAAAAGCTTCCTTATATTAGTAGCCTCAGAATTAATAAATGCATTTGGAAATGTTCAGACTTTGAGGGGGAAATATGATCTACCAGAAAAGACCACTGGGTTGGGAGTGTGTTAGCTCTGATGGTATAGTGAAGACAAGTTTCCTGATCTTCTTAGCTTTCCCTGCTAAAAAATTAGTGCCAGAGGTAGGGACAAGGTTGCAATCTTCCTTTAAAGAGAAAGGGCCGTAAATATAAGGAGGACAGTAAAGTTGTTTATGGTAAAGCCTACCATTTGCATCCAAGAGATTGGAGATAAAATCTAGGGTAAATTCAAAGCCTAGAAAAAAATCCTCAACAACTTGGCAGCTTGATCATTTGGAAAATTTTTTCAGCAACTTGACTTTTTTAATAAACATTTAAAATTTTTACCTTAATTGAGTTTTCATTTTTTCTTAATGTTGGACATTTAAGTAGTTTCCACTGATATTTGTTTATACTCTGAGAATAATAATCTCTACTTGAAGACTCGATAAAAATTGACCTCAGATGCCAGTAAGAAAAACATTATATAGATCTTCATTTTTTAATAACTAGACAGAAAAAAACCACTGCACATGAAGATTTTTTTAGTGGTAGTATTCAATAACTACACTCTTATTCTGTGAGAAGCATCAATTAAGACTCTCAGAGAACTAAAATATTTAATTGATATAAAGTTTGATTTCATAGGTCCTTAAATAGATTAAATAATAAGAATGTGTTTTTATTCTTTGGCCACTCTGGAAGTATAGTTGTCCAATTACTTTTTTTATTACTCCTTAGGTTTTTATTTCCTGAACTTCCTGAAGAGGGCAGCACAATTCCTCTCTCTGCTCCTCTGCCTACTGAAAGGAAATCCTTTTGCACTGGGAAGCCAGATTCCAGATCCGAATCACCAGAGCCAGGGTAATTGGAGTTGGGAGGAGATAGTGAGGAAAGGGGGGTGGGGACCAAATGATCCTATCCAAAAACTCCCAGAAAAGTTGTTTTCTCTAGATCTGTTTCCTTAGTTCTAAAATGATGTCGTTGAACTAGGTGATCTCTGAGGTTCATTTTAGGTCTCAAGTCCATGAAAGTGCAACCACAAATGACTGGGCACAAAGGTAGCTGAGCAAAGTAACATCTTGCTGACCTAGAATAACCACAGAGAAGTCAGTCTCAAAATGGAAACCAAGTAGGTTTTCAGTTAGATTTTGAGTTGATGAAAAGAATTCATATTTGGTCTGAGACCAAACTCTGGGGCCATCAGTAAGCTCCTCATGTGAACTCCACATATACAAGTAGAGTAATATAACTGCTTCTTTACTCAAAATTCCCATCTTTATTTTCAACTTTGATTCTGTATTCAATTGTAATATTAATGCTTCTCCCTCTCATTCCCATGTCTTGTAGTTATGTGGTAACAAGTTCTGGGTTAGTGCTTCCTGTGCTGCTACCTCGGCTCTACCCACCACTGTTTATGCTCTATGCCCTGGATAATGATCGTGAGGAAGACATTTACTGGGAATGTGTTCTGCGACTAAATAAGCAGCCTGATATTGCTCTTCTGGGCTTCCTTGGGGTACAGAGGTAAGTAGTTAGGAGTGGAATCAAGTGGTTTTAATTTAAAATTCAAACAGCATTATCTATTTGGTAGTCTGACATCTAATTATGTGTGGGATTTGCAGTTTCATTCACTTATTTGCAGATCTATCTTATTTTGCAAAATAGTGATATTTAATAATTATTTCTGAGAATTTTTGGAGATAAGTATGAACCCGATTGTTCTTCTTTTTGTTTGTGTGATATATATATATATATATATATATATATATATATATATATATCCACATTTGAGTTATCTCCCCTGATAATTTGAGTTATCTCCCCTGATATTTTGCAGTTCTTTAAAGCAAAATACATATATTCACATTTTCAGAAAAAATTATTTGTATTCAGTCTTTGGCATTCTTCCTTCCCTTCTTTTCCCTTCTTCCCTATCATTTCTAATTTAAAGTTTTAGAAGTGCTATTTTTGTTGCATTGTTTCTTGTTTCTTTCTAGTGCTGTGATAAGGCTGATCACCTCAACACCCAATATTTATATGTTTGTGATACCAAAAAAGTAAATAAGCTTAATTGGAAAGTAAATTTTATCAATGGAATAATAGTAAAAATGAGATAAAACTGAGTGAAGGAAAGATTTTGGCCAATGTTTGGTAATATCCATAATGTATAGGGTTATTGGAATATGGAATGACAAATCCCTTAGGGACATGATTGAAACTCTTAAATCACTTCTGGAATGTTTATTAGAACTTAACCTATCTATGAAACAGTAATTTTAAATGGGGACAGGGAAGCCAATATAGCCATCAAATATTTTTATGGGGATTAATCTAGCATAAGTAACAACTTGTATTAACAAAGTATGGATTCCATTGTAGGAAATTTTGGCCAGTGACCTTGTCAATCCTTGGAGACAGTAAAAAGGTATAGTAGATTTTAGTTTCCTCAGCACATACGCTTTTCTTTGGTGTGGGGGATTCAAGATAGCAAGAAATTTCCATCTTACTTTGGTAGAATAGTACCCAAGCATGAGATATTCACCAAAGGTCTGTACCCTGCCTTCGGTATCCTTTATTTGTATTGTTATTGCAAAAGATAGCGTTTCTCTTTTAACTTCATAAATTCTCTTTTTGCAGGTTTTACCAACCACAAAAGATGCTTGTTTTGCCTCAGCTGTAGAATGTCTACAGCAGATCAGGTACTCTCTGATTTGTTGAACAATCACATTAATCAAAGTAGTGGTTGATCTGTTAAGATATTAATGAGTTATTATTTTTACTTAAGCTCTAAGGGCCCCCTCCACTCCTAGATGGTGTCAAACTCAAGCTGGCGATCACAAAGTCTTTTTTGAGACATTTGGGTTACCTTTTCTTCTACAAGGCCCTTACATTTTTGAAAGTGGTGGAGAGCCTACCCAGAAACTTACCTACACAATCACCTTTTTAGCCAAACTTTTTACTCAGAGAAGAGCATGTATTAGGGAAATAGTAAGATCCACTTGTGTAAAAGGAGATAATATGTGACTTAGTGAATTCTTCCAGGTGAACCATAGATTTGTTGGAGACTTCTTTTCGCACAGAACCGTAGGATTACAGAGGTCATCCCTTCCAGCGACTCACTATGCCTGATAAGTCCAACTTAAGGCACATGTCAAAACATTAGTATTGAATGGCTTGATTAAGAAAATTATAGGATATCTTTTTGTCTTTTTCTTTTTTTAATAGCACAACATTTACTCCATCAGACAAACTTAAAGTCATCCAGCAGACTTTTGAAGAGATCTCTCAGAGTGTCCTGGCATCACTTCAGGAAGACTTCTTGTGGTCCATGGATGACTTGTTTCCTGTTTTCTTATATGTGGTGCTACGGGCCAGGTGATCCGTCTTTTCTGACTTAATATTACTGATTCCTTATTTTAACATGTGTGCCTTTTGCTTTTTCTGAACGGATGACATGAATATGCTCCCCCACTACAAAAAAACAATTTATTTCTGTTGCCCCATTCTACTATGGTATTATCTCTTGGCTGAGCTGTTCTTTCTTTTCCCCTCAAATCGATTCAGAAGGAGAATATAGATGTAAGTGGAAATAACTCTGTACCTTTTTCTTGTTGGGGCAGGATTAGGAATTTAGGCTCTGAGGTCCACCTCATTGAGGATCTGATGGACCCCTATCTTCAGCATGGGGAACAGGGTATAATGTTCACCACCTTGAAGGTAAGTATAGATGTTATTTAATATATTTTATCTTAATATCTGTCCTTTATTTGCCATATTATAAATGTCTTAACCACTTTTTTCTTTATATCAGTTTAATGCAAACATTAAGTGCCTTTAGAGCACATATTGTTAATATTTTAAAATATAATATATTAAAGAAAAGTATAGTCAGTTATTCTTCAAAATACTAAAGCAAATTATTCACTACCCAGTCTTCCCTATAGATTTATCATTCAAATAGTTACAAATGATTATAAATGTAGACCATCTGTATTAAATATAACTAGGAAAGAAACAAAGGATTCTTAGTGTCCAAAAAAGTATCCAACAGTAGAGCTACATAATGGAGCTAAGACAATACACAGAAGGCAGTGTGTATAGAATGAATATGAATTGCATCTTCTTTTCCCCCCATATATTTACAATAAGCAATAGGTTACAAATGAAGTTCTCAATGATTGTTGAAAGTCATTTCTATTCACCACCTCAATTTTTTCGGGACTTTGGTAGAATCATTCTGAAGTTTAGTCAAAGAACAACAAACAGAAAATGACAAAAACACTTCTGAAAAAAGAGAGGGAGAATAGACCCACTTTGCCAGTTAGTAAAATGTTATAAAGTTACAGTAATTAAAATAGGATGCTACTGTCACAGGAATAGACAAATACCTAAACTGAAGGGATAACCCCCATATAGACAATTATTATAATGAAAGTTTCACATATGAAAATGGAAACATCAGACACAAAAATGGAAAAGAGAAATTATTTAATAAATGGTCAAAGTATCGCTATAGTTTATTAGGAATTTTAGAAGGAGAGTGTAATCAGAGTGAAATAACCCACAATGCAAATTGCAGATTCTTTAGGGTTTAAGTATAGAAAAAGAAAGAGAGAAGAAAAAACAGGAAATTAAAATGAGGAAAACAAATAGAATTTAATGTCAGGTTTCTGGCTTTGGTTAACTTTTTAAACTTTCAACCTAAATACCATTAACATTTCTATTAAAGAAACTGAAAAGAGTTGAGGGAACTGGGGAACATACTGACCACCAATGATTTACATTATGAAGTATTTATGTTATTGAAGAGCATCTCTAAACATATCACCAAGGAAGAAACTGAATTAATACACTCATGTATAGGAAAATGCTCATCCTCACTGAAAATTATAGTGCTGCAGATTTAAACAAGGTGCCATTTTGTGCTTGCTAAATTAGCAAAAATGTTTTAAATTTACCCAGTGCTGGTGGCGTTGTAGTGAAATTCAGTATTATTCCCACATTGCTGATAATGGATTAAAGAGCAGTCACCCTTTTGGAAAACAGTTGTTATTAACATTGATGTCAACAACATCAAAAATGTTTGTGGAGTTTGAGTAGTCCTACTACTGGAGATTGATCCTATTAATAACTAAAGAATGGAAAACATTATATGTTACTTGGATGAGGTGTTCTTTGTATCCCAAGTATCCCAAGCCTGGATACTTTCAGAATTACCTGGGTTACTTCTTAAAAAGCATTACCAGAAATTCTGACTCACTAGATCTGGAATGATGCTTAATCTGTATGTTTTTTAAACATACTAGATGATTCTGATTACAGTTGTTTGTATACCTTATAACGATACTCTGTGCAATAAATAATGGCTTAGCAAATTGTGGTATTTGTACTTAGTGAAGAGTATTATACAGATTGTAAAAACTTTTTTTTTTAATTAGAGAGAAATGTACAAAATTTTATCTATTAATTACAACTAGGCAAAATAGACATTGGATAGTGGGACTGGAAGAAAATGGGAAAATGAAAGCAAATGATTTTGTTAAGCTATCAGAATTAATAAGAGATTTCCTTTCTTTGCTATGTTTCTGTAATTTCTGTAATTTCTTTCAAAGTAAATTTGAAATTGTTTTTAACTTTTTTTCAGGCATGTTACTACCAGATCCAGCGTGAGAAGCTTAATTAGGCTGCTTAACAGCTCGGCAACTGGATTATAGCACCATCTGGCGTCTTCCTGTAGCAAAAAAGAATGGTTTTGAAATTAGGACATTGTGTTATTTTGGTTGTTATTTCTGAGCCTTACTAATGGTCAGGGCCCTGAGCCCAGGAAAGAAACACTATACAGTTTAAAGGGAGGATTGGAAAGGAAGTAGAAATCAGATTAGACCAGTCTCTGGTCTATGTTAAATTCCCAAAATATCATACACCCACTGTTTGGAAAAAGAGGGTATCCCTTCCTACAGTAAAAGGTATGCCAGCTCAATGATATTGTAAGAAAAATTCTTAATACAGGCTTCTTACAGTAAAGAAGTGGATGGATATTTTTGAATTTCTGGTTTGCCTGAAGTTACCCCAGACCCCTTCACAAGGAGCAGATTGTACTTGAAACTACAGTGGCCACACTATGCCTTCCTGAACTGCTTGCAATCATGTGTGCATCATGCTTCTTTCATAAGGGAGGGGGAAAGAATTTTAAACTGCAGTTTTAACTTTTTCTAAGCTTTTCCACCAGGGTATTCATGATGGGAGAGGTTCAATGTAGTGACTACCACATCGCAACCCCAAACATGGAATGCGTCCAAATAGAAGTATTCTGCCTCCTGACTGAAAGAACATAGGAATTTTGTTCTTGGTTTTTTTATGGTACTGCATAGTGAATACACTGGATTTCAAACTGTAAGCTGCTATGGAACCTCATTTGTCCATGTGCAAACGCTGTACCCCAAGGCCTGTGAATGAGAGCCTGAAGAGCTTTTGCATGCAGGCCGTGTTTTGGAGCAAGACAAAAGACCAGGAGATAGAAAGCGAAGAGCTGCACCCATCCTTGATCTAGTGTTGTGGTTCTTCCCTATACCTCGCATTGAACTCTCAGAGGGGAAGAAAAAGGAAACAAGCTTTGGCTTTTCCCATTGCACAAGTATTGTGACACTTCAGCATTTTGGTGTTTTGCTTCTTTTTTAAAAATGTCCTGTAGTAAGTGGTTGGTTTATACTGTACAAGTAACACTAGTAGCTGTTTGGAATAACATAGGTGCTCTTCCTCATCTCATCTACACACCGTGGTGAGCGTACAGACTGATTCAGGCTAACATCAGCAGATGGTAATCAATTTTGAAAAAGGATCATGGTTTCTGCTCTACTTTATAATCAAGACGAGTGTTTATTAAAATATTGTTTTGGAATGTTGGCTGTCATGTAACAGCAATTTTCATAATAAAAGACATTCATCTTTATGAGGTTGTTTTGATTGCAAAATGACACAGGGCAGCCTAAAAATTTAAAAGAAATCCAGCCTTAGTATTTGTTTTGCCCATGTTGTAATCTATGACTCTTTGTATTGGCCTCAGAGGACCCTCTAGGGTTTTAGAGATCTCTCTCTTTAAAATAAACAACCTTACAGCTCCTTTGGTGGCAAAGAAATTAACTTCATTATCCTAATAACCCAAGGACAAGGGTCTTAAAAGAAATCTGTTACTTCTTTAACTAAAAGGTCTATTTTGATGGTTACTGTTTGTTTGTTTGTTTGTTTATTTTCCTCCTAAAATTCAGGGAAGAGAAGGGTGAGGATTTAAAATTGTGGTTAGAAATACTAGACCTTAGTTAATCATTTCCCTGTTGTAACGTCTTCTCAAGAAACCTTTCCATGTCGCTGCTGCTTTCACCAGAATGTGCCAGCCCGTTGTTGGGAAGAAACCAACACTTAAAGATTAGCTTATGTTAAACACTTTGCAGTTCCACTGGGGAATATACACGCAAATTCCACATTTGGGTTGTAAAGACAAATGTACTATGCCTGTGACCCCTTAAGAGAGAGAGACAAGGGTAATTGTAGAAATAGACAGAGAAAAACTTGAGACCCACTGAAAAATTGTCAGATGCTGGTAGGCTGTCTCAAGTCTAAAAAAAAAACAAACATGTTATAATTCATCCTTTTATTGGAGTCATGAATGAAACTGTCCAGTTACTTTAAAGTCTTCACGCTATATTTACACTTTTCAGATTGCATAGTATGATAATTCTCTTGGGAAAAACCCCTAAATCTCCAGGCCATGTGCAAACGCTGGAGATAAATACCTAGCACCCATGCAGCAATTTACAAAGATTTCTCACACCTGATGAATGCTCACAGCAGCCAGGTGAGACAGGGATTATCCCCACTGATCCCTGTTTTGCAGACAGAAGGGCTGTGATTTGCCCATTGTCAGAGCTAGGACTCCAAATTAGAACTTCCCTACGTTAATCCCAGTGCTCTTTCCTACTACAGCTTCCCGACACGTCATTTCATAGCTGGGTTATGCATTAAAAGTTCATAAAGTAAAAAATGAGTTGAAAATGAAAATTTTAATGAAGTTAAGTGATTTCATTTTTTTTAATTTACTTTTTTTCCCCCCCTCTTTCTTCCTCCTCCCACCCCTCCACTCTGGGTCAAGCTGTTGTTTCTCAGTCTAGTTGTGTAGGACACAGGTGGTATTATTGGGAGCCTTGCACTCCCCCTGGCTGAGGCAGTCGGTCACTAGTCATTTAAGTATACAAGTGTAGTTGGTATATAATCTTGTATTGGTTATATTAGTTTTAGGTGTACAATATAGTGATTTGACATTTTTATACCTTATAATGTGATCACCCCACTAATTCTAATTATCTGTCACTGTGCAAACTTATCACAATAATATTAACTATATTCTTCTTCTTTTCATCCAATCCCTCCACCCCATTCCTTCTGGTAACTATCCCTTTGGTCTCTGTTTCTATGAGTCTGTTTTTATTTTTTTGTTGTTTTTAGATTCCACATATAAGTGAAACCATGTGGTATTTGTCTTTCTCTGCCTGACTTATTTCACTAAGCTTAGTACTCTCTAGGTCTGTCCATCCATGTTGTTGCAATGGCAAGATTTCATTCTTAAAATTAAATGCTTTTAATAAAATATGCTGTTCTCCAGTCACAAATGTATCACATCCCCAGCTTGGATTTTCATCTACAGTGGAGAGCAAAGGAAAGCCATATGTTTACTTTAGGATGAAAGGGCTGATAGCTTCTTATAATTGCTATTTGGTCTTTACCCTTTGCCTTGCTGTAAGCAGTATCTTTTTCTTGTTCTTTCTGTGATAACCTACTTTCAAAGTTTCTTCCCACTGACCCCTCCCTGCAATATAAAATTTTCAAATCAAGAAGTAGCTCAAATCTGAGATAAAGTATGGGCTAACGAGTTCAGAACAGTGGCTTGGTAGGGGGCCTTCCAGAAGGAACTGTTTGTTACAGGCCTCATTATTGGCTGAAGACTTCCATCGCTTTCTTACCATAAAGTGAGAAAATAAGGTTAATAGGTCAACTTACTCTTGGGTATCCCAGTTTATCCTTTCATTAAAGTAAAAATGCTATCTTCTGTTGTGGGGCATCTGTTATCTTGAAATAGTCAACAAAAACATTAATATTAACTGTGCTGGCAATTTGAGAGAAAATACTAAAGAGAAGATTGAAAATGATAGAAATTATTAGAGTCTTCAGTGCAAGGAATATTTAAGATTTGTGATTGGGGATGCTAGTGAGTAATTTAGTGGTTAGGCTGCGTTAGGCTTCTGTGGATTAAATCAAAGAGGATGTGCAGAGATTTTATCAAGAACAGTGGGGTGACTGGCAGCTAATAGCCCACTTGTATTCCTCCTGAAGCTTTTCTCTGATTGGAGCAACAGTGCACGTTCTCAGTCTTTCAGGTAAGAGACCCTGCCAAATGATCCTTAGTTACCAGAGAGATCTGTACATGTCTGCCCCTCTGTCGGTTCTGAATAGTGAAAGATGTAATTCTGGGCAATCTGATTTAAATGGTTTAGTTTCATTGTAACCCAAATTACATGGATAATTTTATGATTTTGAAAGAGGTTTTGCTTTGAGAAGCCGTTTTTAAAGTAGGGAATAATGAGTTGTCATGAAGACTGAATAAAACTGAGCATTTGTCCTACTCCTAATCAACAGCATTTTGACTCAGAGGAAGCCAGCCATTTTTGCATGGGCCATTTCTCATTAAGTTTTCAAGTGCTTTTCAGGTTTTGTCTAATACCATTATTTTGAAAAAGGAGCATAATAGGGGTAGAGGGTGTGGCATTTAATAGTAATTGCATTTGAAAAGGTTCACGGGAATACTGATTTTTTAAAATAATGTTTAGGACAAACTCCTCAGGAGTCAGTATCACCAATGCAGCTTCTGACAGTTAGTGATAGAACTGGCTCTCCTTCCTATGTTATTTAACTAGTCCTGAATTTGCATGTGTGATTGGTTATTTAATATAACAGTCTCGAGAATTCTCCTTCTCAAGACAGCAGAAATAGGTAAGTCTCAACTGACAAAATTGGTCAGAAGTCATGAAAAGGAAGACAAGGGAGGAACATCACAGGCTTGTGCCAGACAATTAGCATCTTTAAGGACTAATATTGGAAACAAAAGAGGAAAACTTTAGATTTTACTACTTGTTAGCTCTGCTGAGTACCTCTTTCGAGTGTCAGATCCCTTATCTGTAAGGTGAAGTTTGCCTTTGATTATCTCTAAGATCTTCAGCCCCCGATTTCAAAGTTGGATAGGGAAGAAGGCTGAAGTCAGTATAACCCGACTGAGGAGGAGAGGCACGGACAGGCCTCTGGGGTCCGGCTGCCTCCCACCTCAGGACTGACGTCTCAGCTGCTCAGACTCCTGTGGGAGGTGTCAGCCTTTTACTTCCATTTCTTGGCCTCCCGTTTTCTGCTTCCCAGCAAGCCTAGGAACACCAAGTGCTTGCTATAACCCAAGCGCTGTTAGAGCTGCTGAGGCTACAACAGTGAACAGGACAAGCCAGGCTTCCACTCTCTGACCCTTTACAGACGTGACACACAGGAGCCAGACACTGGACAGGTTAATGCATAAGAGAATTGTGAAGCACGGTAAGTGCTCTGAAGACAATAAACCACAGTAGTTTTTTCAGCCACCTAGAGGGAGGGAAAATCATTTTCTGGGGTTTTCTATGAGTTTTTGTCTTAGCTGGAGCTGCTGTAACAAAGCACAAGGGATTGGGTGGCGTAAACAACAGAAATGTATTTTCTCAGAGTTCTGGAACCTGGAAGTCCAAGATCAGGGTACCAGCGAGGGTCTTCCTGGATTGAAGACTGTCTCTCTGTCCTCACGTGGGGGCAGGGGGCAGAGGGAGAGAGAACTCTGGTGTCTATTTTTATAAAGGCACTCATGCCATCATGAGAGCCCCACTGTCATGACCTCATCTAAATCTAATTATCTCCCAAAGTCCACATATCCAAATACCATCACACTGGGGATAAGGCTCCCACATATGAATTTGGGATGAATTCAGTCCATAACAAATTTGTCACCGAAGCCTCAGGATAACCAGGCAAGCCGTTTTTAGAATTCAAGTTGTGGAGATGAAAATTACTGTTTATGCCTCTGTGGCTGAGAAACTAGTCAAAATGGGCTTTTTAAAATATATGCATGAGTTAGCCATGTGGCCCTGGAGTTGGTGATAGCTTTATTAGAAGCTATTTTAATAATTAAAATGAACTGTAGAAACCACAGTCTATTTGTAAAGCTTCCTCACAGTAAGTTCATCTTGGGAATCCAGTCTCTGATGACCCTTTGGCTGCAGATAAGCTTAGTTGGCATACTCTGGGTATTAGATATGGAAGAAATGTGGTCTACTTTATGATGCACAAACAGCTGGCTTGTTTAATTTCTACTGCCTCACCAACGATGTATGATTTGTGAGATGCCTTTTGGGTAAGCGATTTTAAGAGGTTGCTGGGTATGACGGCTTGGAATCAGACCCATCTGTGCGCTCTGACTTTGGTCTGTCCGGCAGACACTCCATCTCCCTTTTCAGTTCTCTACCGTGGAAGTGCTCCCCTCTAGGGAGGAAGATGAGTCATACATGCAACTGTTATGCTACATGACACAAAAGAGGCTCAGAAATTAGAACGCAAGAAAAGGCAGCGTTTATTTAACCTGACTCAGTGGGGGCCTGGGCAGGGTGGGTGGTGCTGGGCAAGGCAAAAACATGACATCAAGTTTTGGTAGAATCTAGCAAACTAAAATACTTCAGTGAGACTGGAAAAGAATGTGTACAGGAAAGTTGTCTAAAATTCCGTAACAGCTTTCTGTGTTGCTTTTCTCACTGCCTTCTAATTTAGAGACAATAACCTATCTTTTTCTAGATTGCTTCCCTGGCTCAACTCTAGTACCTGTCTAGATTCTAGACTGTGGTTCTCAACGATATAAGATTGAGTACCCCAATTTTTAACAACTAATTTGAAGTGCTCCTTTAAAACAAAAATCTGGATTAATCCTTTATTATCCTATTGTAATAAGTGCTGTCGGTGCCGTACTCATATCCCCTCAGTCCTTATAATTTGGGTGCACTCTGTGCCAACTTGGAACTGCCAGCATCTGCCGTGACTACCTGGAAGTGTGCATGCAGCAGGCAGGAAGTGCCAGAAGTAGTGCCCTCTGGGAACAGCCTCCAACAATGACTGGTAGCCCTGGTGTGTAGATACCCCCACTTCCTTGTCCTTTGGGCCCATGGGCTTAAGCTCCAGTTGCCCACAGTGGTTACTCTCTTGATACACCTTTTACTGTTCTTTTTCCCCTCTGCCCTATCTTAATATCCCACTTCTCTACTTATGTTTCTTAGGGTTACTTTCCAAAAAATCATGTCCCTAGAATCCTTGCCCAGTGTCTGATTCTGGAGGAAACCAAATGAAGATACTTAACCTACACAAAAGTTTTAAAAATCCATATCCATAGAAGGAGAAATTAAGTAAATGTAGTTGATAAGATATTGCATATTTCAGTATGTACCTATGGGATATCACGACACCAAAAGATATAATGAAATAAAAAATCCACCAGGGATACAGCAGCTTTGAATATAGATGCAAATACAGCCTGACAGTGGTGTATTGTAATGACCCCCTAAATACTGTGAGTAGTATTGTCACTAGTGACATGATTTTTTGAAAGGGTAAACAACTTGATTCAAGTCCAAGCAAAAGAAAGTAAATTAATTCCTCAGTTGTGCTGGAGCATTCCAGAAAATTTAATGTATATTAAAACTGCAAAAATACTTTGTATTTATATGTGAAGAAAAGTTGGGTTCTAGGCTTAGATAATTATAGAGGTTTGTTTTCCAGCAATATAAAGTCCAGTGGGATATTCGAGGGTTATACAGGCCATGATTCTTCAGTGTATAGGGCAACTTCTGGGAAACTTCCTCAAAGAACAGTAGGGATATTTCCTTTACTCTCATTTCCTTAAGCCCTTCCCTATCCTGCTGGCTGACATTTTGCATTGATGGCTGGCGGGCGCTCCAGCCACCGGATCAGGAAGATGAGAAGCACATCACACCCCAGGGTGTGGAGCGGGGAGGGAAAGAACCCATTCTCTGAGAACTTCATAGAGCAAGGCTGCCTTACCCCCCAGGATTGTCTCTGCCTCTGGACTTGTACATGAGCAAGATAGCAATGTCTACCCTGTTAAGCCACTATTATTTTGGGCTTCTGTTTTTTGAAATTAAGCCTATCTAAAGCAATATGGAAAATAAACTCTAGGAGTATTCCTCAGCAGTAACCCATAACTCTTGCAACTGTGATCGGTGCTGTGAAGAACTGTAGGGTACAAGGAGAGGGAAAGGGGCAGGGAAGGCTCTTCTGAGCTCTGAAGGAGGGTAAAAGCAACTAGGCAAAGAGGTGGGAAATAAATATAACGTTACCACTTGCTAAAAAAAAAAAAAAAAGTGTTTTACAAAATAGTTTTCCCTTTCGCACAGCTGGTGATGGTTAATTTAGGGAGTAAACACCACAGTGCAAGAATTTATTTGACGTGGATCTCAGTGTGTAGCTCAGTGCCTGACTTGCTCAATAAATGTTGTTGAAAATCTATTTCAAAGTGCTAAGAGCGGCATGGCCAGTGTGATTGAGTGAGCTATGTGCTGCCTATTGACCTGCTCTCTAGTTCTGATTCTTTCTGGAAGCTCGGGCAGAAAGGATGATGCAGTCAGACAAAGGAGCAGGTCTGCCACACAAGAAGGACGTGAAGCGTTCTACGGCATCCTATCCAGAGAATGGTACGTGGCCCCAGGATTCTTTCTCTGACCAGAAAGTTCTTATAATATCACTCTGACTTGTGGTCAAATGAATGGGCAAAATTCTGATAGATTTACTGTGATTCCTCGGAGGAACTTGTCAAACACTTTTGAGGGTCCTAATATATCTGTCAGTGATAAGTCTAAGCAATTTTCAAGGCAGGAAGGAAAAGAATTGACACAATAGATTGAAAATCTTTTTTTTTCCTACCCCACACTGTTTTACTTCAACTTAGAACTTCATTACCTGTTCACATTCACAATATCAATGCAACAAATAAAATTTCTATGAAAATACTTGTAAAAAAATCAAGCATTTAGTAAAATTTATTCAGTCCCTTTAATCAGTGGGATCCTGAGATTTATATTAAAAAGTTAGAATTTTTCAGTAAGAATTTTCAGAAAAGGTAAAGGCAAATGATTCAATGTTTGAATTAGAGGAGAATCCAGAAAACAATTGGATAATTTTGGAATGAGCTGAAGGCTGATCAGATTGGGGAGGGGAAAGCAATAATGGTCTCATAATATTAGGTTGGTGCGAAAATAATTGACGTTAAAAATAATTGCGAAAACACAATTACTTTTGCACCAACCTAATATCTTACATCTGTATGCTATGATCTATTATTTCATCTAATGTTGTGGGAAAGCTAGTGTATTCTCAATTTGCCACCAAGAAACTGGGTTTCAGATAGTTGAGTGACTTTCTGAAGTTCACAGGCAAGTGATAGAATGGGGCTTGAAGGCAGATCCTTTGGCTTTAAATATATCTCCACTGCTCATGAGCCCCTGTGGCATGTTCCAGCTGACTTGTCTTTCACATGTACACCCACATTTCCTTCCACCCACACCTGCCACCATGTCCCTGCCCGCTCTCTTTCCTAGGTCCCTCCCAAATCCTAAAACTTGTGCTGCAAGAGCTGAATCTGTTCTACAGCCGGGATGTGAATGGAGTGTGCCTCCTGTACGACCTTCTCCACTCCCCGTGGCTGCAAGCCCTACTAAAGGTGAGCGCCCTGGTGTTTGGAAGCCTTTGCTTACTGTGGGAGCAGAAAATACCCAACAATGTGCTTGTCAGCTGGCAGGAAATTTCAATTTGGAAAAAGTTCTTAGAAGGCAATTCTCAGAGAAGACTTACACAAACCTCTTAGCTTAGGAAGGAATTAAGGTAGGTGGCAGAGAATATGGCAGTTCCTTTCTCTTCTCCCAGAGACCTCTGGGATCAAAGAGCAGCCATCACAAATGGCCGTGGGCAGCACCCTTTGCAGTCATCTACAACCCTTTGTTCTGGAGGCCAACTCAGGACAAGTCAAAGAGCTTCTAAAAAATGATTTCTCTTTGTTTTTTAAAATCAGGAAATGAGGTATCTTCCAGTTTTGTTTGGGAATCTTAAGTTTTTCTTACCCTGGAGATTTCTTCTTTCTAAATACAAATTTGGCCAAAATTTCATGCAAGATACAATAGCATCTACTATCTGACTATAATTTTGTTCCTCTGAACAAATGTTATCTTTGAGAAAGAACCTTTGGAAGTTATTTTTGGCAGATGTGGGTGTTTTCTTCACTTCAGTGTGAAATGTGGTCAGCCTTATGATGCATGTTAATACTATTTTCTTTAAAATAAGAGAAAAGGTGCAACTTCTTTAGCATGAGCAAAGAAGCAATCCTCACAGCACTTGTTTTAAAACACCTGATTTCTTTATTCATTTATCCATGGGTGGACATTTGGGTTGTTTCCATATGTTGGCTATTGTGAACAATGCTGCAGTGAGATAGCGCTTTGAGATAGTGATTTCATTTCCTTTGGATATATACCCAGAAGTGGTATATACAAAGGAATACTACTCAGCAACAAAAAGGAAGGAAATCCTGCCTTTTGCCACTACATGGATGGGCATTGAAGGCATTATGCAAAGTGAAATAAGTCAGACAGAGAAACATAAATGTATGTTCTCACTTGTATGCTAAAAAAGCTTGGAATTCATAGAAACAGAGAGTAGAATGGTAGTTGCCAGGGCTGAGGTGTGTGGGAAATGAGGAGATGTTGGTTGGTGGGTAAAAACTTCCAGTGATAAGATGAGTAAGTTCTGGAGAACTAATATACAGCATGGTGACTACAGTGCTTTGCCCCACTCACCACTGGAGGCTGTCTGCTTTGCACTCCCGCCATCAATCCATCAGCCTGACTTACTCGTACTTCCAGCGAAACTTGAGCCTGACACTGAGGTAGAGCAGGGAAGTGCCGTCATCCCAGATCTGGATGGAGGAAGGCTGGGCTGAGCTGGTCTCTTGGGTCTCATTTCTGCATCCATAAGAGAAACTATACTCCCGAAATAAGGAAGGGCTGCACTGAGGAGCTAGGCAGGCCTGGGTGTACTCGGCCCAACCCAAGATCCTGGTGTGGGAAAAAATTCCAAAAGATCAGCAGAGACAAAGTGGACATTTTTGTATGGGAACTTTTCCTGGAGAATTAAGAGGAAAAGGAAACAAGCAAAAGGTAAGAGCAGAATACAGATAAGCATATAGTGTACCCGGCCTTTTATTCAGATCCTCTGGTGAACCCTGATCCCGAGTTCATGATCAACACAGCTGCCCAGTCAAGGTCCTTGCGGGTCTCTGGCCCCAAATCCCTGTGGGTCTCAGCCTTGGAAACCCCACTCTTACTTTGTTTAGTAAGAGTTGAAGTTTGAATTTTGTTTATCCATGAAATCAGGTGGGGAAGATCAATTTCCAGTGGCATCCAATAAATAATTAAGTCTTTGAAGCATTAGAAGCACCCCCCCTTGAGTTCATTTATCTTTGACAACTTGACACACCTATTAAAGGCCGATACTCACGCTGCTCAGCCGCTGGAGCCATTGCCCGAGCTGTTTCCTCCCTCGGAGAGCTTTAAATCCCAGAAGTTCACAGTCATGTGGTCAGCCTGGCATTCTCACATGTTGCCCTTCTGCAGGTTTACGACTGCCTCCAAGAATTTAAGGAAAGGAAACTTGTTCCTGCCACACCCCACGCACAGACGTTATGCTATGAGGTAAGGCGATTTTTAATCCACAGCATAGTAGAGCTTGAATGTGATGCCATTTTACTCATCGTGCGAGTTCAAATGAATTAAAAGCTCTAACAGAAAAGTTTGATTGCTGATTACGCATCTAGTAAGTGTTTCTCATTGAGCTTTAATAAAAGGAAGGTAATTGGCCTGCTGTCTCCCCAAATTAAAACAAACAAAAAAATTAACATAATAGCATGTGTCCATTTCTTTCTTTTTTCCCTAAGCCATGGATTCAATTTATCCTATGTAATCTGGGTAATGTTACAGTAATGATTGCACAATTTGTCACTCTGGCTGGGCTCTTTCCCTGAACTGCAGACTCTTATATCCAACTGCCCCGTCCCCCTCCTACTCAGATATTTAATGGACCCCTCAAACTTAACCTGATCATCCCCATCCCCAAAGCCACTGCCCTCCCAGCCTTTTCTATCTCAGGAATGATCTCTTTGTTCTTGCAGCGCTCACGTCAAAAATCTTTGGGGTAATCTATGACTTTCTCTTTCTCTCAGGACTCACACCCAATCTGATGGCAGATCCTATCACCTCTAGTTTTAAAATATAACAATAATTTCACCACTTCCACTATGCCATCTAATATAAGCCACCATCATCTCTTGTGTAGATAATTGCAATATAGCCTCCCACCTGGTCTCCTATTTCTACTCTCCATCCTGTGGTCTATTCCCAACACAGCAGCCAAAGAGATTCTCTTTAATGGTGAATCAAATCATGTCACTTCTCTGCTCAAACCCTTCCAGTGACTTCCTATCTCAGAGTAAGCATCATAGCCAAACCCAATGTAGCCCCCATTACCTCTTTGACATCTCATTCACGGCTCTCTTCCTTGTTCTCTCTGCTCCAGCCAGATTAACCCCTTGCGATTGTTTGAATCAGACATGCTCCTGCCGCAGGCCCTTTGCACTTGCTATTCCCTATGTCAGTAATTCTCTTTCCCGTATATTCATGACTTGCTTCCTCATCTCCTTCCAATCTCCATTCCAATGTCACCTGCACACTGAGGCTTTCCTTGGTCACCCGATCTGAGGTTTCAGTTCCCTTGTAGCACTCTCTACCTACCTTCCCTGTTTTATTTTTCTTCTTAACTCTTCTCACCATCAAATAAAACTATTTCTTATACTTATATATTTTATTTATTATCTGTGTCTCCTCACTAGAATGTAAACTCTGTGAGAATGAGGATTTTTGTCTGCCTAATTCACTGCTGTATTTGCATCACTCAAAACAGTGCCTAGCACATAGTAGACATTCAATACATATTTACTGAATGGATGAATAAATGCAATCCATTTTAGCCTTATTTATTGCTTGAACCATATTAAAAGAAATAGAAGGAAAAAAAGAAGAAAAGTTCTACCCTCAATTCCAATAATCAACAACTAAAATTGTTCTCATTTGTCCACAGAAAACACACACATGGTATTTTATTCCATTGTAATCCTAGTGAATGGAAGTAAAACTTAGCAAACTGCTTCTTTTCATTTGCCTGTGTATAATGATACTCAACTGCTAAAGATCCACAGGGCTGATTAAAGTCTTGAAATGTCTCATGTCGTGTCAAAAATCAGGTTACACCTAAGCTACAGCAAAGAGATCAGAATTTATTCTGTTTAGCACTTTCCCATTGCACCAAATATTAAAATTGCTAATCAGATAGTAAGCCCTAAAATATGCATTGATTGCTATTCCCATTTTCCAATTGAAGACTGGAACATCCTGTGGGATTAAGCTACCCAAGGTCTTCAGGTATTTGAACCTGTACCTGGAGAACTCAGATACCTTAACCTGCCCATAAAGTACTCACATTAGCAAAGAGCTGTGTTAGAGCCACTAGAGGGAAATTGCCTTGGTACATACAATTTAGAGGAAATTGCCTTCCTCTAAGCCTGTGACGTGCCAGGACTGGGGCACTGGGGTTTAGATGGACCCCAAATCTTGGATTCTACATGCTGTAGTCAAGTTTAGTGCATAAGAAAGGATCCTAGGCTTTGAATTGAAAGATGAAAAAGAAGGTTTCAATAACCGTTTTCTTAGGTCAATATGGTGATAGTCACCATGTCTGTTGTCTAGCTTGGGTGAGGTCAGCTAGGTGATGAAAAATTTTTTTAAATTTCACAATGTATGCTTTTTCACCAACCAGGTAGTGGAGATACTGCGTGCAACCTCTAGTTCCCCTGAGATCCAAGAGTTGACACAAATCCTCCAGGCTCCACACTTTAAGGCAAGTGCTTGCTAAAATAGACAAGATCTACCTATGTGGCACAGAGACAAAATGGGGAAGAAGAAAGAAATGCGACAGAAAATATGCTCTCTGAATAGACGTTCTGTTACTGTACATGGGTGACCAACAGTTTGTACTGAAAAATGTGGAACTCAGATATGACTGGCTCAGTGTTGTCAGTCATGGAGTTGAGCCTGACGTATTGATGAGGAGACATCCAGAACTTTCCATGGTGTCTTATTTACCCCCTGCAAAGCCATCATCCCTCTAAAATTCTGGGGCAATCAGGGTAGCATCCTTCCTTTCCATCTTGGGAATATTTTAAGTTTTGGATAAAGTGTGTGAAGGTATTTGGAAAATACAGTATTAATGATGATTAGCTCTGTGTGTGGGGGGTGGTATATGAAGAACATGTGATGGCAGAACAGAAGCCACCTTTTAATACTCACAGACTTGGAAATTATTCTACCAACAAATTAGAACTTTAGGAGAATGTCTGCATTTGGAGCAATAGAATTTATGAGTCAAAATTTGTAGTTCCCAAGATATCCCTAGAGAATTTTCTCTGAGTTCCAATGAAGATCTGCCCACCAATCTCAGGCAGGGCTGTAGAATGACTGCTTCTCCACCTCATGAAGTGAAAAATTTAACATCACGGGTCATTATTAGGAACTCTGATCATATCTTAAACCAGGGAACTATGGTTTTTCATTCTGTTCCACATGGGTGTCACTGGCAAATGAAACCAGAAAGATGTTTCGATTACTGCCTCCCTATTCTGTCTTACTTAGGGAAAAATATTTAAAAAGTTGTTTTTTAGTTCAAGATCATAGGAGTACCATGGGTTACATGGGTTTCCAGGAAATGAGAAAGTGGCGGAATAATACATTTTAGCAGAAATCCAAGAATATATATGTATTGCTTAACCTCTGTGTCTCGTTTCTTTATCTGTAAAATGGGGACAATAAATGTGCCTCCTCATAGCATTATCCTGAAGATGGAGTTAATCCACATAAATTCCTAGAACTGCGCCTGGCATGTATGTGTTGGTTGTTGCTATATGTTTTACGTAGTATCGAGTCACTGTCTTCTAGATGGGTGTGTCCTGTGTGTGACATTTGTTCACCTTTTCTTTGTTCCCAGGCCTTGCTCAGTGCCCATGACACTGTAGCTCAGAAAGATTTTGAACCCCTTCTCCCTCCACTGCCAGACAACATCCCCGAAAGTGAGGAAGCAATGAAGATTGTTTGTTTGGTGAAAAACCAACAGCCCCTGGTAAGGAAATTGTTTTATCTTTTCATTTAGAATTATACCAGGATTAATTGTAAACTAAGTTATCTCTAGTAGTTATTTGGGCGATATTCTTGTCTCTAGTCATAGATATAGTCTGAGGCATTCAGAAAATGTGAGGGGAATCCATGATAATGATGGCTAAACTGTGTCTTAACAATTTTTGCCTGTGACTTCAAATGCATTACATGTTGTAATGTTTTCACTAGGAAAGATTTCCATTTAGTGTTTTTCTTTTTTGAAAGAGCTGTGAGAGATAAGACGTATATTTTATTATTTGGCTTTCTGGCATGTACATATATTTGACTCAATTCCAGTGTATTTGCCTAAGTTTTTTTCCTCCATTAATGGAAAGCGAAGGAAGGCATTCATTTGATTCTCTAAGAATAGTCCCTTTGGCTAGGTTGTGTTGTGGGAGCTTTCTTTATCTTGGAAAGAATCTAAATATTGTTTCATGTCTGTGTGGTTAGATAGAGACCACAAGGAGTCCACGGTTTAACGGCCTTTTCTTTTTGATGGCATGGTATGGCCCGGGTTGGTATGAAGTCCCTCATCTGAAAGACCAGAGCTACATTGAGGGAAGCCACCGGAAAAATGGTCACATAAGCTAAAAGAGGGGTTCCACTTTCTCCCCAGGGAGCTACCATCAAGCGCCATGAGATGACAGGGGACATCCTGGTGGCCAGAGTCATTCACGGTGGGCTGGCTGAGAGAAGTGGTAAGCTGGAGCAGCAGGGTACCAGTGGGGCCAGAAAAAGAGGAAACCATTGATTGTTTAGTCTTCTTTCCAGGGTAAACCCCCTTTCCTAACTAAGGTCAGGGATTTAATAAGTTCCATGGCTTGGTTACTAAGAAGGAAGGAATAAATATTCCAGAGAAATCCCGTTCCCCTCCTTCATCGAGTCCCTCCATTCTAGGCATCAAACTAATGTTTTCTCAAGTTTAGATTCTTATGGCAACCTAACAAGGGTAAGTAGTATCATCCTATGTTATAGGTGAGGAAACTGAGGCGTCAAGAGATTAAATCACTACCTTGTTCACGGTCACAGGTTGGGTCAGGGTTCAAGGCCAGGTTGGCCTCCTTCTATGTTCCCAACTTTCTTTCGTCACTTGGTCCTTCGGCCTTCCCCATCCTGAAACACCTTTTGCTGGCCCTTTCTACCAGTGAACCGGGTGTCCTTCCTCTCGCTGCTGAGCTTCTGAAAAGAGCAGGTGTGTACCTGCTGCCCCCGTCCTCACCGTGGTCCTGGAAACCTGGCCCAGGGTTTTACCCCAGCATTCTTAGAGTAATTACCCCCAGGAGGTCCTCGTTGCTAAGTCTGTTGGCCCTTCCTTCAGCCCCACTTTTATTTCTACTTCTCAAGCACATTTGATGTTGTTGACCATGCCTTCCTTGAAATTTTCATCATCCTTGGTTTCTGGTGGACGACCTCCTCCTGCTTCTTCTCTCTTCTCCTGGGTAGCTCCACTCTTCTACCTCATATTTCTCAAGGCTGAATCTTAACCCCCAAGTTTCTCCACAGTTTCTCTTTGGAAGTATGCCCCCCTTTTCCTTTTTATTTATCATTTTCTCATGATGCTGACATCTTTATTTTTAGTGCTTTCTTCTTAACTCACGTTCTCGTTCCATTTTACAACATCCGATTAGCAAAAATGAAAATATCACCATCAGTTAATACCTTAATAGTGTTGGTGAAAAGGTGGAAAAATGCCTTTTTCATGTGCTTGGGTGGTGGTTAAATCGGAATAAGCAGTTTGCTTTAGTATTGTTGTTGTTGCCATTATTATTGTACAATAAATTTTAAAATATCAGAGCATGCTTCGGCTAGCGAGTTGGTTAAATAGCTTTGGGATAGCTACCTCTATTTTTTGCCAATTTATTTGTACCCTTCTTTGTTGTGTGTTCCTGTTTGCCTAGGGCTGTTATATGTAGGAGACAAACTCGTAGAAGTGAATGGAGTTTCAGTTGAGGGACTGGACCCGGAGCAAGTGATCCATATTCTGGTAACAGTGTCCTCTTTGCCTTCTTCATAACTCAACGTAATGCAAGGCTCAACGGAGCCCATCCAGCCCACGGTGTGTGCCCTGTACTGTGAAGGGGACTTGATCCCCTTGCAGCTTCCTCTCTCCAGACCCCTGACCTTGTCGATTTCTGTGTGGCCGTCCCTCTGTCCTCATCACCCCCAGAAGTCTGGCCCCTACTGGGAGACTTCCCACCCAAGCTGTTCTTTCTGCCTCAGGAAGACTTCCAGCTTCCCTCACCACCTGGTTGCTCCATTGGAAACTGAGCCTAGGTGGGCAGAGTGAGACTGTGAAGGCGAGTCTGAACCTGAGCAAACCACCCCTCAATCCTGAACATTTCTGTACAGCTGAAATCTGCTGAACACCTTCCTTGAGGTAGTTTTGGGGTAGGAAAGAAGTCACCAGAGGGCAGAATATGGGGAGGGAGACATCCTGGCTGGCCCTGCCACTGTCCTTGGTGGTTTGAACTGGGGATTTTCTGACCTGATTAGATGAGCCTTTGATCTCTGTTAGGTCCCCATTCTCATCCTTCAAAACATTACCTGACTCACACAGTCCGCTGTCAGTGGCATAGCAGCATGCCTATCTTCCCCCACGCACACCCCAAGTGTGGGGCCTGATAGGAGATACAGTCGATTACTGTATATTGTGTAGACTAGTGGTTCTCAAACTGGGTTCTTGGAGGGGACTCTAGATTTTCATATGCCTCAGGGACTGAGATGAGGGGTGGTATTATAAGGAGTATACCAAGCACCTAAATATTTTGCAAACCACTGCTGTAAGATTCTGAGTGGTATATAATATACTACAAAGGGAGATTAGAGTACTGTTAATCTCAGACACACATGCTTCCACCTCAGTCCTTCTGGTGTCAGCTGTGGAGTTGCCAGAATAATGGGACTGTGAAATTCTTGAGAGTGAGAATAAGGTTTTGTTCATCTCTGGATCTCCAATACCTGTCACGGTGTGTGCAACAGGAAGAATCTCACCTCCCCCATCAGGCTGAGAGTTCCTCTGTCTCCTTCATATATTGACCCCCCCCCCCATTTCCACCATTAGCTTGGAAGTTTGTCTGTCCCTCCAGAAGATTTGGGAGCCCCTCATCTTCCCTGTCAGACTGGGCTGCCTGGTGCAGAAACAGGTATTCAGGAAGTCATTACTGACTGAAGCATGAGGAAGGAAAGTCAGACCCACAGCTCATCTCCTTCCCCAATGCCTGTGGGAAGAAGACCTTGCTGAGTCGGGTGGGCTTGTTGGCAGCGAGACAGAGCGTCTCTGGGAGAGGCCAGGCCTCAGTGCGGGTTTTAGCAGACCAGACTCTGGAGCTCCACAGCAGGGCAGAAGCGGAGCTAAATTTCTTCTCCATTTCCATTCCCGGGTGGTGATATTCAGCTGTTGCACCCTTGTAAAAGTCCCAGTGGAGAGGTCCCCATTAGACCTGGACACGCTGAGTTGTAACTCCATGCACTGAACCCCAGGAACCCAATGAGCTCTGTGATTTCTCATTTTTCCCTCTTTGACATTTTTTAGGCCATGTCTCGTGGCACTATCATGTTCAAGGTGGTTCCAGTTTCTGACCCTCCTGTTAACAACCAGAAGATGGTAAGAACTTACTGAGCCGTCTTCCTCACACACAGTGAATCCTCAACTAACGATAACAGTGACTAAGTCTGTTGTGTCATACGGCTGTTCTCTATCATGTGTTGAACATTTGTTCAATACTCTGTTGTGTATTTTTCAATACTGATGACATACGAGGCAAATGAGTGAGTGAATACAATACAAGGAGATGGGGCACCAAGAAGTTAAGCAGTAACATCAAGAATGGTGAACATTTGAATAAAAACTTCTCAGAGCTAAGACATTCTTTTTCTTTTTCAAAGTTACTTTTTCGCAACTCATAGACTCAGTTCAAGAGCCAAGTTCTTCTTTATGGTGAGGATGAAGAGGACAGATAGGCACAGTAGAGGGAGGAGTGGAGAAATGGTTTTAAGACTTAATGGCCCATGGGCGAGGGTTCTTCTAACGGTGCCATTATGCACCTCCTGCCAGATGTATGTTCGTGCCATGACTGAGTACTGGCCCCAGGAGGATCCCACCATCCCCTGCGCAGATGCCGGGTTGCCTTTCCAGAAGGGGGACATCCTCCAGATCGTGGACCAGAATGATGCCCTCTGGTGGCAGGCCTGGAAAATCTCAGACCTTGATTCCTGTGCTGGCCTAATCCCTTCTAACCACCTTCTAAAGAGGTAAGGAAGAGTTATCACTCCTGGACTCAGGACTGAGCCATCAGGAAATAAAACGTTTTCTCATGCTCCCATTATTGCAGTTAAGATGAGATAAAGAGATGACACAAGCAGATGGACGAACACACACACTGGTTTATAAATCCAAATGTCAACTTGTCCATATGCCCTAAGCATTTTAAATACCAAGGGGATCGGAATAAACACATCAGCTAGAAAAGAGAGAAAACACATGGGAAACTAAATTAAAACTATCGTTCTAACTCCCTCTATTCATTTTTCAAGGCTGAGTCGAAACCTCAGTTACTGAATCTCAATCTATCACCCTCACTTTTGTGCTTTTGAGGTCCAAGGGAGTGAGCAAAGGTAAAAAGAAGATAGAAAGAGGTCCAAGGCTCAGCCAATCTTAAGAGATCAAGAAGAAAAGGAACCAGCAAAGGAGACTGTGAAGAAATGAGCAATGAAGCAGGATGAAAATCAAGACAGTATAGTCTTCTGATCAACTATGTCCATTGCTGTGGAGGGGACTGAAATTGACCATTCGATTTAGCAATATGGTGGTCACTGGTGATCCTGATAAAAGTGCTTCGGGGGAGCAGTGGGGCCAAAATCCTTGTAGAGTGAGATCTGAAGAAATTAATGACAATGACCGTGGAAAACTCTGAGACATTCTTGTATAAAGCAGAGCAGAAAAATGGAGAAATAATGAGAGGGGAAAGTGGAGTGGTATGGGAATTTTTTTTTAGATGGGGTAAATAATGCTAGTGGGAATAATCCAGTGAGAAGGAAACTTTTTATGACATAGGAGAAAGAGAAGAGAATAGCCTTGAGCAGGCAGGAGATATGACCCAGTATACAAGTAGAGGGGTTGGCCTTATATATAGGATCAAAACCCATTCATCTACATGATGGAAACAGGAGTCCAGCGTATGGGGCACAGGTGAGGGTGAAGGATATGGTGGAACTTGTGGAAGTTCTCTTCCAACTGTTCTTATTTTCTCAGTGAAATAAGAAGCAATGTCATAAGCCGAGAGTAAGGGTGGGTAAGGAGGTACTGGGAAGGAAAAAGGAGGAAGCTTGAGAAATTTCTACGAGAACTGGAAAGCAAATGGATTAGGTAAATATAGTATGACCGATGTGAAGGGTCCACTTAAGGTTAAAGGTCATAAATTTGAAGTGACTCTGGTCACCTTCTTTGGGGGCAGGTCCAGATTAGACAGAGTTGGATTTAACAGTAAATCAAGAAAGAGCCAAGGAAGTGACTATAAAGAAGGAACGAACATGATATTTGAGCTGCTAAGGCAGGAGCTGAAGAAGTAAGCATCAGAGAAAAGGAAGTAAGATCAATGGGTTATAGATCCTATGGGGTCAACAGATTTGGGGGTTGGGAAGACAGGAGGTGTTGGTAAAACAAAGTGATGCTGGGAATTGAAATTAGGAATCGCAGCTATTGATTCTGAAAAGATCTAGGGCAGGGGTGTCCAAACTTTTTTCAACATTTTTTACCAAGGGCCATATGCAGTAAAATACACAAACAGCCGGGCCACTCACTCGAGGTGAAGTACGTATTGCCTCACCTGGTTTATTTAAGTAAACTAAATATATTTTTGGAATTTGCTGCGGGCCAATTAACAATGGATAGCAGGCTGCAGTTGGCCCGCGGGCCGCAGTTTGGACACCCCTGCTCTAGGGTACGACAGTGAGAGGCGGAGGCTATCGTAGAATGAGGGGAAGGACATTGGAAGCGAGGAGATGAAGGAACCAAGAGGCCAGGATGTTAGAATGGGCATTTATGTGCCTAATACAATCATTGGGAATTATGACAGGACAGTGTTGAGAGCATGAAGTATCCGGGAATAGTTACCAGAAGAGTGGGGGGTACAATAGTCAAATTTGAGAGCTTCTCGGGGAGAGGGAGAATGGTCTGGAGATGGTCATGAGAAGCAAGGACTCAGACCCCACCTGCCGGCCAGGGGAGGGAAGGCCATGAGCAGTGGTACGTGTGCTGGACAGACTAACAGAACCCATGTGTGCACTTCTCACATCCACGGTCAGTGAAATCAGGGTGGCAGCTTGAAACCAGCCACAATGAGAGGACTGACTACAGAAATCAGCAAAATCTACACATCAGGGGTCCCCTGCGCCCAGAGCTGCTTTACCTGCACACCCCTGGGAGTGGGAGAGCAGAGCCTCCTC
The DNA here is from genome assembly GCF_057876585.1 of Rhinolophus sinicus. Lineage (NCBI taxonomy): Eukaryota > Metazoa > Chordata > Mammalia > Chiroptera > Rhinolophidae > Rhinolophus > Rhinolophus sinicus. The sequence goes on along the minus strand of NC_142517.1, from coordinate 183,962,044 downwards.
TTCAAAGGGGCAGGGAAAGCAGTGACCTCAGGGAGACCTGGCTTTTTGTAAGAGCTGGAATGTGAAGCGCTCACCCAAAGCAGAGGCTGTGGTCTGAGAGTTCCAGGGTGTGTGCCTGAAAGGGCTGCAGGGAGGGCTGCCTGGTGGATGAGTCTTAAAGGGATTAAAGTGCAGAGGATAAGGGATGACCTGAGTTTTGGGGCCTGAGGACACAAACAGGGATAAAGTCCTAATGAGATTAGTCCCCAGGGCAGAAAGTGGTGAGGAGGCTCTGGTGGGGGTCTTGCAAGGAGCAGACAGTTTATTGGATTAAGGCACAAATAAAGACAATAAAAGGGACTGAAATCCATGTGGCTCTAAAGGAGCTGTAGAGGCATCCACAGCCTGGGAGGGGAAGCAGAATGTGCTATGAAAATTCTGAGACCAGATGAAGAGGGCAGCATGTAGGAGGCAAAAGCTACGACGGTCCTTTACTGAAGGCTGTGACCTGTAAACTAGGCATGGGACAGATTTTCACTGCCAGTGTGTCTCTGAAAATACCCCAGGAGGCAGGAAAATATAAGAAAGGCTGTATATTTAGAGAATACATCTGACAATGTGTTTGGAGAAAAAATCTCCTTTTTCATTTGGTTGGAGGCAGCAAAATTCTGTCCTGGATCTTTGGCCTGGGTTAATTAATCTGGGTTGATTTTTTTTTTTTCCTTTCTCACAGTGTATTTCTTTTTGCACAGGAAGCAACAAGCGTTCTGGTGGTCTCAGCCGTACCAACCTCACACCCACCTCAAATCAACCATCTGTGAGTATGCTGATATCTCAAACCCAGAACTGCATCATGGGAAACTGGCTCCCCCTCCCAGGGCTGGCTTCCTGCCCAAGAAAGGATCTTTAAATGTCCCCACTGCCCCACATTCCCTGGCAGCCATCTGAAATCCTTCCATGGACATTCACTCCTTTGGATTTAGAAGAGTTTTCAGTTTATGAAAATGCAAAATGGTTTTGTGTTGGTGACAGCTTCAGTGATCACTCCCCAACGTGAAGTCCTCTGAGGTCTCTCCAGCTAGCAAATCCATGCACATACTGGCAGAGCAAAGCTGCAGAGCTGCACACAAACCTTCATTTGGGTTCTCATTGGGGGAGTTAAATTTTACACTGTTTGGAAGCTCTGATTGACAGTGTATGTGCCATTGATGAAGAAACAAGGGAATGAATGTAATTTGTTTGCTAGACAGTATTATTCATATGGCAGTTTAGGGGAAAGGTTAGTAAAGCAAGCCTCCTCACCACTTTCTGTCCTGAGACCTTGAGGACTAATCTCATTAGGCTTTCATCCCTGTTTGTGTCCTCAGCCTTCAAAGCCCAGGTCATTTATTATTCAAATGGGGTGGGAGGATGGTTAGTAAAGGGAACCCCGGTGGCAAATCCTGTGAACTACCTACTGCCTTAATAGACTGCTGTCGCTTGCAAAGCCCAGCTTAAACCTGCTGAGTGAGGGCCTTCAGAAATCGACCTCCATCAGCCACCTGGAAAGGAGTGGATGAAGGGGAGGGGCCCCAGGAAGAGGAAGAGGGGCACAGAGAGGGGGCTGGAAGGGCACTAAAGCAGGCAACGGTATGAATGTCACAGATTTGCCCACAGCAAGTCCTCACCCACTTTATTTCTCACTTCTCTAAGCCGAAAACTATTTTTTCTCTCAGTTTTCTCTTGAAAAGATAAGATGTCAACTATAGAGACATTTTTGAAATAAGAAAACACTCATAATTCCTCACACTGGCTATATTTTCATACCACCTTCCAGTTATGGGAGCATGTTTTTTATGGTTACATTAACAGCTGCAATACCGTTTTTTATCTTTATTTTAACTTAACATTTTATCAGAAAGATTCTCAAGGTATAATCTTTATAGTGATATTTTAGTTATTTGCCTTGGGTTTTGAAAAATTTTGTTTACCAAAACAAATCTAAATATTTCTTTCATTCATTTTTTTTCCATTTCATTTTTCAAAAGCACATGCTAATAAAGCTGCTAATTAGTTTCTGACAACTAGTATAACCACGGGTTGACATTTAATTTGCTCGTGGAGCCTAAGTACAATTTATAATTAGAGTCTTTGAAAAATCCTTCCTGAAATTAGCTTTGCAGACCCTATAATTACCGTCTCAGATCTCTAAATCCAGGAACCCCAGGTTTGGAGCCACTGACTTAAACAGTCACCTCTCACAGGGATGTTTCTGATGGAGCACAATCATTTTCTAAACTATTTGATCATTTCTTTTCTTTTTAACTGTTGTAGATGATTCTGTAATAAATATTATTTTACATCTCCCTGATCTGCTTAAATGTTACCATAGGGGGAAAAAAAATCTCAGGAACAGGTAACTGAGTCAAGAGTTTAGGCATTTTGATTAATCAAGAGTTATTAAAAAATTCCAGGTCCATGTTAGCTTGCAGAAGGTTATTAAAAAGTTCTTGACTGAAGATGCACTTATAGTTATTATCTCTTCTTTCCTCCCTTCCTTCCTCCTCCTTTCTTCCCTTCCTTCCTTTCTTCCAGTCAAGATATGAGTTCCTAAAATATGCTGAACTAAGCATATTAGTTTAGAAGTGAGTAGAATGCAACCTTTTATAGTTTATTGGGATGGAAACAAGTAGGATTTGCCAGAGCAAGTAGATCCCCATTTCCAACAAGGCTCATGAATATATTAGTTTTTATAGGATATTCACTTACCATTTTGTTACTAAATTTTTACTTAATTTCTAGAGAATAAGCCCAGAATATTAATTATTATAATTTTGGTACTTTGCTTTTCTTATTGTAGGTAAGTTAACCTGAGAAACTAAGCATATACTAATATGTGTATTGTCTCTCTCTTTCTCTCTCCCTCTTTCTGCTTCAATCATTTGTACCCAGCGATTTCTATGGAAGAAGGTAAGAAATAGTATTTGGAAAAAAACTCTCATTTCCAAAGACTCCTAGAAACTTCCTGTAGTCTTCTTATTTCACTTCATTTCAATTTAGCTATATATTAAGCTCTTACTTGTATGTCAGTCAAAGGAAATGTGTTCCTGTATGTATACAGTATAATTGTCCTAACACTGAGAGGAATAAAAGAAAGGAGAACTACCATTTGCAGGATGTAGTCCCAGAGTCTAACACAGCACATGGTAAGAACTCGAAGTTGTGAAACTGATCCACACATAGTTCTGTGTCAACTGCTTTATATACATTGTCTTTCAAATAACCTGAGGAAATTGTGATTGTTTCCATTTTATGGATGAAAATATTGAGGTTCAAATAAGGTAAGAATATGTCAAAAGTTGCAAACAGTGTAGTCTGGGTCGAACCTCCTATCTCAAGGGCAAATGGGACCTCCCGTTACTACCTCTCCCCTGCTCTGTGCCCAGGCTCCCAGATGACTCATTAGATGTCACTCACTCACACTCACAAAAGCAAGCCAGAAAGATGCTGTTTGCTTGTGGAAAGGGGACAGAAGAGAGGAAAGCAGCCTCCTAGGCCACCAACCCCATTTCATCCCTGATACTGGAGATGGGATTCCTTTTGAGAGGCCTGGGTCTCTGAGGTCTTGGTAACAAGCCCACTGTCCTGTTCACTCGGGCTGCCATAACCAGAGACCACGGATGGGGGGCTGAAACAACAGATATTAATTTTCTCACAGTTCTGGAGACTAGAAGTTCAAGATCAAAGTTCTGGCAGGATTGGTTTCTGATGAGGTCTCTTCCTGGCTTGCAGATGGCCACTTTCTCTCTGTGTGCTCACGTGGCCTTTCCTCTGTGAACGCGCAGAGAAAAAGAGAGAAAGACGGAGATCTGATCTTTTTCCAAGGCCACCAGTCCTTTTTGGATTAAAGCCCCAACCTCATGACCTCGCTTAACTTTAATTACCCTTTTAAAGGCCCAACTCCAAATGGGGTTAGGACTTCAACATATGAACCTGGGGGTGAGGGGAGACACAAATCAGTCCTTAACAGCCACCCCAACCAATACCGTGGAGTTGTTGATATTGAGAGAGCAAAATCCGTGGCCCTTTCAGATCAGAGTTACAAGTTTGAAAGATCAGGGCTTCCTTGGAATCCCTGGCCTCTGTAAAACAGGAAAGACAGTTGAGCTTTTATTTGCCTTTTATAAAGAACAACAAACTTTGGTTGCATCCTAGGAACTAGTGAATTCACTGTTGTTACTAATGACTGACCTGGAAAATAATCTCTAAATGAATATAAAGAATTGAATGACAGTGTTGAAAATCTCAGCTATGTTACTTGTTTATCTGGGCCCCTCCTTCTATAAAACAGTATTACTTCATAAAAATTTTCATATTTTCTTGAAAAACATTAATTAGTGATGTGCTCTTTAAGGAGGGGGTGGTAAGTGCTACTTTATGATACTATAGTTTATTATACAGACTATAATTTGCACTTTTTGAACTTGCATAACTCCTATTCAGCCACTATTTGTTCATCACCTCGTTCTGGTCACTGTGCCAAGCACAAGTGACCAGAACTTTTTTTTTTTTTACAGCACTCAAAAAAAAGATATTTTTTCTGAATATATATTCAAGTCAACTATTTTGATATTCAAAGGAAATTTCCATTTAATTTAATAAATAATTTATCATGTACCTACTATGTCTAAGACATTGTACCAAGCTCTGTAAGTTATGTAAAATATTACTAAGACGGTTTCTGATTTCCAGGAGCTGTCTAGAAGGGTGAATAAGGCAAATACCTAAATGATCATATTACAAGGGAGAGTAGATGTGCCGTAGCAGAGAATTCACGGTAGTAGGAAGAAAATGCAAATTCAGCTCATGGCAGGGATATTCACTTTAATCAGTGTTTGAGATGGACCTTGAAGCATTATAAGCAGAGGGAATAGCATAAGCAAAGGCACAGAGAAGGAACCCACGCTGTTTGCTGTAATGATATATGTTATGTGAAACAGAAGTGGACAATAGCCTTAACATTGTGTGTGGGTCATGATGGAAAGGGTCTTGAGTATTAGGATGAATGGTTTTAAAAGTTATATCCTTTTATTCTCTTATATATCCCCAAGCTAGAGATAAAAGCAGTTAACACTGATTGAGTGCTTACCATGTGCTTGAGCTTTTCATGCATTATCTCACTTATTCTATCTTATACGGTAAGTATTATTATCATCCCCATTTATAGATAGAAAACTGAGACTCACAGGTAAATGAATTTGTCTAGCATTCAAAAGCTTATGCTTTTGAAGTGTTAACTGTTTTATGTTATATAGCCTCTCATATCATATATTTTTATTTAAAACAGTAGAGTCCTTTTTATTTCTCCCGAGTGAGCAATAGTTGTAAGAGTAACAATATAAGACGGTCTGAGTTTTACTGATATAAGCCTATGCATAGGGAATTTTGTTTGTGATGCTAACAAATTATACATTCTATTTTTCTCTTTCTATGCTCTTTTATATAGAAGATGACATGAAGATTGATGAGAAATGTGTGGAAGCAGGTAACATTTCCTCTTGATAGATTTATCACCAGAAAAACTATGAACCACTTCAGCTACAGAGTCTGTAACAGACTTGGCCAGCGGGGCCACAGACCTTCCCTCTGGAAGAAATGCGTAAAATGATTTCCATCCCCCACCCACCCAAACCTCCTTTTTCTGTGATTTTGATACTCAGAAGAGAAGCACTGCTATGGGAATGTCTCCAGGCTCCAAACCAACCTTCTAGAAAGCAATATCTTGGAAATGGTCACAGCAGCACTTAGTAACACTCAGGTGTTACATTCAGTAACATTCAGGTAGAACATCTGGAAATGCTCATGCTCTTTGTGAAATACTATAAAGTATTGAGATATCAAATTTTTAAAAATTAAAATATATGTTTTGTTATTGTCTGATATCACCTTCTGGTAGATTCTAGTGTAGATAAATAGTAGGAGTTCCATATTTGAGAAAAATATAAAAAATTTTACATTTCCATACTTAAATTTTTTTGTAAATTGGGAAAAAGTTTTTCATATTCAGTGGCAGGACTAAGTCCGGCTCAAGAATCACTAGGGTTTATTGGGAGATTAGTTGGAGAGACTTTGGCCTGATAGGTGAATTTGTCTTGGCTTTATGGTGTAAGAAAACGTAATTCAATCGAGTAAGTTTTATTGGCTTTATTCAATGATTCACAAATCAGGTAGCATCTCATTTAGGACACAGAAAGGAGCTCCAAGGAGCTGTACAAAATGAGACTTTTATAGGCAGAAGGGAGCAGGAACAAGGAAGTTATACTAGCAAAAAGCAGATTGGTGGTGGCAAGGTCACTGTCTTTTAGGGGATGGCAGGAAACTATTAGGCAGGAGATATCAAAACTGTAATTAAGGATGTCTCAATTTGGTGATATGGTGCTTAACATAAGTGATTTCATTTTGGGACTGTTGTCTTGTTTTTAACAAACAGCTAGTTTAGTTTTTAGAAACTAAAGAACAACATGAAATCTTTCAATAGTGGGTATTTCAAAGATTCATATATACTTTCCAGAATAACTATAGAATAACACTGGTATTATATTTATTTTTCCAAGTACACATTCTGTTTTTTTTAAAAACTTTCAGTAATATTCATTTTAATTTCTATAATTTTAATTTAAAATTTTTATGAGGCAATCCATTCACATATTTCAAATTCCAAAACTACAAAACTGTATTCAGTGAAAAGTTCCTCTCTTTCCCTGTTGCCGTAATCAGTGTTCTTTCTTGAGGCAATAAATGCTCTCGGGTTCTTCCATATCCCTCCAGACATAATTTGTGTAGATAAAGCAATGATGTATATTTTTTCTCCTCTCTCCCACCCTCATCCTCACCTTTCTTTTTTTAAAACACAAATACATATGCCCTTTAATGGTATGCTATACAAACTGTTCTGTTCCTGGCTTTTTTACTTAACATTATATATCTTGGAATTGATTCCATCTTAGTACATAAAGAACCTCCTCATATTTTCTTAAATAACTTATTGGCTAAATAAGTTATTGTGCATTTATACAAACACTTATTAGTAGATGTTTGAGTTGTGTCCAATCTTTTTAATTTTAAACAATATTACAATGAATAGCTTTATAAATATATTTTTTCACACATATATGAGTATATCTTAGATGCAACATTGGCTTATCCAAGGATGCGTACATGGGTAATGTTGCTAAAATTTCAAGTTGCTTTCTATATAAATTCTAGTTTCTTAATCTCTAATATCTCTTTAAAACGCTAACAAAAATTGTTTTCACTGATGAGAAAGTTGGTTTATAGCAACTCTTTCCTAGTCGCCTAAATTAGCCTACACAATCAAATCACTCTTACACTCATTGTCCTTGCCACACTCCCCTGGCTTATGGACCCCCAAATCATGAGGGAGGCTACCTCCCTCCTACACCTGCAGGCCCTCTACTAGCAAAGCTGTGCAATGAATGACAATCTATATGAGCTTCTGTGACATTCTACCTTTCCCTTCCCTCCAACCTTCTTTTTTTATTTTATTTATTCGTTTCCCTTCTATTTCATTATTTTATTTATTTATTTTAAGCTCCTGTAGCACCCATGCTTGTCATCATGGCCCAATTGCTTAATGCCATGCATCTCGTTTAAGGTTTATGTATGACACAGAGAAACCATGAACTTGGCCTTGATTTGGGAAAAACATTTCAAAGTTGGTATGTGTGCAGAAGCATAGGGTCAAAGAAGTAGACCATTAAATTCCAGACTCAGAATGGATAGTAACATAATGACACTTTTGTTTTTTTGCCTCCATGGAAAACCGTAGATGAAGAAATATTTGAATCTGGTAAGTAAAACATGAATATTTGGTACTTATTTTAAAATGTATATAGTATTTCGAATTTTGGTATAATTTAAACACATATTTATGGATATAATACAATAATTGTTTAAATACATCAACAGTATATTTGCGAGATATTGTAAATTTCACCTTCCTCATTAGGGCCATTCTGGAACTCTGAGGGTATTTCTTTTTTTTTGGTTGTCACATTGATTAGAGGCACTACTGGCCTTTAATTGGTAGGAATCAGGAATGCTAGATGTCCTGCAGTATATGATACCATCCTGCACAGTGTTTTGAATTTCCTGCTGAACTAAGCTCATTACATGTATAAGTGAGTAGTTATTTAATACACAATAGTGATGCAAGTTTTCACAAGACGTAACATGAAAAGCCTGGTGGTTTAGAAGATAGTTATCATGGAGAGAGACATTTGAACAGAAGAAAGACATCACCTTGCAGTTACTGAATTATTTATTCCATACATTCTGTCTACTCCTTACTCAGAGTAGATAAGCTAGAAAGTGAGGTATGAATACTGAATCAATGATTTTTTCTTTAATATTTTATTTGTTATCATTGATGACATGGTATCATCAAGTATCTGTCCCCTCAAAATAGTGTTGACATCGTTAGTAACAACATAAATCCCACAGAATATTTTTGAAAAACTGGAAACCTTGTGGGGTATGTTACTATTACTCACCCACTTCAAAGTGTGTGTTTCCTCATTTTCTCCATTTCATCAGTCTGTAATTGCTTTGGCATATTATCCCTAGTTCAATTAAGGCAATTTCGTTTTCTCTTCTCATACACAAATAAATATGTTCAGCTCCACCTGTCTTCAAGGGGCCAGTTGGAAATGGAAATGTGTGCCTGGACCCAGGGAGGGCGCTCAGGCCAGAGGCTGCTGCAGCATCCGCCCCTGTGCCCTTTCCCCACTTCCTCCACTTCACAGGACTGTAGCAATGTGGCCTCTGGGAGAGGAGGAGAGAGGATACTCAAAGCAGTTGCCTTCCTATAGTTTCTCTCTTTCAAGTGTCATTTCATGCCAAGTTGAGAGGAGTCTTCATGGATAAAGACTCCATGGATAAAGACTGGGCTCCCTCCCTTCAGAGGGAGTCTAGATAAACAACTTGCAGAAAAAGTTGCTGTCCCCTGAACAGCAGTCAGGTCAAATGAGTTTCTGGGAGCCCAGTTGTATGTTGTTCAGTTGCCTTGCCACACTTCACCAAAGTTACAACTTTCTTTAAGGGTGACCTGAGTTTCTCACTTTTGTCATTTGTCTTTATTTGATGGCAGACTTGATCTTCTCAAAGGCTTAACATTTTCATGTCTTTGTGTTTTTTTTTTTTGTTTGTTTTTTTTTTTGCATTAACCCAAATATCCAGAGGAACTTTCAGAAGGTAATTGTTTGTTTTCATTTCCTGCGTAAGCCAAATAGAGCTATGTTTAAGATCTTTCAGCGCCTCAAAGTGAATATTTAACAGGATAAATTTTAAGATAAGACACAATATTTTTAAGGGTGAAATCAATGATGAAATATTCAGTGTCATAGAAAATATTTAAAAATAAATAATGAAAATAATTAAGCTTGATGACTATATCCCTAAGTAAACATTTCCTTTTAAACATATTGACATAATTCACTTAGGAAAATGTGTTTACTTACCAGAAGATGGAATTGATACTGGTGTGCTTTCTTTGTATATATATAAAAAAAAGTTAAAAAAGACTAAATATGTCATATCTATTCTATGAACAAATGCTCTTTATATATTATTTAAATGATGAGAATAGAGTTATGTATGGGAAAAGGACCATATGTTAGTAAAAAGTAATTTGAAAATGACTTTTATAAGGCACTTTATAACATAAGTGATAATAATATAAGTGATTTTTATAACATTTTTTCCCTGTAGTTTATAATAATTTTTCTGAGGCTGCAATGAAAGCAGAAACAGGAGTTTAAATTAGGTCTAGAGGTTTCGGAGCCACTGGACACAGTTTTCCTCACTGTAGTCTCTCAGATTCTTGGACAGTCAGAATCTATTGGCAGCCATAGAGCAAATGTTAATTTTATATAGAAAGAACCATTTTATAAGGGAAAAAAAAACACCTATCTCTAACAAAGAGATTAATTATAGGACCTGCAGAAATCCATATCTATAAGTTAAAGCCACAGGCAGTTTGTATGTTTTTTTTAAAATCAGTTTTCTTTAGGCATTAAAAAAAAACACATAAATTTTTATGTTTTTATAATGACTCAATATCTTATAACTTTAAACAAGCCTAAATAGGTTTTTGTTCCCAACCATACTAGACAGAATGTATTCAGTGTATTGCTAAAATTCTGAAGAGTATTTCTATTTAGTTTGGTGCGAAAGTGCTTAAGATACTCTTCAATAAGCCACTCAAGGCTAAATTCAGCTGTGCTGCCGTCTATTGAAATAATGTCACTGAAGATTTGAAGAGAATTTCATACATCTGTTCTAAGTAAACTCCTCTTCCACATATTTGCTCCTGCCATTCTCTGTGTTCCAGACAAGGAGGAATTTGTTGGCTATGGTCAGAAGTTCTTTATCGGTAGGTAATGATTAATACGAGGTGGGTCTTTGTCACTTGCTAAGTTATATTCATACCAGCTGACCCTCGTCTGAAAGAATTTTTTGCTTATGGGCATTTCCAAACTTATTCCTTGTTCTGGTCTCCCTCTATCCTTTGTTTGTTTGTTTTATCAATATTCTGGTGTGTTGATCATTCATTGTAATTCATCTGGTTTCCACTGAATCTCTCTAGCGCTCTCTTTTTTAATTAGTTTCAGGTGTACAGAACAATGTAACAGTTAGACATTTACACCCCTCACAAAGTGATAATCCTGGATATCTGTTATCCATCAAACACAAATGTCTTGTTTTCTTCCAGACAATTCCAGAACATATTTATCTTACTCTAAAGAAGCCAGTTCTCTGACTACTACACTTAGTTTTTATGGCCACATTTTCATAATCTGTCCACTGGGCAGAGCTTTCTGAAGGACCAGGCACCACTCATTTAAAACCTTGCTGGACTTCCTCTGCCATGAGACAGTGGGAGGACAGCAGGGCTGCAGGGCCTGTAAAGTAGAATGTCAGTTCCCGGGCCTGAACTCATGTTGGAATCATTGGAGTTTTTAAAGGAAACATAGGGGCAACTTTCTGCATCCATTCCAAAATAATTCAGCCCCAAGTAGGCTGAACAGGGTAGGCATCTGCATGAAGGTGGGGAAGAAGCAGCTTGCGGTGGGGCATCAGAGCCTACGCAGGGTGAGGAGGGCATTGTGCAGGGACAATGACAGCCTGGTGCAGGCTGTCGGAAGCAGAGTCAAGTGAGGAGGGCAGTTGCCATCACTTGGGCCCTGACACCTCACAGTCTCTACAGAGAGGCCCCCCTCACCCAGCTTGGGCTCTGACACTTTCTGCCAGGCTGCTGACACCGTTCATCCCCTACCCTACACAGGTACTGTTTAATTGATACAGTAAGTAAATGTACTGAGGATAGTAGGAGCCAGTGTCCTCACTGTTAGAGAAAGTAGTTACTCGTATGGAAGGGGGCGAGGCTACAATGAATTCTGTAGTGTTGAATGGCATTGTAGGTATTATGAAGTCATGGTTTTAAACATATATAGATATAACTTTAGTTGTGTGTGTGTGTGTGTGTGTGTGTGTGTGTGTGTGTGTGTGTGTTATACCCACATAGTGCCTACCTCTACTGAGAAGACCTTGGAATAGCTCTGTAATTACCAGGAAGCCCTGTGGTTTGGTAGGCAGATTAAGCAGGAGTCTAGGAGTTCAGAAATCAGAACTAAAATGTCCAATTCTGATCACATAGTTGTCTGTGTGCGTGTCTTAACCTGTCTGTGTCTTAGTGTTTCCATCTGGAAAATGTGAGTAATAAGCTTGCTCCATTGCTTCCACCTGGCCCGAGCCACTCTCCTTCCTCGTCTGGGACTGCAGTACCCTCCTACCAGCTCTCCCCCGATCCTGCACGTACTCTCCCTAAGTTTACATCCTCCAAACAGCAACCGCAGGAATTCTTCAGAAACATAGATCCAATCATGTCACACCCATCACTTGACCATCCAGTGACTTCCCATCCCACTTGGACCGCAACCCAACACTTGACGGGGGCCCTGTGTGTGACCTCCCAGCATCCGCTCCAACCCCATCTCCTACTACTGTCCCTACTGCTCAATTCTCGCAGATACACAGACCTCTGAGCTCTTCCCCAAGGGCTCCAAACATGCTCCCTTGTCTGCACCTTTGCAGTTGCTGTTCCCTCAGCCTGGACTGCTCTTCCCCCCAGATGCCTCTTTAGTTGGCCCCATTACTTCATTCAGGAACCTACCTGCTCAACCTCAGCTTTTCGGACACCTACCTGAAGAAGCACGCCATCAACTGTATCCACTGACCCTTCTCCTAGGCACTGATTTTTGTGGTTGTTGACTTTTGTCTCTGCTCTTCCATAAAATGTAAATTTCATGAGGAAACGGGGTTGGCTTCGTTGACCACTATATGACCAGCACCTGGTACACTGCCTGACACATAGTGGACGCTGGGTGCCACTTAGAGGTAACATATGGGGCATTTTGTCATTTTTCCTTCATATTGCTTCTGACCTTCTACTGTCAGACAGACATTGACTATGTTAATTAACGCTTTTGGATCACAGTCACTGCGTGTTCCATCGGGTTGAATGCAAGATGGAATCTCTCGTGCCCTGGATCTAATGTTCTGTGTGTTTCCACGCTCCCCAGCTGGTTTCCGCCGCAGCATGCGCCTTGGCCGCAGGAAGTCTCGCCTCAGCCAGCTGCGCGCCAGTGGGGGCTGCGCCAGCGGCTGCTACAGTCCAGTGGGTGCCGCTTACGAGGAGGTGGTGAGGTACCAGCGACGCCCTTCCGACAAGCACCGCCTCATAGTACTCCTGGGTATGTCCAGGCAGGCAGTGTCTCTTCTCATCCATAGTGAAGTTTTCCTTCCAGATCCAATAGTCTTGCATTGGGAACAGTGGTAAAGTGGAACTCTTTATGGACTGTCATATAAATAAAGCCTGTTTTATATGTGTGTGTTTATAAATAAACCTTTATTATATCATGCTTTTATTGTCTACAATTGAATGTGATATGCATGGTATACTTGAATTTGTGTCATAACAAGTTGTATTGTGATGAGGTTATAACTGAGATAGATGATAGATAGATATAGATATATTTTTTTCCTGTTTAGAATTTGTTCTATAAGCATCGATGAAGGTTCTCCTAGACTGGATCATTAGTCTGTATTATGAAGGGAAAAAAATCCCTTAAGATCCATTTTCCTAAGAAATTTGTAATCATCTCCTTTAGAAAGTGTCAAAAATCTTCTGGACTGTATCTTTGGTGCTAAGGAAAATACAGCATTGGGGTGATCTGCTTTTGGACCAAGATCTCCACGAAGCTGGCCCCTGCAGTAGTAGTAACCTGTGTCTTACTGCCATCTTTCTTACTGCGGTCTGTGGTCTTCTTTGTGTACTCCGGCTGTGATCCAGGCAGGCCCCCAGAGTGCAGAACAACATGACTTACAGTAGGACACAGTGCAATGAAAATGCAAGGGCCCCATACTCAAAAATTATTAAGAATTTCAGCGTGACAAAAGAAGAACACTAAACCACGTGCAGTCTCCTAATCGCGGGCCCTGGTAACTGCACAGATTCTATGTCCCTGACGTCAGCCCTGCCTCCAGTTGCACATGGGGTGTTGACTCAACCATGTGTCAGGAAATGTGCCCCTGATTTCTAGAAGTCACAGGGCCGATCATTGTGGAGCCTGATTTCTAGGTTGTGACATGATATGAAAATTCATTTGAAGAGAAAAGGCAAGTTGTCTCAGATTATCTGAAATGAGGCCAGAAAATTCTCCCAGGGTCCAACATTAGATGAAGTTTGCTGGGGTGACAGGTTCTTGCAAGTCCTCACCTCATTTCTGAATGTTGAAGAAGTGTGTGTTACTTTACAGGTTACCAGGAAAACTCCCGAGAGTTTTCTGGGGTCATTCCAATTCATGAGAAGAGAAGCTAAGTAATTTCCCTAAAATCTTGGTCTCACATTTCTTTAATGGAAGGGCTGAAATGATGATTTCACCACATAATTATGTTTATCCATATCTAATGATTTCTGTATGTGATTTTTTATGTGTTTAGGACCTTCTGGTGTTGGAGTAAATGAACTGAGACGACGTCTTATTGAACTTAATCCTAACCATTTTCAAAGTGCTGTGCCGCGTATGTTTAATTTTTCTTTCATAGCAGTTTGAATTTTGGTAAAACTTTCTTTGCCTCTGCAGATATACTGATCTCACTTAACTAAGTTATACCATCTTTGTTGTGGAAATATAAGACACAAGGGATAGTTCTTAATATTGCTAACTATATTTATTTTAATAGAGGGAATTGATTTATTGACGTGTAGGTAGCTAGGCTTTTAAAAGGTGACTTTGTCTTTTTTCCATTTCTTAATGATCTTATAGATGACCTTTCAGGAAAACTAACATTTAGCAATAATAGCTGACAGTACTTACTATTTTCCCGGTACTGTGCTTGGCTCTTATCTTATTTTTTAAATTAAAAAATGTTAATATATGCACATATAATATTATGTAAATCTATAAGTAGGATTATACCATATATGGTGGGAAGAACTTGTGAGGGAGGGTGCTTCCTCAGGCAAGATGGAGGAACTTAGGGAAACCACTTAAAGAGCAGTTTAGGTGTCAAATTATACCTCCAAAAATCTAAAGGATGAGAGCTTGGAGGAAGTGACCAAGGGCTGTAGTTTGGGAAGTTGCTGCCCTGTTAGAGTCTGTCACAGCAAAAGTGTTGTGATGTTTCCCAAGGACCAGATGTGGGTGGATAATGTGGAAGAAAGTCAGCCTGGAGTTGTCTTAGTTCCTGACCAAGAGGAAGTCTCAGCTGAAAGAGGCCAAAAGTGAACCCCCAAATACCTCAGGGTGTGGAAGAAATCACAAATGACTAGCTGGAATAGAGATGGAGTTAAGATACTCAGCGGTGGTGGTAGGTTTGCAAAATAACCCAACATCCTCTAAGATAGAAAGAGCCAGATTTAAACATCTGGCAAGTTTAAAAGGAGCCAATAGCAGCCAGCATCAGTTAAGTAAGAACTGTCCTGCATTGTTTCCTCTCCTCTCTCTCTGCACTCCAGCCTTGGAAGTTATAAAACTGGGGGATGAGCAGTAGAAATGCCATGAAAGGGAAAAGAAGAAGCGAATTTTACTTATTTTCCTCATTGCAGATTCCCTGGGTACAGTGAGTCTGAGCTGGATGTGGGGAGGAGATGCCTAAAATATATATAAAGTTCATAATTTAAAAAAAATTATTTATTTATTTATTGGAGAACAGTGTGTTTCTCCAAGGCCCATCAGCTCCAAGTCGTTGTCCTTCAATCTAGTTGTGGAGGGCGCAGCTCAGCTCCAAGTCCAGTCGCCATTTTCAGTCTTTAGTTGCAGGGGGCACAGCCCACCATCCCATGCGGGTTTGGGAATTGAAAGGGCAACCTTTTTGTTGAGAGCTTGCGCTCTAACCAACCGAGCCACTGGCCGCCCCTCTGGAAGCTCAGAGGCAGCTTGTTGTCTTCAATCTAGTTGCGGAGGGCGCAGCTCACTGGCCCATGTGGGAATTGAACCTGTAATTCTGTTGTTCAGGGCTCACGCTCTAACCATCTGAGCCATCTGGCCGCCCCCAGAGTTCATAATTTTGATTATTACATGGGAATGGGATTTTAATTATTCAATTGAAACTGAGTTTTGTAACATGAATGATGATGGACATTTTTTAAACCTATGAGTAATCAGAAGAGTCATGGGAATGGCTAAGTTTTCATCCAGGGACAGGAGAAGGTCTTTCTCCACAGAAGGGCAGGTAAAGACAAAACAACATTGCTTTATAATCACATCCATAGGTCGTGCTTTCCAAGTACTGTTTACCTACATAAGAATGGGCATTAACCTCAAAAACAAAAACTACAAAAGAAATCACTATATTTCAATAAATAAAATGCCCAATGAACATAGAAGAATTGTAAGAAGAATGGAGAGCCGTCATTCAAAGTGAGAAAGTCTTGTCCATATTTTGCTTCTTAACTTAAGTGAACAGACGTAAGCATAAAACGAATACCTCAGGTTATGTACCAATTCACAGACTTGAACATACCATATAAAATATAGTCCAATAGAAGCCAAGGAGAAGGGGACATCTTTGGTTTCTATTAACATAATTTACTATCATCTGAGAGCTATAGTGTTTTACTAGACTTATTTTTTTCAGTACAAAGCTATAGGAGAAGTGGCATAATTATAGGAACTCTAAGGATCTGAAGAGAGGCTTGAATAAAGAAAAAACAAGCATGACCCTCCGACATGACATTTGCATTTCGAGCCCCTTGAATGTCCACAACACCTTTTATTATTTATGACCTGTTTTTAGCTCCTACTTGGTCATTTCCATGTGTTGATATCATCAGATGTTGATCTATTTCATCCTTAAACTTTGTCAAATGAAAATACACACTTTTTTATGAATAAGGAGAATTCGTTGTCATGCAAATTAAGGGACTGCCTTTGCAGCATACATAGGACACAGAGTTGGAACTAACTGTGCCTTACTGATCTTTATGTTTTAAGAACCTAACATGACAGCTGGACCATAGGCACTTAGTACACATTAGTTGAATAAATGAATGAGCAGACAGTGAATCACTTTTAGGTAATTGGTGAACTCCTATGTCCTATACCAGGTGCTATTTAAGTTGAAGAATCCATAAGTAAAGTGGTCTTATCAAAGAAGCAGACTCAATCCAGACTCCACCAATTTTTCCCTCCTGGAGATCCCGAAAACTGATCACCATCTCACTTGGATATTAATGCATTGGCGCAAGGCTGCATACTGTCATCGGCCTTCTCCATTTCAAATCTGAGACAATCTGGTGTAGTAGAAAACCTTAGTCTAGGAGGAGTCAGAATGCCTAGGTTCTTGTTTTCAACTTTACTTTTCACTTGTTTTATGTACGTGAACAAGTGACTTACTCTCTAAAATCTTCAGTTACTTACCAGTAAAGTATGGATAATAATATTTCACCTAACAAGGAGTGTGAGGGATGAAACGAAAGCTTGGAAAATGCACCTGCCTAAGCATAAGGTATTGCTGGTATTACTACCTGGGGGCCTTTGGGCATCTTAGGGCTCGTGTACAATTCGCTAGTGCCTGTTGTGAAGTAAGAGCAGTTTTTCCCTGAGGGTAGCCCTATCCTGGCTTAATACCTAATGCATTCTTGTGCATACCATGAGTCCTTAATAAAACTTTATAGATTAACTGATTTTGATACGATAACTTCTACTTTCTTATCATCAATTCAGGCTCCTTCTTTTTGGTTCTGGCATTTTATTTATGTGTTTATATATTCATTTATTTATTTTGATTGAATAGTCTTTATCCAAATGCATATTAGTAGTAAATCAAAACATTTTGAAGATTCTAAAACCTTTTTCAAAAATTTCCTGTTTTCTTAGATACTACTCGTTCCAAAAAGAGTTACGAACTGGATGGACGTGAGTATCACTATGTGTCAAAGGAAACATTTGAAAGCCTCATGTATAGTCACAGGTAAACTAGACGTTCAGATCTGATTCTTGCCTCTGGTTGTTCTACATTCAAAATAGATTCCCTATTTTAATGCATTGTCCAAAGCTTCTGAGGTAACTTCTTTTTGTTTCTGAAGAACTAAGCAAGGAAATGTAAATGAATATACTAGTCCACCAATCATTGGATTATGAGAGGGAGCAGAATCAAATTGCAAATATAGAGAATTTGGAGAAGTCATTAAGTCCTAGATCTCCTAATATTTTTTTCTCCTGTCAAATACCCACTAATTCTTTTTGTGCTAGCAAAGCCCACACATGTTATTCTATTCATGTTACTACTACTAATATTTCACTTGTAGAAAAAGTTCTTGGTGTTTTTTTTGTCCCACCCTTGCAGGATGCTCGAGTATGGTGAGTACAAAGGCCACCTGTATGGCACCAGTGTGGATGCTGTTCAAGCTGTTCTTAATGAAGGGAAGACCTGTGTCATGGACTTAGAGCCTCAGGTGGGTCTGTGCTGGAATGTTTCCCATCTCCCCAAAGTAATGAATGCATGTCATCCATTTTGTGCACATGCTGTCAGTTATAGTCAAGACATTTCATTCTGTTAGTCTTTTAAGGATAACCCCACTTCCCATCTCTAAGGGCCACGATCTTACATGAAGGATCAATTTGCCAATATTCTGCCTTTAGATTGCGGAATAAATCTAGTTTCTCAGACACAAAAACAGAACTGAGCAGGCTGCCATAAAGAAAACTTAGAATCCTGCTTTGACCTTGATCACAAAGGCATCAAGGTAACTTCTCATGGAGGGAATAAGGTGTTGGCTTTACACAGGAGGAGAGATTCCTATGTTGTCATATCTATACGTACCTTCCCGAGACCATATATGGAATAGAGCAAGAGTGAGCAAGTTAAGGTGAGATAAAGAACATACATTGTGTAGGCCCAATTTTTATGATCCTTGTATTTTGTTTGCATTTTCTGTAGTCATTTAAAAACATACCTTGTGTGCTAAAGAGAATCAGGGAACAATAGACTTGTTCGTACTTGGGTCAAAGCTGGTCAGTATGGGGATGTCAGTAGTATCAATGGCAAGAGGAAAGGGAAGTGAGGGTGAAACAGAGCTGATCTGCCTTGAGAGTCTTTGTCTTACAAGATCATGTACAGAATCCTATTCTCAGATTTCAAGATGGGTGTCATGGCTAGTAAGAGGAAGAGTCATGATTTGAACTTAATTTGATTCTAGAACCCCCACTCATAATTTTTAAAACATTTTTTTTTTTACATTTGAGAAGTTGGGGACACATGAGAATATTCTCTGGCTAAAAATAATTGTTAGTTTCTGGTCTTTGAAATTTTGAGAACATTCACATTGACTCTAGGAAATTAGAACTTTTGTTTTTAAGTGTGCAATTAATTTTTCTGTGTAGGCTATTCAAGCAGCTCGAACCCATGAACTGAAGCCCTATTTCATATTTATAAAGCCATCTAACATGAGTTGTATGAAGCAATCTAGGAAAAATGCCAAGATCATTACAGACTACTTTGTGGACATGAAATTCAAGGTAAGACACAGAGGAAATAAATAAATGTGTTTTTTCTCTAGTTAAAAATCACTGTATTGTTTCCAACATCCTTATGTTAGGAACATAATTTCTGTTTCTAATGAATTATGCTCTTATGATTTATCTTTATGGGACATCATTTATAGATATCAAAATAAAGTTTAATAGCTGCTATGATGGTACTCTTCTTTTTTTCTTCTTTTTTGGGGTCTAGCTTTAAAAAAAAAGACCATCAAACTATAGTTTGCAAAACCACACAGAAATTGGGTGTGCACAAGCCTGATATTTGTATTTAAAATGAATTCTTTTACAAAAACGTCTGAGAGTTTACTTTAAAAATACTTTATTGGATATATTTCATCTGAAATATGAAGTCTCTTTATACATTTATATACATAAAATTTTTTATTAATGATGATGTTAATAATAAGGGGCCAAACCAGGCGGGAGTAAGCTCTTCATAGAATAAGTGATTTGTTTTCAGTTTTATATATAGCTTTTTTATCATTAAATCCACTTTAAATATTTTAACTCATAACATACATTCAGCAAGGTGTATAAATCTTAAAAGTACAGCTCAATTAATTTTTACGTATGTATACACACCCAGATAACCATCACCTAGATCAAGATATTATATCCACTTATTTTTGTGTGTGTGTGGTAAAAAAACACATAACATAAAGCACAAAACTTACCATTTCAAACATTTTTAAATGTTTAGCCCAGTAGTGTTAAGTATATTCTCACTGAAACAGATCTACGGAACTTTTTCATCTTGTGAAAATGAAATCAAATGTATGGAATGCATCACAAATCTGCGTGCCAATCTTGCATAGGGGCCATACTAATCTCTGTATTGTTTCAATTTTAGTATATGTGCTGCTGAAGTGAGCATGAGGTATCTTTATATTATCCTTTATCTCTCATTTTTATCTTCATATTTTTCAATGACTACTGTATGAAAGTCTGATTCTCCAGTTTGCATTTCAGACAATGGAGTCCATGGATATCATCTCTGAGTCTTATGGGCGTTTAAAATTGTGTTCTCTCATTTTTATGGCAATCTGAACAAATTAATAAAATTGTTTCTGGATCATGCGTATGGACACCTTGTAAAGGAGTACTGCCACAAGATTTCAGTGCCTGCATTTATATCTGTGTCCATAATTGCGTTGGCAACAAGTTGTACTATTTTAATTGTTGTGAACAAATAAGAAAATAAAAGCAATGAATTTAATGCACTAGTGCCAAGTGAAGGCCAAATGACCTTTATGGAATGAATATTTCACAATAGTAGAAATAGACAGTATTATAAGTGAATTAAGTCATCATGAAGCAAAGGTCATGTAGGTATGCTCAATTCCATAGAATGGTCATACCATCCTCACATTGAAAGTGGCCATTTTGTATCTACAAAATAATGTCATTCTTATCAGATTAATGTTCATTTGAAATTTATGTTTAAGTTTTATTTATATGTAACTGGTAAAATTTCTTTGGTTTTGTTGTATATGGTTTGAGAGCTTCTGTGTTTAGATAAGAGAATAAGATAGTTTAAGTACAAATGAGAAGTTGAGAGGATTGGTTTGTCTATGAACTGTTACTCAATTTTGCAAAATCTTGACCAGGGGGACATTAAGTAAGACTAAAGATAGAAGCATAAGGTTAATGGTTTAGAATAGAGAACATTTATTTGACCTAATTCTTTCTGTAAATAGCTTCGCAATGGAATGTAACAGCATAACAAACTGTGTGTTATTTCTATTCATTTCCTTATGTTGTGCTGTCCACATTTTTCTATTTCTCCTGAAGGATGAAGATCTACAAGAGATGGAGGAGTTAGCCCAAAAAATGGAGACTCAGTTTGGCCAGTTTTTTGATCATGTGATTGTTAATGACAATTTGCAAGAAGCATGTGCCCAGTTGTTGTCTGCAGTTCAGAAGGCTCAGGAGGAGCCTCAGTGGGTACCAGCGACATGGCTTTCCTCTGATACTGAGTCTTAAGGGAGCCCTCTGCTTAATGTTGGAGTTTTAAAAATGTTCACCAGTTACAAAGTTCTGCAATCTAAAACAGCAGTATTTTCTCTCTTAAAATGTGTGCAACTTAGTAAGTGCTGCAAATCTTATTTGAAAAAAAAAAACGTATTTGCATTGTATGGTTATGCAGAGTTACCTATTTGGCTTTTGGGAAAAAATGTTTTCCTTTACCTCATATGAAGCAATTGATAAGAATATGAACAATGCTAAATCACTGAGCATGAGAACCTTTCATGGATTTCCATATGGTCTTTGTACAATTAAGATAAAAAGGGCTTTTTAAATAAAATAAGTAATATTTTAAGAAACTGTATTTTATCTCATAAAACTTGTTTTATAAAAATGGCTTTTACAAAAAGTGCCTACTTGACTAACTCAGCAAGAAAGATGGGTTAATATACACATTTCACATCTAACATCAAAACCTACAGAAACTGTACTGCACTCATCATTTTACACATCAAGCTACAAGGAAAAATTATTCTTCTGGTCAGAGCTGTAACAATCATTAATTTTCCAAAAGCCAGTATCTACTCTTATGCCTAAATTAGGAAAACTCAATGGACTTTAGTCCTAGAGACCGCTGTTTGAGAAAACCACAAGATGAGAATGTTATTCCAAAACGCCTTGTTTTTCTTTCTTCGCTCGATCTGAGACTTCCAGTCACTCTTCCTGCCCCTGCATCTATCTTCTGCATCATTCTCTTTCTCCATATCCATAACATCCCCCCACTCTTTCTTAGCTATAAAACAGAGTGAGTGCTTCAAAATATTTGCAGTTTTTAAAATTTAACATGAATATTATCTTCCTGGGGAAAAAATCCCAACCAAACAAACGAAAATGAAGTCATTTTTGATTATACTTATGTGAGCCTGGATTTGATTTTATATTGTGCTTCTTTGAGAGAAAGGTGTCCCAAACTTTATTTGCGCAGCTGTGTGATGGAGGGTAAACAACTGGAGAAAATTTGAGAACTGCCTTTAACAGCATACACGCGCGCACGCACACACACACACACACCCATCCGAACCAAAACGTTAGGCCCGGTACTAAATGTGTGCGTCCCTAACTCTGACGCCTTGGGACGTCTGGTTTGGCAGAGCAGAGGCGGGCGGAGACGACGGCGGCCTAGTCAGGAGCCGCGAAGCCCCCGCCTCCCGCAGGTCCCGGAGGTCCCGGAGGCTGCAGCGTCGCGGGGAACTAGGCTCAGGCCCGCGGCGGTTGTGCCAAAGAAGCCCTGCAGGGAAGCAGCCATGAGGGCCGACTCCGGACTTCGGCTGGAGGACCATCTGGTGAGCAGTGCGGCGCCCGTAGATACAGACGAGTGGCCTGGGAGGAGGGTGTTTTTCTAACGCTTGCAGCTACCCCTGGGGCGGGGCCGAAGCCTACGCGCTAGGGATCGGGAGAGAGCCCAGCTAGTGCGTGCGCGCATCTACCCTTCGGCGCTTTCAGGATTGGATTGGGGCGGCCCTGGAAGTTCGTACCAAGGCCAGGACCCGAACTCGAGGAACCAGGCGGGAAGTTCCCGGGGATCTCGTTGCGCGTTGTCATGACGACGCCTCACTGCTCAGCCGCTCTGGCCCCTGCGGGTTCCCGGCTGCCAACGAGGCCCTGCTTACCGGCTCCTCCCAGAGGGCATTCAGCCGCCGGGGAAAGAGATCGCTGTTTGCCAGCGGAGACTTTTAATCATGCTCTTTCTTCTCTTACGTCTCTCGAACAAATCACTGCAACCACTTGGAAAACCATGGGGAAAACTGATTGCTTTCCCACGCCCGCTGGAGTCTCTCCTCCAGGCACTTCAGCCCCGACTCCCGTGCCCACTTTCCCGCAGGGGTAGACCGGAAAGGCCAGGCCAGCTACCCGCACTCCCTCTCTTTCCCTCGGTGCCCGGAGGAGGCTGCGGGTCTGAGCGGCCTGTGCGACGCAGCCCGATGACGCAGTGCGCCTGCGCGCGCGGCCGGCCGCGGCGGGTATGAGCTGAGGGGCGTGTGAGCGCCTCCGGGAGCCGGCGGCCGCCGGGCACTTTAGAAAGAATGGGAAAGAAGCAGGTGGTAAGCGAGCTTTAGTTACTTTTGAGTTCGTAGGATCATGTGTCCAGTTGAACCGTCCTAGTTTTGAAGGGCTTAAAGGTTGGGTGGTTGGATGGGTGATGCTCCGTTTTTGCGGGACTTTTGAAATGTGGAGTTGTGTGAACTGAGCCTTGGATAAAATGTGACTCATAGCATCTTTAGAACAAAAGTGCTTTCGTGTGATTATCGTACTTTTCCAGTTGTAATTTTGAGTACTGGATAGTATTAAGACAGCCTGCTTTGTCCTCATCTTGTATCTTTTGTATTAATACACTGTTTGAATGAATGGGACAGTTGCAGAACAAAGAGTGTCTAAAATTTAACTCTCTGAATCAATGTCCTCTGCAAGCAGCATGAGATACTTGGAACATTAAAGTGATTTCTAGCTATTTCTGCTAGTATTTTATTTTGAAACTTTCAAGAAGACTTAACTATAATCTCTCTAAACTGCAAATACAACTTTCCTTATTCATGTAAAGCAACATTTATAAGGGGGTTTTCCCCTCATTCTTTCTGTCCAAAAATGCATTCTTCATCCTGTATTCAGAATGATCTTTTTAAAAGGTATGTTACTATGTGGCTTAAAACCTTCATTGGCTTCTTATTGAATTTAAACAAATTCTAGATTCCTTTCCTCAGTCTTCAAGACCCTAATTAATCTGGCCTCTGCCTACCTTTCCTTCGTAACTGTTGCACCTTACTGGCCTTCTTTTACCTGGAGCACTCCAAGCCTAATCTCCCCTAAAGGCCTTTGTATTTGCTTCCCATTCCAAAAATGTTGGCTCCTTTCTTATTCAGTTCTCAGCAACGTGTCTGAGAGAGACTTTCTCTAAAGTAGGAGGCCTCACCCCCCTCATTTATTACTGTTAATACATATATTAACGTTATCGGCTAATACTTAACCCCTGGAATGTAAAGTTCCATGAAAGCAGGATCTCTCTTTTGTTCATTAATATGTCCTTAGTGCTTAGAACAGGACCTGGCCTATAGATAATAAGGAACACAGGAAGGAGGGAATTTTATATGAAATTTAGAATCGGTAGAACAAATTTAAATATTACCCATTTGATTCTCATCAGTACGTCCTGGCTTTACCCTTTGAAACAGGTAATCAAAAGATTTGGAATATAAGAAGTTAAGATGCTCTGGGCTTTTACTTACAAGTAATGTTCTTTTTTTCCCTGTAGCGTCCTCCACGAGCCCTTCCACCTGTGCCAAGGTAAAAGTAATTTAAAGTAATTTCATTGTTTAATTTAAAAATGCAAAATGAATAAAATGAAAAATTGACTACCATTGCAAAACTGTAATAATTCAGAAAAGATTTCTTGAAAATTTTAGGAAAAAGCTTCTTAACAGTTTAAAGGTGAAAAAATCCTTGCAGCATTAGGATAACAGTTGTAATTAAATGTTCTGTTTCAAAGCCTGAATGTCAGTATGGTAGGATAATTGATCCATTCTGAATGTTTTCGTGTCTTGTTTATCAGAATTCCGATTCTCTTTTGTTTGCTAGGATAGTTTCCTCAGAGTTTAGGCTAATGTTAATCCGAGACGAAAATAAGAATTCTTAATCTGTTTAATCCACGTTATTAATAGACAATGGGGAATGTGTATAAGTTGGTTCAGAAAATATTGGTATTATTTATATTTATTAATAATAAACTAGTTTGTAAGCTAGCCAACTTTGTGTAAAGGCTAATTTTATTTTAAATTTGTAATGATGTAAGTCAGTTTTCAGTCTGACAATACAATAACCTGCTAATTAATAGTTTTTTCTTTTGTCTTTGTTCTGATTAAATTTGGTCGGTGTCATGTAAAGTGCTATTCAAGGTAAGTTAGTTCACGGTTAATGTAAAACTTTGTAAATATAGTATTTGATGTTCAAAAGTTAGATTCCTTAATGTTTCTCTTAAAATTAAATCTGAATGAAATAATTTATAATAGTATAATATCTTTTTATCATAATGCTTTCCTATGACTGCCATGTTAAAATGATGGTTGACTTTTAACACTAGTTATGTGGTAGATATTTGACAAATATAACAGCACTCATCCCTGAATGGAGTCACTCAGATCATAACTCTTGGCTAGTGTATAGTTCTGTGTTAGGGACTGTGTCTTCGTTTATCTCATTTAATCAGGATAGACTGGGTAATGCTATACTAACCCCAAAATCTCAGTGATTTAATATTATATATTATTATTTCTGGTTAGTGCAAAGTCCATTGTGGAAACAATCCAGGCAGGTACCTTTCCCTACCTCTTCACTAATCATTCAGGCTACTTCATCCTGTGGTTCTGCCATCTTAACATGAGGCCTCAGTTGCCACAGGGGAGGAAGAGAAAGCTGGAGGGTTGCTCATTGGTTGGCTCCTTCAATGTTTTGGCCCCCAAATGACACAGATCACTTCTGCTCACAGCCTATTGACCACAACCTAAGTGCAAGGAGGCTGGGAAATGTAGTGGATCAGGTAAATATTTGGTGAGCCCACCTTCTGTGTCACAGTTTCTAACATTACTGACCCGCAATGAGCTACTGGTACCACACTATGGGGGATCTTTGACTTTGTGAGTTTTTGGCCTTCTTCCCCTCATGTGTAGATGTTGGCTGGACCCAGGGAAGAGAGGGAAAGGTCTTCCCTATTAAGTTCCCTTTTGACTGTTACCTGCATTGAATTTTAGGCAGCCTTTTGTGTTGTTCTTTCTGTTTTATAGATGATACTCCACTTAGTCATCCTAAGAAGAAGAAGCCCAGAACAAAAACCACGCTAGGTAAGAAGTTGTTCTTTGTTGTGTGGGATCACAGGTTTTTCCAGGACCTTAGGCATGATAAATAGAACAGATCAGAGAGTAGTCCCAAGTCAGTGCTGTGTTGAGGATAGAATCAAGGTCACTTTGAAGCAGTGGGATTCCTGGTGGCAGTGAGGGACAAGGCAGTGGAATGCCTCAAGAGTGTCTAGAAGGATTCATGAAATAAAGGGTTATGCCTCCAATATTCTTCCTTCCACTACATTCTTGGACGCTTTGAGGTCTTTCATCTCTAGACAACATAAGTTGTCTTAAGTTATGATTGGTTCCAGACCCTTGAGCAGGATACTGGATTTAGAGACAGAAGGTTCTTGTAGCTCTCATTTCAGTTAGAACTATCTGCATGAGAGCATGAGTGTGAAGGCAGGGCCATATCATCTAGGTATTAAAAATAGCTCCAATAATGTGCAATTTCTATGAACTCTTTTTTGTTTTAGTTATCCACTAATAATCCTGGATGTTCTGTCTGTAACTCAAACTCACACATTCAGAATTCATCACCTTCCACAATAAGTCAGTTTTTACATCTCACTTACTTCTGTTAATGGAACCCCTACTCTTGCAGTCACTCAGGTTGAACACCTCTAACTGATCCCTTCACTCTACTTGCTGCTTCTCATAAGCTTGCTTCTTCTATGGTATCTTTTAGTCTCTTTTCCCCTTTCATTTCCATTGTCACAACTATAGGTAATTTAGCTCCTTTCCTCTTCTCACCTGAGCTATCAGGGTAGATTCCAACATTGCTCTGTGCTTCTAGCTTTCTTCCACTCTAGTCAGTCCTGCCCGCCACTGCTGGATGAGCCCCTTAAAGCTTGTAGCTGATCATACTTTAAACCTGGTCAGAAACTTATGTTGGCTTATCATTGCCTAACAAATGGAGGAATAGACAGAGAAAAAGAAAAAAATGGAAATGGATGCAAAGGGAAAGAAAATGACGCACAGCTAAAACAAAAAGAAAATAGATGCACAGAAACTTAGATTCACAAAGATACTGAAATGCTAGGCTCTAAAAATACACTCAGTTAAATATAGACATGTACATAGGAAAGCCACAGGTAGAGGGTACAATAAAGGCAGAGTTGGGGAGGAGAGGTACAGCTCTATCCCAGCTACCAGCGCTTCCTTCTTTGAAAAAAAAGAAAACAAAAACTGAGTGCTCTAGACAAAAAAAGGGGATATGTTGCTAGGTTTTTATTAAAATCATTCACTTAGGTTACTTCCAATTTTTCAATCCTATAATTTTGCAGTTCTGCTGAAATGGTGATGGGGAAGAAGAGGTATTTCCATAGGATGGATTGCTAGCAATGAAATTGCTACACAAAGGACCTGTGCATTATTAATATGATAGATTCTGCTAAATTGCCTTCAAGGAAGCTTTAGTTATTTTATCGCCACCAACAGAGTTTGATTGTCACATTCACTAAATCCTGGACAATAATGGACAATATCAGTCTTTGAAATTATTTTGTCAATCTAGATGGCAAAAAGTAACTTACTTTAGTTTCCATTTATCTGGATACTAATGAGGTTAAGTATCTTTTTAATTTGTTTATTAATACATTTATATTTCTTCTTTTGTAAGGAAGACAGGCAAGGGAAGGTAGCCAAGTAAAATTCAGATCTGCCAAAATGTTTTGAAATCTGTTCAAAGACTTAATAAGGGGAAAGATTGAAAAGAATGACCAAATGAAGAGATTTGTAAATTATCTACTAACTCTCATTCATCCATAATGACTTTATCATGTGTTAATTTACTAATGAACTACTAAACTATATAGAGGCTGGTAATTCTTAAGGCATAAGACAAGAGAGTTCTCTGTTGTGATGGTTTCCATAATGTTTTCACCTTTTTGAAAATTCTGAAGCAAATTCTCCTCATCCCCTTCTTTTGTTCTTCTTCCCAGCCCCCTCCCCTTCCCTTTTTTCTTCCTCATTCTTCCTTGTTCCCTTATTCGTTTTCTCAACTTAAAACCCAAAGTTACAGGTGCGGATGAGGAAATCAAGATTTGGGGTATAATCAGTTCTGTAGAAGAAAGGATTATTATATAGGAGACATTCTAACTCCCTCTTTTCTCATCTTTTTAAGACTTGGTGAGTTCTGCTCAAGTTATCCCATTTTTTTCCACTCTGCTTTTTTTTGTAGGAAGTGCTTCTGTGGAAGGCCTTGTACACACTGCTACTCGTAGGCCATCTGAGGGTAGTGAGCCACCAAATAAAGAACCCATAGAGCATCCAGAAGCCCATGTTCAAAGGAGACAGAAGAAGACGAAGCTGCCTCTTGGTGTGTAAAGAAACCAGGGTTAGGTTGTGATAGTAGTTGCGATTTTGGGGATATGATTAAAAACCTGTCTGTTCCCATTTTCCGTACCCATATTCCTTTTTTATTTCTTTCTTAAACTTTTTATTACTAGAGAAATTCCATTGGATTAAGTCAAGAATACTTTAGAGGGTCTCTTGATCATATGTGTGTAGATTATAAGGGAGGGGGTACAAATTCAGGACTAAAATAAAAATGTTTAGATCTTGGTGTGTATAAGAATTTAGTATATGATAAAATGGACATGTGAGATTAGTGGAGAAACGATAGATTCTGTATTAACAATAATATAATAAAGCAACAGCCAACATTTATTGAGTCTTGCCATGTCCCAGGCACAATTCACAAGGTAAGATAAACAATACTATGCCATTTACTTTGCCTATCAAACTGGCAGTACTTTTTAAAAATTACAGAATCCACAGTGCTGATGAGAAATGGGTATACTAATGCACTGCTGATAGGAGTGTAAATTGTTATAGGCTGTTTGAACTTACAAGAATAGAAATAACTACAATAGCTACAGTAATTAAAGGATGTTAACTGCAACATTATTTATAAGAGTAGAAACTGGTAATACCAAATATTTAGCAATGTGGTGCTGGCTAAATAAATCATTGTACCCATTTAACAGAAACCAAGTACCCATTAACAGGATTATTAAAGGGAAATAGTGACATGGAAAACCATCAGTAATATGTTGTTGAGTCAGAAACAAAGGTTATAAAATAGGATGTATCAGAGGATCCCATTTTGTAAATTATGTTGCGTTGATTTCCCAGGGCTGCCAAAACAGATTACCACAAACTGAGTGATTTAAAACAACGGGAATTAGTCTCTGACAGTTTTGGAGGATAGAAGTTCAAAATCAAGGTGTGCACAGGGCCATGCCCCCTTCGAAGCCGCTAGAAAAGAATCCATTCTTGCCCCTTCTGGCTTCTGGTGGTTGTTGGCAGTCCTTGGCATTCTTTGGCTTGTGACTGCGTTACTTCATTCTGTGCTTCTGTCTTCACGTTGTTTCCTGTGTGTCTTTTGGATTGCTTAATTTTTTCCTATGTTGTTTGCTATTGCAATTTCAAATTTTTTGTTGAGTGTTTAGAGGTGTAATTTTTTAAAAAATTAACAATTGGTAACATAGTGAAAAAATTGTTGCCCAATTAAAAATTTTAAGGTTCTCTTGAATTACAAATGTCTTATATATTACTTTTCTTTTTACATTATAGCAATTCAAAAATTTAATCTACTTTTTGATTTATTTTTTTTCAGAATTAGAGACTGCCTTCACCCAGAAGACATCTAGTCCATCTTTATTACGAAATGAAAATGGTATTGATGTGGAGCCAGATGAGGAGCCAGTTATTCAAAAACCTCGAAGGAAAACAAAGTAAGAATTTATTTGTTCTTTTAAACATTCTTTAGGGATACTCTGATGCTTAATTTGGAGCTCCTAAATAATAGCTTCTGATTAAGTCTCATTAAATACTTGTAGTTGTGTATCCCTAGGATAGGTAGTATTACAAAAATATCAGTTAAATATGATGATGAATTTGAAGAGTAAACCTCTGAGAAAAGTAAAATATTGTACTTAAATAAAAATTCTTAGCCGCTGTATCTAAAAAATAGGAACAAAATAGAAGATTTTATGTAAGTAGCAAAAAATTACATATTACAGAATTAAAAATCAAAGGTAATATTAGTAAAATAGGCTGTTATAATTTATTTTCTTATGTTAACAGGATTCAAACTGTGATTATTTCAGCAATAAATAAAAATGTATATTTTAGCATAGGAAATTGTCAGATAAAATAGAATTGCATACTGTAAAGAAGTACACTGGAAGTTGTATAACACTACTACTATTTGCATTTGGAAATGACCTTATAAATAGTAACCATTATCTAGAATCGTATAATTTTAAGTCTGGGAAGGATCTTACAAATCTAGTTCAGCCACTTCATTGTCCAGATGAGAAAACAGGTCCAGAGAAATAAGGTGACTTGCTGCACATAATAGTTAATAACCAATCTGTTTGAGTAAAATCCAAGTTTCTCCACTCAAAGTCCAGGGCTCTTTTCATTATACTTATAGGTACCTCCTTATGTGGGCCTTTAAAAATTCAATACTCATCCATTTTTCTTACCTTCTCCCTGATTGCAGGAAAACCCAACCAGCAAAATTGCAGTATGCCAATGAGCTAGGAGTGGAAGATGAAGACATAATTACTGATGAGCAAAGTAATGCGGAACAACAATCTGTATTCACTGTACCCACTGGCGTTAGCCAGCCTGTAGGCAAAGTGTTTGTGGAAAAAAGCCGTAAGTAGTTCCTCGTTTTGGAACATGAGCTCTTTAAAAAGTACACAGGGATATCCTTTGATCTAGGAATTATACTTCTGGAAATCTGAATTAAGGAAATAAACAAAAACATGGACAAAAATTTATACACAAAGCTAATTATCACACTATTATTCATGAGAGTGAAAACCTGGAAATAACCTGAATATAAAAGAGGAGGGGAATGAGTTCAGTCAGTTATGCTATATCTATACAGTAAAATCTTCTGCACCATTAAAAATATTGTTTAGGGAGAATTTTACATTTCATGGAAAGATTCTAATGAAAAATAAACACACACACATAGAGTTTGATGTCAGCTATAGAACGCGTAGGACAAAAGACTAAAAGGAAATATGCCAAAATTAGTGCTGGTTGTTTCTGAGTTATGGAATTATGGGTAATTTAAAAAATCTACCCCTACCTTCCACCCATTTCTTTTTTCTTTGTGTACTTTACCAGTTTTCTACAGTTGGTAGTAATGTTGGTGGTGGGGCTGGTAATGATATAAATCCTCTAACTAAAAATAAATGAGAAAACATACATAATGGTATTACCATATTAAATATGACTTTCAACATTATAGCTATATATTCTTTGGGAAAATAGTTCTGATGTTGTGTAGCATGTGCTGGTTATAAGGCTGCATTTGTATTGCTTAAGAAAAACCTGAAACCATGATCATAACCACATGCTCCTCCCATGGATATGCTGTGAATATGCTGCCTGAAGAACTGCTCTGAAACATAAAGATTAGTCCCTAAAATTTACAATTTAGATTTTCCATAAGTTGTTTTAGAATTCTGGTTCTGTAATATGCCATCTAAGGGATCTTGGCCAGTGAGAAACCTGTGATCCAGAGAGGCTAACTGACTTATCCAGAGTCTCACAGTTGGTTAGTGCAGAACTGGGACTCATTAAGATTTCATGACTTCTAGTTAAGTGTGTTTACTGGTATACCATGTGGCCATTTCATTTACTTCAGTCTGTTTTCAAGCAATGTCACTCAATCCTCATTTTTGTTCTTCATTCCCTTAGCACAGAAACTTCCCTACTAGAATAACTGACCGTAAAAAATACCAGTTGTCAGCCCAGAAGTTGTCTTTTCTCAGGGAAAATTAGGTGTTGCATCTCTGTCTTTCATCTTCCAAAATACCTGACAGCCAGGTACAAGTATGGCAAGCATAATTGAAATGGAACCTTTCCTGCTGCCCGAGGTCCATTTGTGAGAAGGAGCCTCCTCGTGAACAGTAAAAGGATAAAGCTCTGCTCACACAGTATTGCAGAGCTGACACTTGAATGGTTACTTACAGGAAAATTTTAAGTTTATGAAACAGTCCATTTCTTTTCTCTCATAACAGAGTGCCATGCTACACACATTGGCATCTTTTCCTAAGAAATTTAAAGTGTTTTCAAATATTGATTTACCTTTATAGTATTGACATTTAAACTTTAATACTTCTGAAGTCTCTAAATTAGAATATTTTACACTTTGTCATGTTAAAGGTCTGTGACTTTTTTTCTTGGAAGTTCATTGTTGTATTTCATTAAACATACGATTTCTAAAACTATTACTTTAACATCTGTTTTGGGTTGAGAAGAAAGTGCGTGGACATTGTTTGTTTTCCCTAAAGATAAGAAAAGTAGTATGTTTAAACAACCAAAAGAAAATAACCTTTTGAAATAGGGACTGAATCAGGGAGAACTTTTGGAGAAACAGCAAAGTCTTTGTCTGAGGGTTCTTAGGTGTGGATTAATTAAAAAAAAACAGACTGTCAGGGTTCTCTCTGGTTAGTTGTTAATGATGGGGTAATGTGTTCTTAGGGCGATTCCAGGCCACTGATCGTGCAGAGTTGATAAAGACCACAGAAAATATAGATGTGTCAATGGACATGATGCCTTCTTGGACCACCAGAGATGTTGCACTTTCAGTGCACCGGGCTTTCAGGTGGCTGCTTTTGTTCGACTTTTCTTAACACAAATGTTCCATAACTTTAAAAAAAAAAAAGGTTGATTGTTGAACACTGTTAACAAAATTGATTACTTCAAATGGTGAGTAGGTATTTTTTCTAAACATTCAATTTGAGTTAAATCATCTGCCTTCAGTATAGTAAAAAGAAAAAGCTTGTTTTTACTTTCTGTGAAATGTTGAATTTTATTCTTATCTGTGAAGAGACTTTAAAAGTACTTTAGCTGTTTACTTTAGTAATTCACGTATAATAATTAAACTCTTTTCCATTCAGGATGGTTGGTCTCTTTTCTCATGGTTTCTTGGCTGGCTGTGCTGTGTGGAATATTGTTGTGATATATGTTCTAGCAGGAGATCAGCTTTCTAACTTGTCAAACCTTCTGCAACAATACAAGACCTTGGCATATCCATTCCAGAGTCTTCTCTACTTACTCTTGGCTCTAAGTACAATTTCAGCTTTTGACAGGTAAGGAAGACTATTGTGACTGAAGATCCCTCTAACTTTTATTCAGGAGGAAACGTTGAGCAAAATGTGTCACTATGACAGTTTTCAAAATAGAATTATAGGATATTAATATTATTTTTACTTTTTTTTTTTTTTCTGTTTCTTCCACCTTCCCCTGCCCCCTCCCCCCACACACACACTTTGGTTCAAGCTGTTGTTTCTCAGTCTAGTTGTGTAGGACAAAGCTCCCTGGCCCATGCTGGTATTATGAGCCTTGTGCTCTCCCCAGCTGAGGCAATCGGTCGGCTGCTCACAGTAGCCCACGGCAGCACATAGCAGCCCGCTCATGCCAACCTCCAGCTGCTCACAGCAGCCCAGCTCCAGGTTGTTCACAGTCTTAGCTGTAGAGAGCGCAGCTCACTGGCCCATGTTTGAATCAAACTGGTGACCTCTGTGTTAGGAGCACGGCGCTCCAACCACCTGAGCCACAAGGCTGGCCCGACTTTTTTTTTTAAGCCAGTCTGTTTCTGTTCTTTTTGGAGGGGGGAATGAGCATACTGTGAAATAAAAAATACCTAGAAGTCTTAACCCATTCCAGCATGAACTCTTAAGTCCAAAAATTTCTGCTAGATATAATCAACTCAAAAAGTCCCGAATACATTGGTACCTCAGTTTTTGAACATAATCCGTTCTGGAAGACTGTTCAAGTTCTGAAACGTCTGAAAACCGAGGCATGGTTTCCCCATAGAAATGGATTAATCTGTTCCAGACCTTTAAAATCAACCCCCAAAACTGCAAATTTAGCATGAATTTTTCTATCTAAAGATACCATCGATCCATAAAATTTACAGCGTTCATAAACCAAAATGTTCATCAACGGAGATGTTCGAAAACCGAGCTACCACTGTATCATCTTCCAAATCATCTGAATCAAGTATAGGTGAGAGTCTGGGCTGCTTTAACAAAGTACTTTAAACTGGTAGGTGGCTTAAAACAACAGGAATTTATTCTGTTACAGTTTTGTAGACTAGCAGTCTGAAATCATGTTGTTCACAAGGGCTCCAAGAGAGTCTGTTCCCTGCCTCTCTCCTTGCTTCCATTTGTCACTGGCAGTCCTTGACATTACTTGGTTTGTGGAATCATCACTCCAATCTCTGCCTTTGTTGTCACATGGCAGTTTTCCCTGTGGGTCTCTGTCTGTGTCTCTTCTCTTCTTATGAGGACACCAGTCATATCGGATTATAACCTATTCTAATGGCCTCATCTTAACTTGATCACATCTGCAAAGACCCTATTTCTAAATAAGGTCACATTCATAGGTACCAGGGATTAGAAGTTCAACATATCTTTTTGTGAATACAGTTCAACCCATTAAGAAAAACAACTTATAGCCTACTGATATGGTTAATTGAAAAAGGTAGAATCTAATGAAATTTCGCAGATCAAGTTTGTTTCTTCAGAATGTCTTAACTCCAAAGGAATATTGACTGAAATAGTCTTGTAGTTAAAAGTTTTATGTGGAACTGTGTAAATAAGATATTCTTTCATGTATGTTAAGTATAAACTGTAGCTAATTAAAGCTTAGAATAGACGATACATGTGGTAGCATTAGAATAAAGAAGGAAAAAACTAGAATCAAGAGAGTATAGTTTTTTGTTTTTGTTTGTTTGTTTTTTTGTGTGACAGGAGAAAGAGATAAAAAATGAGGAAGGCCCATAGGTGAGCAAGTAGAAAGGCACAGATAATATTTACCTTTCTTTCAATCCCGGACGAGCCCCCAAATGATGTAGAAAATTTTCTTTGTGCCGGGATCATATCTCATGAAACCGAAGAATGGAAGCACGGACCAAGGAGAGACAAGGAGTGTAAAAGAGGATAGTTTATTAAAAGTAAAGAGTAAAGAGTCGCAGCTCTCGGAATGAGAGGGGTTCCCGACTGGGTTGCCCGAGAGTCCAGTTTTGTAAGAAGTTTACAGCTGCACTGTGACAAGAGGCTTTTGTATTTTTCTAGGATTGACTTTGCTAAAACATCAGTAGCAATCCGAAATTTTCTTGCCCTGGATCCAACAGCTTTAGCATCTTTCTGTGAGTAAATACTTTAATTAGGTAACTGTTTCATACTTGAATTACATTGTAATTTTGAACAAAGAAAGTTGTAATTTTATTTTTAAAAGATTTTATATTATTGCTACTTATGAACATTACATATAGATGTTCAGTGGAATTTATAATGGTAGGCATAATTTTGATAGAATTATTTTTCAATAGAGGTTAATCTAAGTAACTTTTAAAAGTTTGATTTTGTTCTAGGTTACTTAATATTTAGCTTTTGTATTTTCTACTTGATGTTAAACAGATAGACCTAGTATGACATTTCAGTAACAAATACTATTTTATATCAGTTATGAAAATATTAATGAAACTGGTTTTAGGACCTTGAATAAGTCAGATAATTTCTTAAATGATCTTCTAGATTCTTGTCAGTGTTAGTGATTAAGTAGTGAGCATCTCAAAAGACCCTTCTGTACCTGTATTCTTGAAAAATAATATAAAGCTGTCCAGCCTAATGAAATTTATCAAATGAATTTCTTTTATATTATCATTTCCCAAAGTAGAAATTATTTTTACCTTAATCTATAAATTAAAAATAAACCAAGCTGTTAAAGATATATTATTGATAATTTCATTTGTCTTTTTCTCAGTGTACTTTACTGCTCTTATACTATCTCTGAGTCAGCAAATGACAAGTGACAGAATCCACCTTTACACACCTTCTTCTGTTAATGGTAGCCTCTGGTAAGATTGACAATAGCATTAGCAATTGTTGATGGTAATAATAGCGACAATGGGAGTAATGTTACTATTCTTATCCTTCTGCTCTTTTATGTGTTTTCATCCATAAATAATAATGAGGGTTCTGTTTTTGTTTCCAAAATTGTGGCAAGAAAATACCTATTCCATTGGTTAATGGATATCTATTGTTATAAACACTTGCATTCTTAATGAAATGTCTTCTTTTTACAAATGTTTTAAATCTCTTAAGTTTTAGTTTCAAGATATGTCATTACACAATGAACTGGGAATGAGGGAGCCCTGCACCCTCAGTCCCAATTGGGAGCCTGATGCCCCAGAATAGGGAAGTGAATTGGTAGTTTGGATAGAGTTGGAAAACCAAGCAATGCTAGAAGGAGCAGACTAGAGACAGCCAACTCCCGCAGAGCGGTGGCCAACCGTGAAGCTAACGGGATGGCTGAGATTCCAGTTCACAAAACTCAGAGGGGCAGTCTTTTTTTGAGAAAGTGGCTAGAGGCACGTGGTAAAAAGAGAAAGGAAAGATACTGCATGAAGAGTAGCACTGTAGTAGACGGAAGAGAAACTTAGAAAAAAATTTTGGCAACACTAAATTTCCATTTTTATCAGTGTACAAAGCAGATCTGTTTGGAATTCAATAACCTTTGCACCTGTGTTCTCATGATATACATACTGTGTTTCCCCAAAAGTAAGACCTAGCCGGACAGTCAGCTCTAATGCGTCTTTTGGAGCAAAAATTAATATAAGACCTGGTCTTATTGTATTATATAATATAATACAAGACTGGATATAATATAATATATAATATAATATATAATATAATACTGGGTCTTATATTAATTTTTGCTCCAAAAGACGCATTAGAGCTGATTGTTTGCTAGATCTTATTTTCGAGGAAACATGGTATATGGTGTATTTTATAGGGCATTATGTTTTATTTCAT
The DNA here is from genome assembly GCF_057876585.1 of Rhinolophus sinicus. Taxonomy (NCBI): domain Eukaryota; kingdom Metazoa; phylum Chordata; class Mammalia; order Chiroptera; family Rhinolophidae; genus Rhinolophus; species Rhinolophus sinicus. The sequence goes on along the minus strand of NC_142517.1, from coordinate 183,925,252 downwards.
GCTTTAGTAGTTATTTCTATAAGTAAAGACTGCTATTTATTTTTAAAATTCATAAAATAGATATATTTGGGTATATGAACCAAGATGAAGACATTTCTAATGAGTTTTTCTGTATTTTTAGGGCAGCAGGAATTGAGGAACAGGTTCTCCAGCCCTGGATCGTGGTGAATCTGGTGGTAGCCCTTCTGGTTGGATTATCTTGGCTTTTTTTGTCTTATAGGCCAGACATGGATCTTAGTGAAGGTATTAAGGAACAAATAGTGTAAGAATACTATGAAATGTTCTATAATGATTTTAGAAATTTTCTTTGAATGGATATAACTTATAATATTGTGGTAACAAAAACATATTTAAAAATAAAATAACACAGGAAGAGTAACAATCAAGTGGTGAAACAATGCCAAGAGAAGCAGGGAGGAATGTCTAAGAGAGCTGGCGTCTTGAAGTACTTACTGAGGGCCTCTGGTGGCCCTTGTGCATATTTGGGAGGTATTTCCTCTTTTGGAGCCCTTCAAGTATTTTAGAGAAAGTCTCTGCTCTTCATTTTCCCTAGTTTCCTTCAGATCAAAGTCTCTCTTAATTTGAAATAAACCATGCTTCATCTATGTAGCCTCTGTCAGATGCATGTTAAAGTGAATTATTCTTACTCCCCCCCTCTAACTGATACGAATTCTTAACCTGCACTGTCTAATGAAGTGTTTAGTAATCCTACCTTTAGTGTGCCCAATGTGACGTGAGATTACCGATCTCTAGCCCTCAGACCCCTTTTGGCACCCCTGAAGAAGAGGAGTCGTATTAGCAAACTGCTAGTCCTTTAGTACTTCTTTAGGAACTCTTAGTGTTTGTAGTGTAGGTTCTATTTCCTTGACAGATGTTTCACAATTTCACCCTTGAATCTCTACGATATTTTCTGGACCTTGGTTATTATTATGTTCTTGATTTGTTAAACATCCCGAACATTTAACTGCAATTTGATCAACTAATTACAACCTGTCTCAGAAGTCTTGAATTGAGGATCTTGCCAACATTGCCATTTGTAAAAGCCAAGACAAAAAAATGTAATCTTGTGTATTTTCATTTATGAATTTCTGCATCATCATTCTCAGGTTGCTTCACTAAATATCCTGTTGCTTTATTTCTTTTGATATATGTAAAGTATTTTTTAAAATCTTAGGGTTTATGTATTTTGCTGTTTTCTTTTGCTCAGTACAGTTTTTAGTCAAAGAGTTTTTCATCTAATATTTACATCAGAAGACTTTATTTTATTCAGTTCCTAAGGTTTTCTTTTTTCATGTTTCTTGGTATTTTAATAAATTATGTGTATATGCTAAGTAATAGTTTAAATGTAGAAATGTCAACTAATAACATTCTATACTGTGGTTGGGATTGAAACTACACTAGCTGGCTTGTGTAGTATTCACAAATCACAAAGTATGTGTTACTAAATATTTACAGAATCCTGCTCTCTTTTAGGGCCATGTGAATTATATAACATTTTATTTCTAATGTGAATTATATAACATTTTATATTAAAAGTAAATATAAAATGGGGATGGTAATACTTATAGGGGTCCTTATGGTGACTAAATGGGGTAAACATTTAAGATATTCTGGCATACACCTCCTGTTAGTTCCAGGTCCTTCTACTGTGTCCTCACCACCATTTTAAGTTATCATGATCATTATAGAATTAGAACTTTCAGCTGTGTAAGGATCCTGGATTCTCTAAGTGACTTACATTTCTGGTAAGAGCTTTTATATTATCTCCATTATATGCATATATGCTTTATTTTTCAGGTGTTACCAAAACATTTAAAACTTGAAATTTTCAAAGTGCAAAACTTGTACATTTTTTGTTAGCTCACCTTTAAAATTAGATTTCACTATCAAGATTTACTTGTTCTTGAGGGCTTTCTATTATTGTACATTATATCAACATTTTAAAGGACTGTTTATATCTAAACTAAAAAACTCTTTTTGAGGTACTGGGAAACCATTTTGAGTATGATCTGTTCATTTTCTCTCCCAGAGTTGGTGTTCTCCTCTGACGTGGAAGAATATCCTGATAAAGATAAGGGAATCAAAGCCTCTTCATAATGTCAGCTCACCTGCAGAGGAATATAACCCAGTATTTAGAATTTTTCCCATTTTTTTAAAATGTATTTTTATAAGATATGTACAGATGTATTTAGAATTGATTTTTTGATTAATACTGAAAAAATTCTCAAGATTATGGAAAAAAATGGTAAATTTGTATCTGCAGATTATACCCACCTGTTAATCTCAGTAGCGTTATCTCATTGGCAAAGGAGATAATGAGCCAGAGACCAGTAGGTGAAAGGATTTAGTTCCTTTTTTTCTCAAATTAGTTGCATTTATAATCATTATCTTAAAAAGCACTAATACAGAAAAAGCCATAACTTTAGTGTTACAAAATATATATCAGGTTTAAACATAAATTTAGGGAATGGGGAAAGGGGAATAAAAAGGACCTTCATTATTTATTTTTGATGTCTCCTTACTGAATTAATTGAAATATAAAATTTGTGCTTTTTTGAAACTGGCTTAATGGTTGTATATTATGTAATAAGTATAATGTAATGTAATTTAGCTCAAAAGATGCTTTACTTCGTGGCTAATAAAAAGAAAATACATCTTTTTTGTTTGAAAAGTTTTATAACTGAAAACGTTTCTTTCCCTTTAAAACCTATACCAGTGGTTCCCATGTGTAGTTGCACATCAGAATCATTTAGGGAGCTTTAAAAAAATACGTAGCAAAAGAGAAGCTGAGCAGGCCAAGGGCTCAGGGAAATAGAAGGCAGTGAGCTTGTTGAGCTAACACTCAACTGACCTCTGCAGAACCCTTTCCTCTGCCTCTTTTTCTGCATAAGAAATATGAGAAGAAATTCACCATGCCTATTCTCAAGCTCTTTGTCAGTGAGACCATTGGCTTTTGAGGAAATCCTACTCTTGAAGTGAGTCCTGCACTGGAAAAGGTATCTTAAGAGCTATATTAAATGGTACCTCAACTGGTGTGAGACATTGAAGCTCAAGACAATGGGCAAAGGCGTCTCAGAGGCTCTCGAGCACATCCATGAAACTATTGGGCCTGCCCTGATTAGCAAGCAGCTGAATGTTGTGAAGCAGAAGAGGACAAATTTATGACGGACATGGATGGCTCTGAGAGTAGGTTGAAATTTGGCACGAGCGCCATAGTAGGAATATCTTGCCATCTCTAAGGCTGGAGTTGCTGAAAAGGGAATCCCCCTGCTGTCACAGAATTGTAAATCTGCTGGCCTCCTGCCAGTTCCAGCATTCATTGTGATCAGCGATGGTTACGCTGGCAGTAAGCTAGCAGTGCAGGAGTTCATGATCCTCCCTGTTGGCAAACTTAAGGGAAGCCATGGCCTCATTAGAGCTGAGACTTACTGCACCTGAACAATGTCATCAAGGAGAAATGAGAAAACCAATGAGGGGGATTGTGGGAGGCTCAAGAATGTCTTCCAGAGCTGTCCCTGTTCCAGTCCTTGAACCTTGCATGACAAAAGGGATTTTGCAGATGTGATCTAGGTTGTGAACCTTGAAATGGGGGAGATTATCAGGGTGGGTCCAGTGTCATCACATGAGTCCTTAAAAACAGAGAAAGTTCAATAGTCATATGATGATGGAAGAAGGGTCAGAGTTGTCATGCTGTTGCCTTTGACGGAGGAGGAGGGGGCCACAAGCCAAGGAATGTGGGTGACCTCTAGAACAGCCCTTGGCTGACGCTCAGCAAGGAAACAGAGATGAGCCCTGTCCCACGTCTTTAAGGAACTGAATTCTGTCAACACCCCAGATAAGCAAGGAAACAGATCCTCCCCTAGAAACTCCAAAAAGGAATTCAGCCCTGCTGACACCTTGATTTTAGTTTGGCAAGACTCATGTCAGACTTCTGACATGCAGAACTGACATACAAATAGCAAATGTATGTTGTTTAAGCTGCTAAATTTGTAATTTGTGGCAACAATAGGAAGTTAGTGTTGAAAGGTGTTCTCCCAACATTTTATAGAATAAAAGTGCTCTGGAACTGCTATGGAATGCAGTTGGAAGCTGGCGACTTGAGAACTTGTAACTGGCGTGGGCATCATTGCCTCTGAATTCTTCCAACCTAGAAAGTATGACCTGGACTTCAAATCTCCGGGTCACCTCAGCAAATATATAATCCTTGAGTTGCTGGTGGACTTGTACAAATCATTCATCAGGGAAAAACCAGTGGTGTCTATCAAAAAACCTTTGGCCATGATGATGGGGGAAACTTGGAGGAAGTTCATTGCTAATACATGTTTCCATGATTGACTCAAAAATCATTTTTCTCACTTTTTTCCTTGCATGAAGTGTGGGCAATATACTTAGAGTTTCTGAGTTGTCAACAAAGAAGAACCCCAGTGGGATTTTTGTTACTGGTTTTTTGGGGGATGCAAAATATTCAGTAATTAATATCTGAATCTCCCTACTCCCCCCAAGCAGAAAAGAAAACACTTCTAGGCCCCATCCCCAGAGATTCAGATTCAACAGTGTGAGTTGGTACTTGGAAAACTACCTTTTAGAAAAAGATATCCCAGGTTATTGTGATATAGCCTGTAGACTAGCCAGCATTTGGGACCTCTGGCCTTTGTAAAACATTTGTAATCTATTATGAAAAATAAAGCTTGGATTGCAATAGATGAACTTGATCAAGTTGCTAGGTCCATGAGGGCAAATATGAAAAAAAACGAATCAAACATAGTACTTGCCTTTAAGAGGCTCATTGTCATGCAGGGACTCATGCGGGGTCTCTGGTCCCGCTCCCCACATAGCGCAGGATATGGTGAGGCCAAAAAGGAACACCCACAGAGCCATAGATAGGAGAGTCATACCACTATATTCTCGCTGGCGACTGGGTTGGAGACACAGGAAGCAGGAGCCACACTATCCGCAACCTGCTGTCTACTTTTCTCTGCCAACCAACCTCACTTGCTAGCTGCAATCCGCCATGCTAACTGCAAACCACGCTTGCTAGCTCAGCCACCGTCTTCTTGCTAGCCCCCGTTTTCTGCTGGTGTAGCCACAGCAGTTATATTAGTGGCCAATGGCTCACTGGTTACAGCTGACGGCTGACTAGCCACAGCTGATGGCCATCCAATCACAGTTGATGGCCATTTACTACCTGAGTGAGCAACTTTCCCTGTGAGGGAGAGAGCCTGGAAACTGCACTCCTGGCTCTGTCCCCACACTCATAATCTACTCAGAAGACATAGGTATGAGTTGAAGAATCTAGGAAAGCACTATAAATTGAATCATATAGTATGAAATCTTTGGGGAGTAGACTTTTCTGCTCAGCATAATTCCCTGGAGATTCATCCAAGCTGTGTATATCGATAGTTCATTCCTTTTATTGCTAAGTTGTATTCCAAGGCATATATGTACTGCAGTTTGTTTAACCATGTACCTATGGAAGGACATCTGAGCTGATTCCACTTTTTGGCTATTATGAATAAAGCTGCTACAAGCATTTGTTTGTGTATAGTTTTTATTTCTCTGGGATAAATGCCCAGGAATGCAATTGCTGGGTAATATGGTAGTCATGTTTAGTTTTTTTAAGAAACTGCCAAACCATTTTCTAGAGTGATTGTATCATTCTGTATTTCCCATGACATTTTTTTTTTTTGGAAGAGTCCAGTTTTGTTTTAGAATGTCCCACCTACATTCTGCATTTGTTTTTTTGTTTTTTTCCCTAATAGCATCATTCGATTTGTTCCTGTCTCCTGAATTTCCTGTAGACTGGAGGATAGGTCTAGAGGTTTGATTAGATTTAGGTTAGATATTTTATATTGCATCACACACTTCCACAATGAAGTCAGAGTGTGCTGATAGGCAGCAAGTCTCATTGGCACAATGATTAAACAACACAGCACAGACTCAAAATTGACAACAATCTTGAATCAAGGGCCTTGGGCTATTGTGCCATATACCCTAAAGAGTGCAAGGTAAGTGTCAGGTTCCTGCCCAGAAATAACTCTTGAAATTGATAACCAATTGAAATGGTGTGAGCCTACTAATGAGATAGACTAGTAGCTTGGAGATAGCAGTTAATTCTGCATTTGGGATATGTGTATGTGGTTATAAGATTTAACTGAAAGCTGAACTTTGAGTGGACCCTTGAATAAGAGAAAAATAGTTTCTAAATAGAAGAGCAATAAATAATGATCTTGAGGCAGCACAGAGTGCATTTTGGAGGCACTTGGTTCCCATATTAAGGAATTCAGATTTATAGCCAATAAAGAAGCTCTGAAGTTTTGGGTTTTGTTTGTTTTAAAAGTAAACTGCATTAAATATTAAAGGGGGCCGGCCCAGTGGATCAGGCAGTTAGCGCCCCATGCTCCTAACTCCAAAGACTGCTGGTTCGATTCCCACATTAGCCAGTGGGCTCTCAACCACAAGGTTGCCAGTTCAATTCCTCGAGTCCCACCCGCAAGGGATGGTGGGCTGCAACCCCTGCAACTAGCAACGGCAATTGGACCTGGAGCTGAGCTGTGCCCTCCACAACTAAGACTGAAAGGACAATAACTTGACTTGGAAAAAAAGTCCTGGAAGTACACACTGTTCCCCAATAAAGTCCTGTTAAAAAAAAAAAAAGTTTAAAGGTAAAACAGTGGATGACAGCAGGCGGGGAGACTCATGAGTAAACCATTTCAGTAGTGTGTGTGAGATGTTCCAAAATTAAGTGCCATAGAGAGAAAGAGTAGGGTTCAAATAGGGTTAGAATTCAAAAATGTATCTGAAGTTTTAAGTTTTTGTAGATATGACATTACTACATTAAATGAGTTTGGAACATACTAGAGGTCTGGGAGGGAAGATGTATATTAATGTGTTGTGTTATGAGTCTATGTGACAGTCAAGTAAAGATGTCCAAGTAGAATGTTGGAAACAAAACATCTGGAGCTCAGGGGAAAGTGTAAGGAAGTGATAACTCATACTATAAACCTCCCAAAAAGAACTGGTGCAGGGAGAAGAGGGCAGACAAGAAAACGAACTAAGGTGTTCAGTCACTGTGCTGAGACTTGCTGTCCACCAGCTGCTCTGACTTCCTTCCACGGGAGCCCGAAATGGCCTGGGCAAGCTCTTGAAGCTGACCTTCGAGGCTTGCTAAGTTCGCACGGCCCCCAAACCAGCCGGGGGCATGAGCCAGGCCTAAATGTGCGGGTCACACTGTGCTGTACGCATGCGCGGGGGGAGGGGCGGAGGGAAATCAACGAAAGGGCTGCGCCTGCGCAGTAGCAGGCCGTCGGTTAAGCACAGATCCGTCGACAGAGGATGGAGGGATGGAGCTGCCCCAAGAGATGGCCAAGGCTTCCAACGCAACTGATAACCGCAGTGGGCATGTCCATTCCCTCTTCACCGTCTCTGCACTTCATAAGAGTCTCCACGTCAGCCAAAACAGAGGGTCGGGGCTTTCTTCGGCCCGTACCTTGCAGGAGCAAAGCAAGACCAGGGATCTGCGCAAGGACAAGGACAAGGAGGGTACTGGGAACCGGCTGCTGAACGTGAGTGGGGGCCCCAGCGGCGGAGCCTCTCCCCTACCCGACCACCTAGAGGGCCCGGGAAGTCCAAAAGTGCCAGTGCATGCAGAAGGGAGGGATGGAGACTTGCCATAACTTTGAAGGTGGTAATGCCTTAAAAAGTTTACTTGTGGGACCTCGACAGTTATTTAACTTGTCAGAGCCTCGTTTTATTAACTATTAGATGAAGACAATGCTTATACCTACCTTACTTATAGGGTTGTCTGATAAACCAGAGGAGATAGTGATATAAAGTGCTTAACACAGGGCAGAACACAAAGAGTCAATAAATGTTAACTGCTGTCGTCACCATCATCCTCCTCATCGGGATTTCATTTATGTGGTTAAAGGGCTAAACTCCAGAAACTTGAGTAACCCTTGTTTTCAATTCCTGAGGTTCTTCTAGGTGAACCTGTAGTAACAAATCTGCATCATGTCTGTAGAAGAGTGAGTTATTGGCCTCCTGTTCTTAATTAGAAAGGTAAATTTATTTAGAAATGTGTGCAACTTTTGAGTTTACCATTCCTGCCAGAAGATGGAGGAAATGGGCAAGGGGAATCACATTGAAACTCACTTTTTCAAAATTGTTAGAGGATTATTGGGAAATTTTACATACTCTGTTGGTCTTAAGTTATTAAAAAAAAAGTATAGATAAAAGTATCAGTAAACAAATGGTGTACAAAAAGATGATGTCCTTCTCTATAAAATTAAGTAGTGGAATTATTTAATATCTAAAGTAACCTCTTAATTCCAAGAACTTAGAATATTCTTCACTCATTATTATGATAAATAAAGAGCAAATTAGGATTTAACTATAGGATACTAGGAGAAATTACAAAATTTGTGAAAGAGAGATGTGCTTGTAAATCTAGGCCATAGAAGGTATTTGTTGTGTATCCTTTTAAGGAATTTGGACTTTATTCTGTAGAATGATGATTTGTAATATTTTTTGAGTATGAGGATCCTTTTTGTTGTTTAAAAAAAAAGGAAAAGAAATCTCCCCAAGATGCTTTACAATCGACTGACTGGGAAAATCTGTAATGACAAAAAGTTACCATCTGGCAGTGTTTTTAGTAAAATTTGTATAGATACAACAGCATCTACATTAAAAAAATAGTGTACCTATATGGGAGGTACATTGTTTACCCAAGTTGGTTTTCCAAATTATTTAACCATAAAGTATTTTAATGATTTGACAGAACAACAAAAAGGGTTTAGGAACTGAAATGTGCAGTTGGATTTAGTTATAATGACCTCATAAAGGATTTCTTTACAGACACAAGTCCAGAAGAATGCATTTATGTAGTATAGATATTTATTACACAATGAACTTAGAGTAATATGATAATGGTATGTTATTAAAGTTATTATAACCGCTACTGTAAGATACATGATGTAGACCATTCAACATGGAATGGATGACCTTTTTCAATTGAGTAAATGCTGCATGTGCATTAGTACAAATACAACATTATCTGTACTAATAGTCTTTTCTCTGACTTCTTGGCTTTTTGTGTGTGTATGGTACATGATTTCTTGAAAGCAGATTATCATTGAGTTATAAAAAGAGCTATATAAAATTTTTTTAGCATTTTCTGTACAAAATACATAGTTTTCTAAAACTTGCAAGCAAATATATCTCTCAGATATGTCTTATATCTCTCAGAATACATTTTGGAAAACAGTAGTTTGCAGATAATGCGTAGAACACAGTTGAATTCAAGGATATTCAAAGTTAAGAACCACAGCTGTAGGTGGATTTTAAGCAAGGGGATGGCATGAATCAGGTGTACTTTGTTAAAAAAAAAATTGTTTTGGCTGTCAGGACTTAAGAGCGAGGACAATAAAGTAAGATCTCTGAGGGAATGGAAAAGTATGGGCTATGGAGCACAGGTGGAGGGACCCTACTTGGATAGTTAAAAGGGCATTTCTTCCTCCAGACCAGTGTTTGTTTCTTCTTTGGATCACTGGTATCCAGATCTTCTGAGGGTGTTTGTTAAAATCCAGATTCCTGCACCTCCGCCTTAGACCTGCTGAATCTGAAGGGTGGGGCCCTAGGATTATGCTTAAGTTTTAAGCTATCTCAGATTATTCTTAGATTCATGTTTGAGAATTACTATAGATAGAGGGGGAAAACGGGCATTGATGTAGGGAGCAAGCTGGAGAAGGAAGCAAGAAGAGTTTGATGAACTGGGTGAAGAAAAAGGAGGAGGGATGAACAACTGGGAGTCTAATGCGATTTTTGAAAAGGTGTATTAAATATAAGCTACTAAGAGAATTGGAAGAATTAACTAGAGATAGTGCTCAGATCGAGGGATAGAGTAGTTTTAGACTTTGGTAAAAATGTGAGTAATCTATCCCCCATCTTAATGTCAGTTCTTTAAATCTCCTTAATTCCTTTCAGCAGTTTGCTGCTATTCTACATCCTGGACCTTGCCTTCACTCCGAGGGTTCCCCCTCCAAAATCCTGAATTCTAGAATGTTACTTCTTAACCTCTCATTACTTTACTTTTATTACACTTATTCTTTGAAATATGTGCCAAGCTTTGTGCTAGACACTGAGGATACAGTGGTGAATGAGACCCGCAAAGCACCTTCCCTTAGGCATATAGATGTGACTCTATAACAGTAATCTCCGAATTTCTTTCATTGCACAATCTTGTCAGCAAAAATACATGAGCATCTATCACCCATATTTGTATACTTATTTATACATTCCATAAATTTACTGCAATTTATTACTGGGGGTGCCAAAAAAATGTATACACATGATTTGTATTCATCTTTTGTTATTGGTATATGTTGAGTATTAAAATTTTAAAACAGTATTTTCCTTTCTTAAAATGTGTATACATTTTTTTGGCACCCTCTGTACATAAATTCTACAATATACAAAAAATTAAAAATAATAACCAATGGTGCGATGTCAGAGGGATATTGGATACGGGGAGGGGGGTACACACAATGTGAGGGATATAAATGATAAACGTCTAAGTATTGCTTTGTCTTGTGCACCTGAAACTAATAAAAAAAAAGTAAGCATTGTTTCTAAAAATGATTTTGAATTCCATTTCACATTGTTTTATTTATTAGTGGTACAAAACTCATAAGCATCACTATTTTTGAAAAGCTTGATTTAATACTTTGTTCTGATTTAAATCACTTTGTAGTGATTTAAAGGTCTGGTTCTAAGGCACATTTATTTCAGTATTTGTTTTTAATACTTGAAAAAGATACCCTCAAAGGTTTGAAATTCCAGAATGGAAGAGGTGCATCTTGGTTGTGCCTAGAAAATCATAGTACTCATTTCTGTTTTGTTATGCAAACTTTTTAGTTCAGATTTTATCTGTAAAATGTCATCTTCTCTGATTAATTAGTTCTAGCAAACTAATTGGAAGGCATTGCATTTTTTTAAAATACATTTAAAAGGAAAAATGGTCTCCTCACCTGCCGAAACTCTTCATTCTGAGATTTTTAAACAAATAAAATTGTTTCTAAGTTTCTGAGCTTCTAGGGTGATGATAACACATGTACACACACATAAAATAACATTAGATGGAGGTATTTCCAGTAGTTTTCAAAATTTTTGCAGCTTAACATGAATTTATTTGAATGAGACAGTTATTGTCACACTCATTAAAATGTCACCACCTTACTCTGAAAAGACAGATTAAGAAATATATATTTTAAAAATATTTGCTAGTTTACATACTACTAACAGCCATTTGCCATCACAGACAATGTTAGCAAATTTAGAACATTTGCCTTTTGTAAAAGCCAAATGTATGATACATATTTATGTTTTCCAACTTTTGAAAATGCTTCTCCATGCTATTTTTTATGATCAGTCCTCATCTATTTGTAAAGCAGACTAAATGTTCTACTACTACTTAAGGTCATGTAAGTGGCCAATCCACTTAACTAGTAAACTCAATACCTTGAAAGCACGAGGGCACTGATATGAACCCCTCTGAGCATGAAACTCACACTTTTCCTCAGAATGTTCGTCTACTGCTGACAGTCAGCTGTATGTGCTTGTTTCATTTATTAAAGAAATTGTGAAGTTCTAATATTTTTCTTCTGCTACTCCAGGGGCTATTCCCTGGGCCCGCTGTGAGCATCCTTCTTTCATGGGGACAGAAAACCACTGAGGATAAAACGAAATCATTGCTCTTGAACTTGGGCAAGGAAAAAGAGCATTCAAACAAATCTTTTCTAGAGTAAATAATTCCATGTATGTGTAGCTTGTTCAATGAATGGTAAGATCTGAACAATCAGATAAGTTACTCTTTTTCCCATATAGAAAATCTGAGTTGGGCAAAGAAAGAGTACAGACAAAATTCTCTTGGTAATTGTTTTTCTATTAGTGAAACTGGCATTGTTTTTCCACTTTTCTGTCTTCAGCACCAGACTGAACTTCTGGAGGACAGAAACACTTCACTGGAGACAGCACAATGCCAGGCATATGGCTGTAAATGCTAATTAAATGTTGGCATAGTGAGGTTTCCATTAGGGCTAGGAAGTGGGGATAGCCTAGGAAAAGGTAAGCATGTAGGCCAGTGGGTTTTCAAAGAAAAGTGTGGAATGGAGGAGAGTGGGTCAAAAAGGTCTTTGGGGAAGAAGTGCAAAACGATGTGAGTGAAGGTACAGACTTTTTAATAGAAGTGCCGAGGGGCCAGAAGTGACAGAGATGAAAGGCAGAGTGGAATTAACTGAAATCAAAATTCTTTGCAGGTTCAGGAAAAATTCTAGGTGGTGACAGAAGGCTTTATGAGACTCAACTTTAGAACTTTTTTCAAGGTTCTAATAGAATTTTAGCAAAGAATTGTTTTGCTCCTGTTGCTGTCACTGAAGAGAGCTTTGTTCAGAGAAGGAAGGAAAAGTAAAAAGGTAGTAAAATGAGAGGGGAGGTAATATTTTTGCCAGTTTGTTAAGGATAAATTGAGCCTAAAATCTCTAAAGGAGTTTTTCCCCCAACTAGTTTATATTTATTAAAATGCACATTCGAAAATAATAAGATGCACATTCAAAGTAGACTTCCATAATGAGATTATCAAAATATTAGAAAGCATGAGGTTCCACATTAAATACACATATAACGTACCACAGTTTGATATTTTTGTGACAATACAATAATTGTCACTCAGTTATCTTAAACTACAAATTAAACCATGCATGTATAAAGCATATTAAACCAGTCAGATGTAACAATAACAAAATCATCCATGATGCATAAAACAAATTTTTTAATACAACCAAAGTATTATATACTTTAAAACAAAAACTTCAACATAACTAAAGATTATTTATTACATACTTTAAAAATAGAACAAGTGATTCTTGAAAGGCATATAACAATAAAGATTCCTGGGAAATTAATGCTTGCACATAAGGCCATAATAATTCAAGTTCAACAAAGGTAGGGGATACAAGTATTTCTCTTTTTAAAGTTAGATATTTTTAATAGGCAGTTTTTCCCTATTCCCGTCGTCTCTCTCTTCCATTTCCTTCCCTTCCCCTCCTTCTCTCCTTACTTTACTTTTAAAATCTATATTAAAAGGCAGATAGAGAAAGACAAATATCATATGATCTCACTTATATGTGGAATCTAAAGAAAAGAATAAATGAATGAACTAATCTGAAACAGTCTCAGAGACGGGGGAAAAACTGAGGGTTGCTAGATGGGAGGGAGGGTGGGGATAAGGGGGAAGGTGAGGGGATTAGAAAGCACAGTAACCACAAGATTGCCACGGGGTTACGAAAGTCAATTTTGGGAATGTAATCAATAATGTTGTAAAGATTTTGTAGGGTATCCGATGGACACTTGTCTCGGATAAGTTGTCTCGGTGGTTAGGGAGACCACCTCAGGAGTGATGTAGATGCCTGATCACTGCACTGTACACCTGAAGCTGAAGCTGAACAATAATGAATATTAACTACAATTTTATATATAGAGGCAGTGGAAATGTAATGGCTGTGTGCGATGTCAGGGGTAGTGGATGGGGGGAGGGGAGTTGTCACTGTGTGAGGGGTATAAATGATAAATGTCTAACTATTACATTGTTTTGTGGACCTGAAACTAATAAAAAAAAGTTATAAAAAATCTGTATTAAAATGTCTTATAAATTTTAAAGGCTGACTATCGTGTAGTGACCAGAGAGCCCTTAACAACAAAGTTAAATGCCAACCCAAAACTATCAGTTAATGAAGTTACTCTGGAGGAATGACACATCTAAAACCTCCAAACTGTCCGTTCATTGCTTCATTCCATTGTACCTATTATTCCAAAGGACTACATTCCAATTTCTTCAGTGGCTGAAAACTGAAGGAATATTGGGATAACTTGCAAGTAGGATCACTACCATTTGGTGGATACAGAACCTAGTCTACATCAAATTAAGATTGGAATGTGGTAATAATGGTTATTTTTAGTTAGCAAGGTGAGGTCATTGTTCACGCTACTGTGCACGTCTCTCATGATTCTCTTGATTTCATGTTTAACTGTGTACATTTTGTTTCTCTGCTAACTTACTGATAAGCATATCAAGGGTAGGGATGTTTTCTAGTCATACTAATATCCCACTTCCTAGCATACTTACCAGATACTCATAAAATTGAATTGAATTAATCTTTTATCTAGTTATGTTCTTCTTTGCCTTCTAAAGTCTTAATTTATTTACGTTGTAGATGCTGAGAAGAACTCTTAAAGGATCTGAAAGTAAAGAACTGGAAGTAACACGTGAGACACCAAAATTGGTGCCATTTGGCGGTGTGGTATGTATGACTAATCCTCAGTAAATCTGTACAAGTTATTTTGTATTTCATATGAAGACTAGTCAATGTTTATTATTTGGCAATCAAAAAGTATGTATAGAAAGTGGTATGCTGATAACATAGTCATGAATTTTCATATTTATGAGTCAGAAAAGCATTCTAATCAATGAAATTATGGAAAACATCCTGATTCACAGGAAAAAAAAACACCCTGTGTTTTCTATGCTAGGGATTCCCAAACTCAAGTTACATCAGAATCACCTAGAATACTTTTTAAAAACATTGATTCTTGGGCCCCATCTATGATCTGCTAACTTAGAATCTGAGAATGAGGCCTAGAAATCAGTATTTTTATTGAGCCCTTACGATGATTACATTTATTGTCAGATTTAGGAAGCTTTGAGCTACAGTTTGAAAATTGACCCCACACCTCTCCCTCATATCCAAAAAATAGTAAACCCTAGAACAAAAACAAACACACGCATTAATCATACACTTACATACAAACACACAGGTAGAATTTGATATCTAGGCAGAGAACAAGAAAAATCTGGTTTTTTGAGTGCTATAGAGTATAGGACATGATCGTGTATGCACATTTAGAACTGTCAAATATTTTGGTATTTTATAGTTATCTTTATTTTATGAATACTATTAGAATAGTTAATAGGTATGAAATAAGAGTTTCCCTTCTCTAGCTTCTATCATACACTAATATATTTTCTTGATTAAAAAATATATGATGAATTTAACACCACCTTTTTGGGAGAAAATGTAAGACTTTAAACAAAATGACCATGGTGTGCATTTATCTATATAATTATATAAAACTTTCTTTCCTATATCATAGAGTTGGAGTATAAGCCCTCACTCTCCAAATCTAAACTTAGAAAAGATTCTTTGAAATCACTTTTGCCTCTAAGCTATTATGCATGTCATTATGTTGACATACTAATTTCCATAATTCATACTCTAGAATATGACTTCTACACCTCTTTAGAATAAAATTTAGAAAATTTTGATTTCACTCACACTTCCTAATTTCATAGTTTGTATTTTCCTTCTCTGAATTACATGTTGCTAGACATGAAAAAGCTTCTCTTAAAAGTCAACTGGAAGTTTTCCAGAGATATTGTGATTGTCATTGACAGCTTGTGACTGACAGCTCCTTCTGATGCGTGATTTAGCCACATCACTTTCTCTTTGAAAGTTCTGTGATTTATTCTGAGATATTTGACAAAGTTTGTACACGTGTAGACACTGATAACTACAACACAACCCACTACTCCTGTTTCTAATAGTCACATTCCATTTTCAGAAAAAATGTGAAAAAGCTGTGTCTTAAAATTGGGCTTTTGTAAACAGCTTTTTGGTTGCTTTCCTGTTTTAAATACATGTTTGAGAGTGTTTGGGGCGAAGTTATTGGGTCTCAGAATCTGTGGGAATATTTGTTCTCTGCAACCTGTGGTCATTATTTTTGACTGTTAAATCTTTTCCTATCCTTGAATAGAAATTTATTCTCATTTCTATATTATATGATTCTATTATGTAAAAATGTAAAAAGCTAGTGAAACGTAAGGAAAGTTAGGGTATTGCCCATGGCTTCATATTGAGATACTTGGCAGGCAGCCAGGCAACAATTTATGACAGAATGCTAATATATAGAATTATACAATACAAAATTATAGCTATTCTTCCTTTTACTCTCCTATGTACAACCAAATTTTAAGAAATAAACAATGATTCATGGAATCACCTATGGCAAAACTATTTAAAATCCCGCCTAGATTATGTAATGGGCATCACCCTCCCTTTGAATTTGAAATTTAGAACCTTTACTTTAACATAACATTTCATGCCTATGTTTCCTTAAGAAGTAGACCACAATATTTTTTTCTTTAGGATTTCATCATTCAGATATAGTAGTCTTTTAATTAATATTGAATGCCAACATCTTTTTCTGTGTTGTTCTAAAACCAAATCTTTAAAATCACTTATATTACACTTAAAAATACTATTAGGCCATTTATTTTGTTTCACAATGTTTAATATAATATTGCTGTTGCTTTTACTCATTTTTTAAAACCAATAATGGCTAAATATATTTGGCTCATACTGCATATTAGTATTCAAGTGTTCCTGATTCATTTTGTATTTAATTTTATGGTTAAACACAAAATACAATTTTCTTTAATATTTTAAAAACACTTTGTATAAGAGAAAATGAGTGTTTCACAGCTCTTGACACATTATAGTCAGTGAGTGATTGTTGAATGAATAAAGTGGTTTTAGGATACTGGATAAAAAAGCTTATCTAAAGCAACGCATATTTCTTATTATTATATACATGATGCTACATTTTACCAGTTCTCACCTAATATAAAATAAAAATGATTCAAAGAGTGATTTAAGTTGGTAATGAACCATGGTTTTGCTTTGTTTTCTTGTTCATTTTAGGTTTATTTTAAACAAATGCTTATTTTTCTTCTGCATTTCTGCTTTCTGGTGTTTTTAATAACCAGATATTTCTAGTGGAAGCAATATTTCTAATGAGAAAGACTAACAAAGTGGAGCTTTTAAAAAATATATAGTTTAATGTAGAGTAAAATAGGAGAAAAGGTAACTTTCAAAAATTCATTTGCTTTGTTTTTATTTTGATTTTTGTAGGTTGGCTGCCTGGCTATTCATGTAAAGAAATGCAGACGTTTTACACCTAAGAGTATCCTTTCTTTTGATTTAAGAACTATGCTATGATCATATATCACTGTTTCACTTACATATTCTGCATTACAGGACACTCTAAGACTTGATGGCTTAAAACATTAACTGTTTTATTATCAATCACTATCTGCGCATTCACTACTGTGTTTCCCTGAAAAAAAGACCTAGCCGGACCATCAGCTCTAATGTGTCTTTTGGAGCAAAAATTAATATAAGACCGGGTCTTATATTGTATAAGACCCGGTCTTATATTAAAATAAGACCCGGTATTATATTATATTATATTTATTATATTATATTATATTATATTATATTATATTATATTATATTATATTATATTATATTAAAGACCGGGTCTTATATTAAAATAAGACCCAGTCTTACATTAATTTTTGCTCCAAAAGACAGATTAGAGCTGATGGCCCGGCTAGGTCTTATTTTCAGGGAAACATGGAAGGTGGTACTTCTGTTTCATGTCATCACAGCTGAGGCTGCAGTCAGCTGGCAGTTCAAAAGGGCTAGAATATCTGAAATGGCTCATTTATATGTCTAGTGCTTAGTGAGGCTGCCTGGAAGAATGGACTCAGTTGGGATGCTGAAGTGGTTGGACCTTCCCCTTTCCATGTAGTCCCAGGTCCTTGTCTTGTCTTCATTTCTTTCTGCATTAATTTTGATTAAAAAAATTACATTAAAATGTTTATCTTCGTTACTAAAGTTTGTGGTTTTATTTTAAATGTTGCGCCCTAGCTAGTGCCCTTCTCAACCTATCCTAATCCTAGCACTGGTCATGTCTGTTGCATATTAAAGTAGTCACAGGGCCAGGCCAGATTCCAGAGCAGAGGAAAATAAATTCTGCTTTTTGATAAGAGAGTGACAAAGGTTTTCAGCCATATATAATTGACCTTAGTCACCATATAACTTAAAGGAAAAATAAATATCTTCTTGGAATATATATTACTAATTAATTTCTAAGTAATACTAATTTATTTCTAAGTAATTGCTTCTCTTAAACGTTGTTTAAAGGATTTATTTACCTTGGTGCCTTTAAGCTGAATTCCTATTAATAGATTGATCACGGCATAAACTCAGTGTCATTGTGAAGACTTAGGGTCTCTTTTTTATGTAAGTGAACTAATGAGAATTCTATATAAAGAGATTTTTTTAATGTAATTAGTTAAATCATAAAAACAAAATTGTTTTAGTGCATGGAGTGCTCTGAAAGATAAAAACAGACCAGTATAGTATAAATGAAGTATATAGTGAAGTGAATTAGAGTAGAATGCTGCTTTAAATTTTGTCTTAAAATAAAAAATAAATTACTCTCAAACGATGTATTTTTTGAATTTCTATACAATTATGCTTAGAAAAAAATTTTAGCTCTCTATTGTAAATGTTTAGTCACCTTAAACAAACAAAGAAAAATTTGCAAAGGAATTACAGTGGAAATGTGAGGGTAAAAATATGAGAAGTGGTCTAAGGAAGAATCATCCTTTTCCTCCTGATATTGTATCTACCATTGATGGGCAAAAATACTATTTTAAAGGACTTTTTTATTATTTACTATGCTGTACAATTACCTTCTTTATCTATTTGATTGATTCTTAGGTTTGGCCTGTATTGTTTAATGGATTAATTTTATATTGTGTTATTTTTCAATTACAACAAAATTTGCTTCCTAAATATCTATGTATTTTCAGTCAGTTTGCAACATTACAATAATTTATTCATTCGCATTTCTATAAACAACATTGTGAAACATACAAAGATGCGTAGTTTGCTACCCCAAAACAAACTATATAGCTCTAATGACCAGAATACTGTAATTAAGTTTGATGAAGTGAAATATTTTTCTGTACAGGTAATGTTAAAGTTCTCTTCTAGATATAAGAATGCATCTTTATAGTTTCAAATATTCTACATTATATCTTTTGGGGTGATAAGAAAGAATCAAGCACTTCCTTTTTATTTGATATCTTATAGTAGTCTTTCTATATTATGGGCTATATTTGTTTTTTGTTTTTTTAATAAACAGCTTACTGTAAAATGCATAATCTTAGTGGCCTTCTTCCCTAAAATCTTACTGTCTGTGAGTCTGTTTATCACACCTGCATTTTTCTCTGGCTTGCTCTTCCCCTCCCATCTACCTTCTCCTACCCTATCGTAGTCGGTTCCGGCTGTTCTAACAAATTACCATAGACTGGGTGGCTTAAACAACACTTAATTCTCACCTTTCTTGAAGGTAGGAAGTTCAAGATCAAGGTGCTGTCAGATTTGTTGTCTGGTGAGATCCTAATTCTTGGTTTGCCAATGGCTGTCTTCTCATTGTATAGTGATATGGAAGAGAGCAAAGAGAGATCATCTTTTTACTGTCTCTTCTTATCAGGGCACTAATCCAATTCATGAGGGTTCCACCCTCACGATCTAATTACCCCCAACACCCCACCTACAAATACTATCACATTGGGGATTTAGGCTTCAACTTATGAATTTTGAGTGGACACAGATGTTTAGTCTATAGCATACACTTTCTTTTTTCTTATCTCCTCCTGTCCCTCTCTCCTTTCTTCTTATATAAAATCTCTCCAAGTATTTTTGCATGGATTAACTTATTCAGTCTTTATAAACTGCCATATATATATATACATATATACAGACATATATTTACATATATATGCCATATACACACACACACACACACATATGTGTGTGTATATATATATATATATATATATATATATATATATATGCCTCCTAAAAAGAGTATATAAATACTCTTATTAGGAGCCTTATTTTGCAGATGAGGGAACCGGTACTGTAAGATTTAAAGAATTTTCATAAGGTCATGAAAACTAGTAAATGATGGAGCTGGAAATAAATCAGTCTGACTTCAGACTGAACTTCTGGTGCCTCTCACACCAGAGCTTGCTGTGCTGAGAATTTGCTTTTGTTTATAGTTAAGCTTCTTAGAATATTAAACGTATCTAAGAGTTTTCTTTAAAATGAGCAACACTATTTCATGTAGCTGGAAGATTCATTGATTAGTCCAGTTGTTTCCCAATAGTTTTGTTACACTGGTTGAATTTTATTGAAATCCTAAAAATTTCCTCTATGCTCCATATTTTTATTTTTTAAAAACTTCATTTTGCTTAAATGTTGAATATTGAAGAAACTTCTTTAAGCATAGGTTTAAAAAAAAAAGACATAGTTATGCTAAAGGTAATCCATGCTATTTATTTAACTTTGCAAAGAGTTTTCCTAAGCTTCATTGCCAAATTTTGGAGAATTTTATGGATATATGTCCATTTAAATAAAATGTGAAATTAATACTGGAAAATAATATAAATTAACAGTGTGCTTATCTTCATTAACATAATCAAAATCTTTTTCCTACATTTATTTTAATAGAACCTATTAGTTTAAGAATATTAAGAGAATTTTAATGGAACTCAGAAGTTTGGGAATGACTTATTCATGATTACATAGAAAATTGCACAAGCAAACAAAAAAAAATTGACACATATTAACACCAGGGAAATTTAAAAAATGATACAGCAAAGGAAATATAATCATTATAACTATAATGTTAAAGTCTGAAAAATAGTTACATATGCATAATAATGTAAACACTAAGTATTAGTCGAACAAAAAAGTAAAACATAACATATTGAGGAATGAGGAAAAGAGAAATGTGAAAATTGTCAGGGGAGGGTGTTGAGAGCTCATATTTTTCTTGCACAATAAGCAGTCAATAGATAGTATCTAAAAGTGAAAAAATCAACTAACAATAATATAAGCATGTTATACTTAGAAACATGATTTCATGACAAAAAATCCGGGGAAACCCCGTAATAAGGTTGAAAGTTGGCTTCTGAGGAGTAGAAATTAGGGGATGGGTAGGGTAGTGTTCTAAACATGTTTACTTATAGAGATATGACTCGATGACATGGAGAGACTAAGGCCATCGAAAGAAGAATTTATTACTAATATTTCCTGAGAAAATGAGACACACCATTCACACAGGGCCACAGGGGAAGTATCCAGTTGGTCAGGAAGCAGAAGACAGAAGCAAGGGGAGAGCCTAGGCCAAAGCCTTCACTGAGCTTTCCTTGAGTAAGGCAATGCAGGGCACAGTCAGCAGTTTAGGACTAGCCAATTTGAATAATTCCATCAGGTTTGGGCCTGTCCGAGAAGTCTCTGGTTGCTAGGTACTAGGCCCTAGGGGTGATTTAGGGCCGGGGAAGTTAGATGGGGAGGTGATTAGAGCTCTAAGAGTGGAATTGGTTAGTTTGCATGTGAAAGATGTGCTTCTTTACAGCCACGCCCTTTGCTCTCTCTAGGAGCTGGCTAGCCTGTGAAGGGAAAGTCTCTCTCTGGCCAGCAAGCTTCTTTTACTTTACTTTTTAATTTTAATTTTTCAGTTACAGTGGACATTTAATATTCGTTTCAGGTGTACAACGTAGTGGTTAGACATTTATATAATTTACGAGGGATCCCCCCCATAACTCTAGTACCCACCTGGCACCATACATAGTTATTACACTATTGTTGACTATATTCCCTATGTTATACTTTACACCCCTGTGACTATTTTGTAACTACCGATTTGTACTTCTTAATCCCTTCTCTTTTCACCCAGCTCCCCCAGTCCCCGTCCCCAAACAAACAGATTAATGGATATTGCAAGCTTCTAAAGATGTCAAAACATCATAAAATACAGGGAAAAAAGGTTAATACAGGTGGGAGGAAAAAAACACACAGTTCCTTTGTTTTAACCATTGTAGAACTGTTTGACTTTTAAACTAGGTACAATATAACTAGGATAAAATAAAATACTGTATATATTTCAGGACTTTTAATTTGCTAAAACTTACAAAAACACACAAACCAAAAAATAAAAAGGAATAGTAAGTGGATTTAACTTAGTTTAATTCTGCTGGAAGGCTGTTGGGTAAGTGATGTACTAAAAGCTCATATTGAAGATTGAATAGTAGTGGATTTCTGATCTGGCCATACTGGAGTAGCTGACATTGGATTTATTCTTTGCTCTAAAGAACTGTAAAACTATGTTCTGGTATTTGACAATGGAAATTGGAGGGCTGCAATTATTGAGAGAAGGGAAGCACTAGAGGTGAGCTCCACATTTACAGCAGGTTTCTGTCTGGCAGTGAACCTGGTACAGGGAAGTGAAACCCAAGCAAAATCGCAGCCTTGTGAGGGGAAGGAAGCAGAGGCTGAGCAGAGGAAACAGATGAGAGTATGGGGCTGCTAAGGTGGCTGGAATTTGTAAGGAGGCGTGCTAGAGAGGAGGGAGCAGCAGACAGGGAGCCCCAGGAATCTCTGTAGACATTCCACTCAGATTCTTGACTGGATCCTAAGTTGTTCATGAGCAAGGAGTGTTTCTAGGAGACAGTGCAGAGAACAGATGCTGGAGAGCTGAGAGCTGAACAGAGATTTCAGAAGTCACAATTTCAGAGTCATTGGAGTCTGACATAGCTAAAATGGAGAGGCCTGGTTGAACATTGTCAGTATTCATTTGAGATTCCAGAAAGGCCAAGCCTTCGGAGTAAGTACCGTTTCCTAAGAGTAAGGGTTAAACTCTAAGACAAAGAACAAAAACCTGAAATAGACCCATCCTTAAACCAAGCTGTCACAGGATCAAGATGGCCTGCCAGTAATTAATTGCCTTTCAGAGAAGAACTTAATACTTTTTAGAGGAAGATATGAAAACTAAGAGTCTCTACTACATATTTTTTACAATGCCCATCATACAATAAAAATTGCTACTCATGGAGAAATAAAAACAGGCAATAGAGATAAACCCACAGGTGAGTAAGAGCAGACTTCCCATCAGAAACAGCGGCGGTCAAGTGACAAGGGAATGCCATCTTTCAAGTGCTAAATAAAAAACCCCTAGATTTCTAAATCTAGTGAAAATATTCTTCAAAACTATTGTAAAAGACAAAAGCTGAGAGACTTTGTCTAGGAGACCTTCATTATAATAAATGGCAAAGGAAGTTTCAAGTTGGAGAGGAATCCCAGATAGAAACCCAGATGCACAGGGAGGCATGAAGAGCACAGGTAATGGTAAATTTTGGGGTAAAAATAAAAGACTATTTAAAAAAATACTATTTTTAAAAATGTTCTTTAAAAGACTATAGACTGTTTAAAATAAAGTAATGATGATGAATGGTAGAATTTATGTCATATGTAGAAGAGAAATAGGTGACAAGAAGAGCACAAAGGATAAGGAGGTATAAGTGGAATTATGCTGTTGTGCATGATATGGTAAAACAGTCCCATTTACAATTGCATAAAAAATGAAATAACTAGGAATAAATTTAATCAAGGAGGTAAAAGACCTGTATATTGAAAACTACAAGACATTGATGAAAGAATTTGAAGACACAAATAAGTGGAAGAATATTCCATGCTTATGGACTGGAAGAATTAATATTGTTAAAATGTCTACACTAGTCAGAGCAATCTAAAATTTCAGTGCAACCTCTATCAAAATCCCAATGGTATTTTTCACAGAAATAGAAAAACAATCCTAAACCTTTTATATAACCACAAAAGACCCTGAATAACCAGTGCAATCTTGAGAAAGAAGAATAAGCTGGAGGCATCACACGTCATGATTTCAAACTATATTACAAAGCTATAGTGATCAATACAGAATGGTATTGGCATAAAAATGAACATATAGATCAATGGAACAGAATTGAAAGCTCAGAAATAAACCCACACATATATGGTGAATTTATGACAAAGGAGCCAAGAATATTCAATGGAGAAAGGACAGTCTCTTCATTAAATGATGTTGGGAAAACTGGACAGTCACATGTAAAAGACTGAAACTGGAACACTATCTTACACCATATACAAAAACAAACTAAAAATGTACTAGACTTGAAAATGTATAAGACCTGAAACCATAAAACTCCTAGAAGAAAACATAGGGATAATTCCTTGATATCGGTCTTAGCAATGATTTTTTGGATTTGACACTAAAAGCAAAAGCAAAAGCAAAAATAAACAAGTGGGACTACATCAAACTGAAATCTTCTGCACAGCAAAGGAAACCAACACAAAATAAAAACACAACAGACAGGAGAAAATATTTGCAAATCATATATCTGATAGGAGGTTAATATCCAAATATATCTAAAGAACTTATGCAAGTCAATAGAAAAAAAAATCCAACTTAAAAATGAGCAGAGGATCTGAATAGACATTTTCCCAAAGAAGACATCCAAATGGCCAACAGGTGCATGAAAAGATGCTCAACATCACTAATCATTGGGAAATGCAAATCAAAACCATAGTGAGCTAGTACCTCATACCTGTTAATATGGCTACCATCTATTATAAAAGACAGTAACAAGTATTGGCCAGGATGTGGAGAAAATGGAACCCTTGTGCATTATTGATAGGATGGTAAAATGGTGCAGCCACTATGGTAAACAGTATGGGGGTTCCTCAAAAAATGTAAAATAGAACTACCATATCATCCAGTAATTCTATTTCTGGGTATTTATCCAAAGAGAACAAAATCACTACCTCAGAAAGATATCTGCACCCCCATGTTCATTGCAGCATTATTTACAATAGCCAATACATAGGAAAAAACCTAACTGTCCATCCATAGTTGGATTTTTAAAATGTGATACACACACACACACACACACACACACACACACAAATATTATTCAGTCATAAAAAGAAGGAAATCCTACCATTTGCAACAACATGGATAGACCTTGAAGGCATTATGCTAAGTGAAATGTCAGACAGTAAGACAAAATTGTATGATTCCACTTAAACGTGGAATTAAAAAAACAAACAAAGAAAACCCAAGCTGAACTCATATGTACAAAGAACAGATTGGTGGTTGCCACATGTGGGGTTTTGGGGATGGGTGAAATGGGGGAAGAGGTCAAAAGGTACAAACTTCCAGTTACAAGACATAAGTCCCGGGAATGTAATGTACAGCACGTGACTGTAGTTAATAATACTGTATTGTATATTTAAAAGTTGCTAAGGGGGTAGATCTTAAAAGTTCTCATCAGAAAAAAAATGTAACTGTTATGATGGGTGCTACAAACCTATTGTGATAATCATTTTGCAATATATACAAATATCAAGTCATTTCGATTGTACAGCTAAAAGTAATACAATGTTACATGTCAATTATATCTCAAAATTGTTTTTTTAAAAAAGCACTTAGAATCTTGAGTTAGGGAGGCATGAGATTTTTAGAGTATGAATTTTAAAGGTGACATGATAATAGTATTGTGTTACAGAATTCAGGGTAGTAGAGTATTCCAAATTGAGACAATGGTATACATTTTATGAAAAAAATAAAGAAAAAAGACTGAAAAGACTGTTGAATGTCTTTTGATATTGCATGTTTGGATTCCCTAGATTATTTGGATTGGATATTGGATATTGGATTACCTTTAATAATGTAGTTCCAGCAGAGTGCTAAGGTTAACGTAGTTGAGTGTTTTTTTCAACTTTGTGTAAATTTAAAAAAGAGAATGTAGGCAATGGGTGTTTCAAAAAGACTATAATTGACATTAGACATAAACAAGATCCTGATTTTTGTTGACATTAGGGTATATGTGACTCTGAGATTGAAAAGTTTTAAGGCTAATAACATACAAAAACTAATCATTGGATTTGCACATAATATAATATAGTTTATGGGTGTATTCAAAAATTATATCTGAAATTTAGACTGAAAATTTAATGCTTTTTTAAATATGTATTTTGTATCAAGGTTCCCAGACGTCAAGATGATGAGAGGAATAATATTTACTTGGAACTAATGCAAAATGATAATAAAGAAAAATATCCTCTCTTGTTAGGGAGTGTTCAGGTACACCTTTATGAAGTAATTCAGGTATGTATCAAAATCATTTTTCACCTTGGTATCACATTGTTCAGTTGGTGTTCGTTGTTATGATATAGCTATACCTGATGGACTCCTTTTGTTTATTATCTGCCTTCCAACTCATGTGCTTAGGAAACAGTATCTCCTGCTAGCTATAAAAAAAAAAAAAAAAGAAAAAGAAAGAAAGATTTGGTTTATAACAGCATAATGTTTTTGAAAATTTATTTTCTGGAAGGACAGTGATACAACCTGAAAGACTAAGCATATCTTATTGTTTTCTGAAATGTTTTAAAATAAGACTCTAATCACAAACTCTCTTAGTTGGGAGCGTGAATTTCAGTTCTTTTATCCTGAGTTGGGCTATTTGCCATCTGCCCTGTGTGTGTCATTTAGGGGTCAGCCAAAGTTTTTGGCAGAATTTATACACAGATTTTTGCGGTTCCTTGCCTTTCTCTTTCTCCTTCCTAGGAGACTCCCTTGCCCTTTCCAGCAGTCATGGTTGCCCTGAACTCAAAGGAAGAAAACTAATTTGTTAGTGAACAAGCATGAACAATCTGAAGGGTTTTCAGTGATTCAGTGATATTTGTTAGGGCATAAAGCAAGGAAGCCCTCAAAGACTGATGGAGTTATGTCAAAAGACACAGAAACCAAATTGCAGAGACTCCTACTGGCCAATTTCAGGGTAATTTGAATATCAAAAAGATCATTACAAATTCTGAATAAAGAAAAATCTATGAATCCTTGGTGATTTTCAAAAAATAAATAAATAAAAGAGCATGGGAAGAAAAAGGGAAGTTTTTTATTTTTATATAGAAGAATGAAAATAAGTATAGAAGGAATGATGGAATTACAAATTCACCATTTTTGCAACTCTTTATAGTAAATAATGATTAACTTAACAGTTAAGACTTAGCAATGGTACCCTGTTTCCCCCAAAATAAGACCTAGCCGGACAATCAGCTCTAATGCATCTTTTGGAGCAAAAATACTTTATAAGACCGGGTCTTACATTATATTTTATAAGACCCGGTCTTATGTTATATAAGATCGGGTCTTATATTAATTTTTGCTCCAAAAGACACGTTAGAGCTGATTGTCCAGCTAGGTCTTATTTTCGGGGAAACACAGTACTAAAAACATTAGGTAAAAGGTTATTAGGGAACAAGATACTTACATGGTGCCACAGTAATGATCCATAGATTAATTACTGCAAAGGGGAAAATGTGCCTGTATAATAGAGAGACGTGGTGGTTACCACTTTAAACAAGAGTTTGAACCTTGCATGAGTAACTATGGACAACTTAACATCATGTACTTCCTACGGCGGCACAATGTAGACACATCATTACCTATGAATTATTCTCATCAAAAATGTTTAACTCAAGTATAATAAAGCTGAGTCTAGATCTAGCTTTTAGTTTAACAGGAATTTAGGGGATAGGGAAAAAAATTAAACACTACCATGATGATAAGTTAACTCCATAATGTGAGACATACCATCTTTAATTCCTTAAAAAGTTAAGATCATTAAAACAAACAAACAAAGATAGAGGAACTGTTCTAGATTAAGAGGTATAACAACTTTGAATACAGATTTGAAGAAGTTACAAAAGACATTCTTGGGACAATTAGGAAATTTTGAATATATACTGAATATTAGATAAAATTCTAAAATTGTTCATTTTCTGAAGTGTGATGCTGATATTGTGGTAGAAGAATATCCTTGTTTTTACAGTATGTAAGGTGAAGTTTTAACATTTTGGAGTGAAGTGACATGATGGCCGCAATTTATAAAAATGGTGCAGTAAATATATATATATCTATATACACACACACATATATATACACACAGGCATACACACACACGCAACACATACACACAGATAAAGTAAACATGGAAAATGCTAGAACAGTTTTAACATTTGTTAAATTAAACAAATGTTTGAACTTGTTTAAATAGGTGGAAGGTATATTGGTACTTGTTATAGTCTTTCAACTGATCTGTGTGTTTGAAAATTGTCATATAATAAGAACTTGGGGAAAATCAGATAACTTTCCAATATATTAGCAAGAGGCATCAGGTGAAGAAGAACATGTTGACTAATGAATAACAGTTAAGCACTGGAAGATTCTCAGAAGAATTTGGGGAGAGGAATGATGAAAATTCATTACATGGCAATTTAGGCATCAGAAATATGTGACATTAGTCACATTTTGTTGAAGTAGCTAGAATACTCATATTTAGACTACATTTGTTTGTGCGAACTTTTCAGTATTTAGTTTTATGAGGATAAATTTTTTAAATGAAAATAACACCTACCATCCCACAATTCTCGCACAGCATTTCATTTACCAGAATTTCCTTCCAATTCTTTTTTATAAACAGAAGCAGAAGAATAGAAAATACAAAGAGAACCAAATACAAATTCTAGAACTGAAAAATACAGTATTTGAAATAAAAATTTTATTTCATAGACTTTGCAGAATAGAAATGTCAGAGGAGAGACTTTTTTCCCCTAATTTCTTTAAAATATATATCACCAAAACAAAAACTATAATCTTGTCTTGTGGGGTTTATAATGTTTGTAGATGTGATGCATATGACAACTACAGCAAAAGGATGGGATGGGTGCTGGGGCTTAAATGATGTAGAAAATCACAAGATTTTTGTATTTCCCCCCGATTATATCTTTGAAAACTGTAATACAGTATCAACCAAGATGCAGAACATTTCTATCTCTACATGTTGCCCTTTTATAGCTATACCCACTTCCCTCCCACACCGTTCTCATTTCAAGGATGTTATATAAATGGAATCGTACAGTATGTAACCTTTTAGGATTCTTTTTTTTCATCCAGCATAATTCTCTGGAGAATCATTCAGGTTGTTGCATGTATTGAGAGCTTATTCCTTTTTTGTTGTTGAGTAGTAATAGTCCACGGTGTGAACGTACCACAGTTTGTTTCATCATTTGCCCCCTGGAGGACATCTGAGTCGTTTCCAGTTTGGGGTTGTTATGAATAAAGCTGCTATAAACATTCACGTCCAGGATTTTGCAAGAACATATATATTCATTTCTCGGGTTATTTCTGGGGTGTAAGGTGGTTGCTTGTGCAGTTTTTAAAGAAACAGCCAAACTGTTTTCCAGAGTGGCTGTGCCATCGTACATTCCCACGAGAAATGTAGGAATGATCCAGTTTCTGCTCATCCTCGTGTGTATAGTCACTATTCTCTACTTCAGCCATTCTGATAGGTGTGTAGTGTATCTCGTTGTGGTATTAATTTGCAATTCTCTAATAGCTAATAATGTTGGAATGTGTTTTCATGGGGGCCTTTTAATTTGATTATTCCATTTTTCCTGAAGTGTTTAAATAGGTACAAGAGGCATAGGCTGTTGCACAGACTCTACCTCAACTGTACAGTAAAAGGTCAAGGACAGTTCTGTTATTACGATGGTTCTAGTCAACAAGCTTGTGCTGTTCTGTATGTTCTCCAAAGTTTGAGCTCCATCATTTGCTATTTGGGTCACATGCGGGGTAGGCTATACACCATTTATTTCGGTTCTAGAACTGCTAGCTAGGGTCGAAATCCTCATGCAGACTGGTAAAATCTAGTGCTTGGATGAGGTGGAAAGACCTGATGACCAGACCCAAACCACAGATCATGGGAAGGCCATCTGATTGTACAATTATCCTGCCAGTACACATGGAGAGGACACACATATATTTTTATAATTGTCAGTTAGTGTCAGTTGCTTTCTGAATGTAATTGACTCTGATTATGGAGGACAAAAACCTTGAGTTGAATTAAACAAATCACATAATAGATTTTACATAGGTTTATAAAGAAACAATTAGTTTGTAGCATGAATCCCTAATCCCTGGTTCCTTCCTATCCCCGATACATCTTGGTCCCTTTGAGGTTCTGAGAGAATCCAGACACATCAGCTAGCTGTTAAGCCTTAGGTAATTAAGGCATATAAGTATATTGGAGTTTATAGTATTCCTGTATTGATTATAAAAGGGAATGTGATTAATTTTGGGATGAATCGTACTATTTGTGTTTATTGCTTTGGTTATATGATCCTTACTAGATGAGCCGAGGACTAGGTGATAAATTCAACGGTTAGACAGATTGGTAGCCACTGCAATTATTTGAGAAAGGCAACAGAGAATTCAAAGGCGTACAGGATTGTTACAGTAATGGTCCCTACAGAATCATATCTCTCTGTAGCCATACCTCTGAGGAGTGTACAGTTTCCCCCTCCCCTCCCAGGCTTAGCCATGTAACTTGCTTTGTGCAGAGCAGACCCAAATTCAGGACAGGAAGCCAAAAAGCTCATTGCCACACATTGAAACTCACCAGAGGAGCTGACTGAAGCCAAGCCTAAAACTCAGTGGATCTGGATGAGATGCACATTCAGGATGAATATTTTAATTGGCTCCAGTGAAAACTCAGTTGGGCAGATCTGAATGGGACCTGCAGAAACAATACAAATACATTTACAATAGTTAAAAGTATGACTAAAAGTTTACTTTTATATGAGGGAGATGAATCAATAGGTTGAAATCTTTGATCAAAAGCAGAGACAGTTTATAAAAGAGAAGAAGAAGAAAAAGGCAGTCTTGGAACAGTGAGATGTTTCCCCACTCCCCACTTTGGAAAAGGGAAGCTATCAAAAGCAAGAAGCTATTATATAAAGAGCAGGTTGAAGGGTCATTAAGGAAATCAGTTTAAGTTATTTACGAATTTCCTGAGAAATCTTATGATATTATATGAAGAACTTAGAGCAGGTCTTTGAATAATGTCATTTTGTTATAAACATTGATGAAATGCCATAGGAACTTAATTAACTCTTGTTTATATCAATTAGCCTATGGTATTGGTGGAATTGCTATATGTCATTTCGCTTAAAGTCCCAGAACCTATCAACTACGTTGAGTGAAGACTTACTGTTTATGATAAGCTAATTCTGTGCAATGTCTGCCATTGTAACCACCTATTATTTCCCTCATTATAATATCTCATCAGGAACTGAAAGGGCAGGTGTTAAATAGATTCTTGTAGAGTGGGGGGTGCAAGCGATGTGTGAACCAGGTGCCAGATTTCACTAAATGAGAATTAGTGAACAGAATGTCTAAAAGACATGCCAGACAACAGGAGACTTAAAAGAGGAAAACTGTTTATATCTACATGGAAACAATAGGAGGATGTGTAGAGGATGTTACCCCACCTCCTGATCCTGAAGTATGTGAGCCTTCACTTGAGGGGTCTGTAAGGGAAGTAGCATCCTTAGTGGTGAGCAAGGTCTCAGGTAAAGCAAAGGGGAATGTTTAGTGGAGCAGTTAAAGATGTAAGGTTGTTTGTTAATCATAGAATGGGAATTCCATGAACCACAATGGAAAATGCTGGGAAGAAAGGGAACCGTGGGATGATGGATTAGGTAGGACTAATAGCACAGCAGAGATGTACCAGATATAGTGACCAGGGATACTATCAAAGATTTACCTGGTTAAAAAGATCCCAATAGTTCCTGAGAGATGTGAGAAGCAGTTCTGTCCTGAGTCTGCTTATCTTGTAGATTTGCGTTTAACCCTTCAAAAGGAGTGTAGGCAAGGGGGTTCCCTCTAAGACTTCCAAAAAGGGGAACTATAACTAGCAGGAACATTTTTGTCTAAAACATAAATGTAAATATTAACCTTTATTTTTGGTAAAACCTGGAATTTTTATTTTCTTCCAACCATTCATTATGTTTATATTTTAGCTATTAAATTAATATGTGTATTAAAAATCATTACCTGATTTTTAAAAAAAATTATGCAATGGTTTGGATTATATACAGGTGACTACATGAGTGAGTCTATATTTTAGAACTTTATTATTTATTACTTTTTCTAGAAAGGATGCTTTACTGAAGAATTTCAAATGCTGAATAAAAATACAGTAAGAACTTGACTGAAACTTCCAAAGTTTTGTGCACACACTTAACATTTCATGTAACTTTAATATTGTTTGTAGCCTCTGATACTGTTTTTCATTCTTTTGTTACACTACTCGTCACTGTTTGAATTAATGGAAATGTATTAAATAGAAAGTACAATATTTGCTCACAAAAATCTTCATCTCCACTTTTTTTTTGTTTTGTTTTGCTGCTATCTTACTGTATGGTGAACAAGAAAATTAGAAAATATTGGGTAAGAGAGTAAAATGCCTTTTTTGACTGCATAGCCTTAAGATCCTCACTTGCTGAATTAAGGGACTTATTATTTTTCTCCTTGAGGAGCTTCTAAAGCAGTGGTGTCCAAACTTTCTTCAACATTTTTCACCAAGGGCCATATGCGGTAAAATACACAAACAGCCGGGCCACTCACTCGAGGTGAAGTACGTATTGCCTCACCTGGTTTATTTAAGTAAACTAAATATGTTTTTGGAATTTGCTGCGGGCCAATTAACAATGGATCACGGGCTGTAGCTGGCCTGCGGGCCGCAGTTTGGACACCCCTGTTCTAAAGAGTTATTTACAATTCTTACTTGAATTTCTTTTTAAGTACTTAAAAATTGGCTTCTGCTGCCAATAGTCAAGAGACTTAAAAAAACAGAATGATGCTCGTTTGAGATCATTACCTCTGACACCCTCCTTCATTTCACATATGAGCAGGCTGGTTTCAGAGAGATTAAATCACTTGTCTAAATCAAAATACTATCTGAAAATGGAAGTGGAGGTGGGAGACATGTGAGTAAATACTTTTAAAAATATATACGTGTATATTAATATATATACACATATATATCAGCATAATCCTATTAACAATTGTAAATTGATATTCCTTATATTTTAGTCATATAATATTCCTTAACTTTAGCATAAAAGTTTTTAACATTTTGGGAACTTCGAAGATTCTGCTATAGGAGTTCCTCGTATAAATGTTTATTTGTTTTTTAAATCAGGAGATTCATGCTTTGTTTTTCTAACTTAAAGAATTGTGAAGTAAAAATATCACTTGTTAGCACTTCTTCATTAAAATAGCTTTCTGATCAAATAGTAAAATAAATTTGCTACATGTTTAGTTTATCTGCAGGGTGGAAGTGGAATTTATGTTCTCCTATGGAAACTTTGGTTATGGATTTTCACATCAGGTTAGTTCCCCTTTTAAAATTTATTCTACTGCTGCTCTTCAGTCAAATCATCCTCTTCTGAGTCTCTATCCTTTCCAGTTTGATAAATTCTTTAAAATAAGTATTTTTAAAAGAATGCTGTTTTTCTCCAGCCTAAAGAAAAATGAAACTTTATCATTATTTGCTTATCCATAGTATAATAATGATCTTCTATTCAGCACATCTTTATTATAATACTTGCTCTTGTCTTTTGTGTGTGTCTGTGTATGTGTGTATACCCACTTATGTTAATTGAAAACAAAATTATTTAACTATTCAAGAAGTGAGTGTGGATTTTTATATCTAAAAGTACTTAATTAAAAATGTTATTCAGATAACATTTTGTGCTCTGATCACATAAGCTTCTTTCCCCTGTGGTTGTTTCAACATCTGGTGTTGTTTGTATCCTCCTTTATTCATCAAGAAAGTAATATGCCCAAAGAAGATGTCTTCCTAGCTTTAGCCTGCCCCTTTAAATTCACTACACATATCCATGTTGCAGTGAAAGAGTTTGTACATTAACCTATGTCCTTTTCTTTCATGATGTCCTTAGGTTAGATTCCTAGAATGGAAATTATTGTCCAAAACAATGAACTTTTCAAGGAATTGTTCTAGATAAGGTATACCACCATATATTTTCACTAAGTGTTTGAAAGAATTCTTGATATCCTTGGATATTATCACAGCTTTGGGGCGTTTATAAATCTAGTCCTATTAGTGCTGCTATTATACAGGGGAAATGACCACTATAATCTGTCATTTTTAGTTTTTGATACTTTTTTATAGTCTTGGTTGTTTTTTCATTATGAATTGAGAGTGGGTACAGTCTTGTTAAAAAGCCTACCACTTTGTTAACTGAGAAATCTCTGTAAAATGTATTTTAAAATTTTGCCTATGGTATATCATTAAATATTTTTAATACATTTTGAATCAGAGGTAAGTAATATAGAAATGAAAGCCATTAGGCGCAGGTTTTCTTTTTTTTCTCTGCTTTGATATTTTTTCTTTTCTTTTTGCCTATTATCTTTATTTTCTTATCATGAATTAGGCCTTACAGGGGCCCCTAATTGTTTAGTCCTTATTGTGACAATCATAATTTATGAGCACCAACTTTAGAGAGATATCCTATTCTTAGGGAGATATATCCTTCTCAAATAAAGCTTGGCAAGTATTGTTTTATGTGGACTCTACTACAAACAAGGAACAAAAGGATTGTATGGAAAAGAGTGGGAAATATAAAAAAAAGTTCAACTTGAGTTTATGTTACTGAACTTTTTGGTAATATAGTCCCCTACTTACCTGTCATGATAATGTAAAAAGAGTACTTCACTAGGGGCAGATAAAGCTGCATTGAAATCTTGGCTCTCTTGTCTATTGGGTAACCTTGAACCAATTACGAGTTTCTGTGTTGTCTGTAAAATGGGCACAGTTATCTACCTAATAGGATTATTGAGAGGATTAAATAATATTAAAGATAAAAACTTCTTTAATATTAATATTAAATTATTAATATTAATGTATCTTCAATAATTTATTGAGACATTTAGTGCTCAATAAATATTAATTCTTTCCTCCTCTCTTAATTTCTTTTCACCTTAATATGAATCACGTAAGGCTTATTTAGTAGCCCTAGAGCATATGTAACTAAACAGTATTAAAATATACTTACCATTTTCTTCAGTTAAAATCTCTTCAGAAAAGTATTGAGCCATCCATGTTTTTGAACGTTGCACCACCTCCAGAAAGAACAGACCCCATGACGTAAGTGTTTGAAGCCTTATTAACACAGTCAGATTGTGTGGCATTTAAAACATTTAGGCCATTTGACATAGCATTTTTGTTGTATTAACACATGGCCAGAATGGGTCAGAATCCAAGGTAAAGAGAGCAGTGAAGTGTTCTCCTTAAAAAAAAGGGAGAAATTTTGAGTTTCTGGGTAGAGCCCTGGAGAGAGGAGGTGAGGAGGTCTAGAGATAAGCAAAAGAAAAGAAGGGGTGCCAACTTCATGGATGAAGGAGGGAAGGGAGGGGTAGTCTGATGAGGAAAGTCAGCCAGTGGGATATTCCTTTTGTAGGAAGCAGTGAGGGACTTTTAAGATTAAAGTGTCTAATAGTTTTTTGTTTTCAGTTCTGCAGTATAGTAATGTTGCCCCCACTTCTACACACTTCAATTGTTACTAAATCTTCAGCAAAAAGTCTATTTATGGTCAAAAAATGTCATTAGCAAATCAACAGTAACTTAAAATATAATATGTAAACCAGTGTTGAAATTTCAACAGTAAAAACAGATCAAAGAAAAATGAGCACCTGAGAGATTTATTTAATCTATAATTTTAAGAATAGGAAATGGGAAATTTCTGAAATGGGATTGAGGGAATTAGGTATAGGATGGGAAATTATATTCTGAAGTATTTATTGCCCTATGTAGTCTTACCGACACTGGGTATTATCATTAAAAATAAATTTTGTTCATTTGATATTGGTGATTTGTTGAAATAGTCAAGTGCAATGTTTTTCTTACGTTTATTGATTGTTATTTCCTTATCCATTCATTTATTGATTCAATAAACATTTATTGAATGTATGCTATACCCCCAAGACATTGCAAATACAAAGATAAATGAGGCCTGGTCCCTGCCCTAAAGTAACTCATGGTTTAATGCAAAGGTAACATGTAAAAAATACTGTATACATAGTATAATACAAGTGGGATATGCGCCCTCTAGAGGTAAACATAAAGAACTATTGGACAAAGCCAAGGAACTTTTCACACAACTTAGGGGAGTTAGAAAGAAAGTACTATCAAGAAAGTCTCCACAAAAGAAACAGTGTTTGAAGTAAGACTTGAAAAATGAGTAGTAGTGCAACAGGTTGGTTCTGTAAGGGTTAGGAGACACATTCCCCAAAGAGGGTACGTGTGTAAAAGGTGGGAGCCATAAGAGGCTACATGGTATTGGAGAACAGTGAGTAGTTAGGTGCGAGTGGCTAAGAGCATAGGAACAAGGAGGGGAGCAATGGAAGATGGAAGATAAGCTGGAGCAGTCAGCAGGGGCAAGATGTGGTGGTTAAGAGTTTATGCTTTAGATCCAGACTGTATGGGTTACTTACATCTTGGCTCTGCCATGTACTAGCTGTGTGACCTTGTGCAAGTTACTTAGGCTCTTTGTGCTTCATCTATTGGATGGGATAAAAATAATTACCCAATTGAGTTACTGTGATGATTAAATAAGTTACATATAAAGCACTTAGAACATGGTAGCAAATAGTAAAATGCTTGGTTGGTTGTTAGCTACTTACTAAAGTAATAAACATGTTATCATCGCCGTCATTATTATAGGTTTTTGCTTCTCAAATGTGAGTAAATTTTACTGTTTTGAATATTCAGGAGTGTGTCAGGGTAAAACAAAGGCACTGGAAAATATGGTCAATCTTTCTGGAGTATTACTTTACTCAAAAATTTTGAGAGGGAAAATGTTATATTAAAATTAACATCTACATATTATGAAATAAAAATTTTAAATTACATAAATTTTTAAGATGACAGAGTGCTTCCAAGAAATGATGTGTTTATGTCTAACTGCATTAAGGTACACCTCCAGAGACCTCCACTGTCCTCTACCCATAAGAGTTCTTGATTGGAAAAGTTTGGAGATGCTGCAGGAGATATATGGGTAGAACCACTGAAGAATTCTAAGTGGGGGAAATACCATGATCAACGTACATTTTATAATGATCATATCAGTAGGATTGAATATGGACAGAAAGGGTTTAGGATTGGAGGAAGCTGTTGTATCTCACGTAGACGTGAGAGATAATGACAATCTGAACTAAGGAAATGGATTAGTGGGTGTAACAGTTAATTTTACGTGTGAATTTGACTGGGCCATGGGGTACCCAGATATTGGTCAAACATTATTCTGTGTGTTTCTGTGAGGGTGTTTTTGGATGAGATTAACATTTGAATCAGTAGACGGAAGCAGATTGTACTCCCTAATGCAGGTGGCCTTCATCCAACCAGCTGAAGGCTTGAATAGAACAAAACAATCTGACCTTCCCCTGAGAAAGATAATTCCTCTTGCCTGACTGCCTTTGAACTGCAACATTGGCTTTTCCTGCCTTCAGACCCAAATGGAAACATCAGCCATTCCTGGATATGAAACCTGTAGATTTTAGGACTAGAACTACACAGTTTGCCCTCCTGGGTCTCCAGCTTGCCAACTCATCCTGCAGATCTTGGGACTTGTTAGCCTCCATAATGAAATTAGCCAATTCCCTATAGCAAATCAATCTCTCATCTTATTGGTTCTGTTTCTCTGGACAATCCTGACTAATACATATTTTGATAGTGAGAGTGGCCCAGAGGAACAGAATATTAAGGAAGAAGGTTTTTTAATTGGTTCTGTTGTTTCTGGAATTGGCTCTTTAATCCAATTGGATTTAAAAACTCTAATACTCTAGTTCTAGTAGTAAAAAAGAGCACTGGTAATCCACAGCATAATCTGGCAATAGAGATATGCCAAATACCACCATTGGGTACTCCTAATTAACCATTTATAAGGAGCAAAGATCTGGGTGACTGTGTATATGCAACTTTCAAACATTTTTGTCAAACTAATAAATATAACAATATTGGCTGGATACTCCTAATGTTGCTGGACAAAGTTGAAAAACAAAAGGATGAGTTCAAGGATTCAAATTCCCAGCTCAATCATTACATAACTGACCTGAAATAATCTATGTGTGCCCTGGAGGAAACCTTTATCTCCTGCAGCCATGGGACTAAGATTGCTGAAAATCAAACCCAGAATTTCATGCTATGACTGGCCAAATTACAACTCAAGTTGAACTCCCAACCTCTCAGGATATCTACTTAAAGTGAGGACATCGATTGGAATGGGAATTCCAACAAAAGTTGGAATGGAAATATGGGGGAAAACCCTGATGAAGCTGGGGACATTGAGCCCCTAAATTCTGATGTGTCTTCTTTGCCAGTGGAAGTGACCTCTCAGCCCACACTGGAAGAGACCTCTCTACAACCAGCAAAAATGACATCACCATTTCCAGGGGTAGTGGCCTTTCCACCTCTCCCTGAGAGGATTAACCCTGCATTGCTTGAGGAAATCGGAATAGCCTCCTCTGAGGCAGTTGTCATGCGAGACATGCTGATTCTCCTCCTCAGGACCCACCCCCACCATCCATCTTTGCTTCTAGGCCTATAATCAGACTCAGGTCCCAGCAGGCCCCTAAAGGTGAGGTACAAAGTGTGACCCATGAGGAGGTAAGCTACACTCCAAAAAGAACTACTTGAGTCTTCTAATTTATAGACAGAAATCCTGGGAACATGCATGGGGTGGCAATAATGGTGCAAGGAACATAAGTTTTGGGTCACACAAAATTTATTGATACGGGCTCACTAGGCAGAGATTCTGCATTTAATGTTATAGCTTAGGGAGTTGGAAATGACTCTGTTTGTTTGGTTTTTGGCTCAAACGTGGACCAAAAGATGGCCCACTGTGAGTGACTGGGAAATACTAGACCTGCCTTGATTTAACATAGAGGAAGGGATTCAAAGGTTTAGGGAGATCATTGGTGTTAGAGTGGATTTGTCGTTTAAGACCTATTCACTGACTCTGGGAGGCTCCAGAAGATATACCTTTCACCATGACTGTGAGAAATAAATTTGTGAGGGGAGCCCCATCCTTGAAGAGTTTTGTGATTGCTCATCTCTGTAGAACATATCTTACAGTGGGAACTGCAACTACTGAACTGGGAAACCTAAATGAATTGGGAGTAATTGGATGCTGAAGTGTCAGGGGCCACGTGATGCACTTAACCACCAAAGGCAAGCTGGGAGTGGTTACTGTGGTAGACAACAGAGTCAAAGCAGCAATCCGCATAGCCTAGCACACAGATCCATGACACTGGCTAGTTGATCATGATGTTCCTAGAAATAAAATACGTAGGAAGCATACTAAATTCTTACTCGACCTGTATAAGCAGCAAAGTTCTAGGTCAAGTGAACCAAAGTCTAACCTGTCATAAAAATGGAGTCACAGCTTCTCAGTCAGTTCCTAGTTTGAGCCAGTTTATAGCTTGAATGAAGGGGAGGCCTGGTCCCCTTGAGGAGAAACCCTGGTACATTGCCAGAAATTTATAATGTTAATCTTTCTCCCGGCTTTCCCCCAAAGGGAACTGTAGCACTTTTCCAGGATAATTGTACATTAGAGAAAAAGAAGTAATCCGAACTTTCAGACACTACTAGACACTGGCTCTGAACTGCCACTAATTTCAGAAGACCCAAAACGTCACTGTTGTTGACCAGTCAGAGTAGGGGCTTATGGAGGTCAGGTCATCAATGGAGTTTTAACTCTGATGTATCCCACAGTGGACCCAATGGGTCCCTGAATCCACCTGTGGATATTTCCCCAATTCCAGAATGCATACTTGGAATAGACTTGCTCAGCAGTTGGTGAACAGCTACACTGCTTTCCTGA
The DNA here is from genome assembly GCF_057876585.1 of Rhinolophus sinicus. Lineage (NCBI taxonomy): Eukaryota > Metazoa > Chordata > Mammalia > Chiroptera > Rhinolophidae > Rhinolophus > Rhinolophus sinicus. The sequence goes on along the minus strand of NC_142517.1, from coordinate 183,885,635 downwards.
CCTGTGGAATGAGGGATATTGTGGTGGAAAAGGCCAAATGGAAACCACTAGAGCTACCCCTACCAAGGAAAATAGTAAACCAAAAGCGACATATTCCTGGAGGGTTTACAGAGATTAATGCCGTCATCAAGGACTTGAACGGTGCAGGGGTAGTGATCCCCATCACATCCCAATTCAACTCGCTTCTTTGCTTGCGGAGAAAACAGATGCATCTTGGAGAATGACAGTCAATTATTGTAAGTTTAACCAGGTGCGGACTCCAGTTGCAGCTGCCATGCCAGTTGTGGTTTAATTGCTTGAGCAAATTAACACATGTCCTCAAACCTCGTATACAACTATTGACCTGACAAGTGCTTTTTTCCTCCATACTTGTTAAAAAATACTGTCAGAAGCAGTTTGTTGTCTTCTGGTAAGGCCAGCAACACACCTTCACTATTCTACTTGAGGGGTATCTCCCCAGCCCTGTGTCATAATTTAGTTCATAGGAATCTTCTCGTCTTTCCCTTGTACAACATGTCACACTGGTCCATTATAGTGATGACATGATGCTGTTTGGACCAAGTGAGCAAGAAGTAGCAACTACTCCAGACTTATTGGTAAGAAATTTGCATGTCAGAGGGTGGGAAATAAGTCTGAAAACATTCAGGGGCCTTTTACCTCAGTGAAATTTTAGGGATCTAGTGGTATGAACTTGTCAAAATATTTGGATGTGCTACTCTGGCCCATTTACCAAGTGATTTGGAGGAAAAAAATTATATATATATATGGAGAGAGAGAGACATATACATACATACATTATATATATACACATATACATACATACATATGTACATACATACATATATACATGTATATGTTGCAAATATATTTTCTTCCTGCTCTTTCCTCCTTCTGTAACATAAGATATATTGACTTTATATCATAATATTCAAGTATTGTTAACCTTACATCATAGTACTTAAGTTTTGGAATATCAAGGAGGAGAGTGAACATCATCCAATGACTTTACTCCTATTCTGGAGGAAGGGGCTAGTGAGTTTTTGGTTGTATGTAGGATAGTTGTATCATGTTGGGCAGAATTATGACATTATTTCCATTTGGAGGCTAAATATGTTTTAAGGAGATGTTTATGGGTGCCAAGTTGACAAGGACTGGACTTTTGATAATTTTATGTGTCAACTTGACTGGGCCTAAGGTAGAGATTGGGAGAGAGATCTGGGCCAAACACTTTAGAATTTCAGGTACTTCTCTCCTTTCCCAGCCCTGCTGCCCATGATCTTAGTAGTAAGAGTACTCAAAAGAGTAGTTCTCTCAGGATTTCTGACTTCTGTCTTCTTTCCTAGTTCTCTCCTTTGGTAGTCCAAGGTGGATAGGTGAACTTACAGTATAAAAAAAGAGAATGATTCCAAAGTGATAGCTACCCCCAGTTTTAGAAGTATAATTTCAATATTTAATGTTATTACCATTTTGCAGAAATGTGATTATACCACAGCCGATAGAGTATCCAGCATTCTTATCCCCAGACCTGAACGTTCCTGTTGGGATGCCAACTTCAGCGTCCCAGTCCAACCAGCCTCCTCTAGTGAGACTTACGAAACTTCAACAACCACCTCGGGAAAGGTAAAAAACAAACCAGATTTTTAAATCTTATGTATGTGTTATTTATATATTAATGTTTTCCTTTGAGATATGAACTTGGTATTGGTCCAGAAACCTTCATCATGGTGATATTTCATGGTCTCAGAGGCTATTCCTGAGTTTTGCTTATCATATTTAGGTGTTTGTTTCAAAAAGTCAGTGCTATGGAAAGAAAAGAGGTGAGAACTCATTTATAAAGTACTGTCAACCTAAATAAAGAGGTAAACGGGGGCAATCTCAAAGTTGTCAAAAAGATGAGTTTATTCAGGAATAGCAGAGGAATTATAATTAAGGACATGTAAATTGTAGCAAGCTACAGATGAGTCCATTGAGGGCTTGCAGGAGGCTGTATTTATGGGCAGGGAATGTAAAGAGGGGAAAGTTCAGTTGGAGTCTTAAAATGAAAAATAAATGGATACTAACTTTGAAAATTCCCCGAGCTGACAAAACCAATAGCCAGTCATACAAACAAAGCTCAATTCAGTTTATTTTGCAAGACCAACTTGACTTGGGTCATTTCTTCTTCATGATCCGGAAACCATAAGGAGAATTTCCCAAGGTTGATGAGAGGCAACCCCTGACCAATTCTCTGTGATTTAAGAGAATTCCAATATTTTCAAGTTGCTGATAATTTAAGGAAAATGAATTTTCAGTCCTTAAATTTTGTTTCTCTGCAGGCACATGCATGAGATTTTCCATGTTATATCCTCGAGTTCCATTTTAGATTGAAATTCTTTCCAGGAGAAAGTAGGTTTTATTTCCATATTTGTTTGTCTCAGTATATTTTTTTATTTTTCTTTTGAGTGCTTCTTTAACTCACTATTTATTCAGTAGCATGTTGTTTGATCTATACATATTTGTGAAATTCCAGTTTCCTCTTAGAATTTCTAGTTTTATACTACTGTGGACAGAAAAGATGCTTAATATCATTTCAGTCTTCTTAAATTTGTTGACTTGTATTGTGGCCTAACATATGATCTATCTTGGAAAATGTTGCATGTGCGTTTGAGAAGAGTGTGTATTCTGTTACTGTTTGATGGAATGTTCTGCAAATGTCTGTTATGTTAATCGGATCTAATGTGTAGGTGAGGTCCAATGTTTCCTTGTTGATTTTGTTTGGGTAATCTAACCATTGTTTAAAGTGGGGTATTAAATTTCCCTACTGTTATATTGTTTTGCTGTTTATTTCTTCCTTCATATCTGTTGATGTTTGCTTTATATACTTAGGTGCTCCTACGTTGGATACATAAGTGTTTATAAATGTTATATACTCTTGTTGGATTGACCTTTTTGGCGTTATATAATGACCTTCTTTATCTCTTATTACAGTTTTTGGCTTAAAGTCTATATTGTCTGATATAGGTATAGCTACATCTCTTTCTTTTGGTTTTCATTTGTATAGAGTATCTTTTTCCATAGCTTCCCTTTCAGTCTATGCGTATCCTTAAAGCTGAAGTGTGTCTATTGTAGGCAGCATGTATTTGGGTCTTGGTTGTTTTTTTCCTTTAAAATTTATTCAGTTACTCTATGTGTTTTGATTGGAGAATTTAGTCTATTTACATTTAGAGTAATTATTTATAGGTATGGACATACTATTGCCATTTTGTTAATTTTCTTTCTAGCTGTCGTGTAATTTCTTTGTTCCTTTCTTCTTCTCTTGCTCCCTTCCTTTGTGGTTTAATGATTTTCTGTAGTGATATGCTTAGATTCCTTTCTCTTTATCTTTTGTGTATCTACTATAGGTTTTTCTTTCTGGTTACCATGAGACTTACCTAAAACATCTTATAACAGTCTGTTTTAAGCTGATAACAACTTAACTTTGAATGCATACTAAAGCTCTACATTTTTACTCTCCGACCACCATTTTATATTTTTGATGTGATAGTTTGCATCTTTTTTACCTTGTGTATCCAGTAACAAGTTATTGTAGTTGTAGTACTTTTAATGTTTTTTGTATTTTAACCTTCACACTAGAGTTATAAGTGATTAATCCACTAGAGTTATAAGTGATTCACCCACCACTGTTACATTAGAGTATTATGAATTTAAATATATATTTATCTTTACCAGTGAGATTTATACTTGCATATGTTTTGATGTTACTTATTAGCATCCTTTCCTTTCAGCTTGAAGAAGTCCCTTTAACATTTCTTGAAAGGCCAATCTAGTGGTGATGAACTCTTTCAGCTTTTGCTTCTCTGAAAGTCTCTTTCTCTCTCCTTCAACTCTGAAGGACAACTTCCAGGTAGAGTATTCTTGGTTGGCAGTCATTTTTCTTTTAGCACTTGAATATTTCATATTACTTTCTTCTGGCCAGCAAAGTTTCTGCTGAAAAATCTGCTGATAGTGTTATGGTGTCTTTCTTATATGTCACAAATTGTTTTTTCCCTTCTGCTTTTAAGATTCTCTCCTTGTCTTTCATTTTTGACAATTTAATTATAATGTGTTCAGTATGAGTCTTTGGATTAATCTTATTCCTCGGCTTCCTGGATTTGGGTGTCTGTTTCTCTCCATAGAGTATGGAAGTTTTCAGCTATTGTTTCTTTGAATAAGCTTTCTGCCCTTTTCTTTTCTTATTCTCCTATAATGCATATATTGGTCAACTTGTTGGTGTCCCATAAGTCCCTAAAGCTGTCTTCGCTCTTTTTCATTTTTTTCTTTTTGCTTCAGTTGGGTGAATTCCACTGTCCCATCTTTGCATTCACTGATCCTTCATTCTGCATCACCTAGTCTACTCTTGAACCACTCTATTGAATTCTTCAGTTCAGTTATTGTATTCTTTAGTTCTGTGATTTCTGTTTGGTACTTTCTTATATTTTCATCTCTTTTGAAATTCTCACTTTGTTCATGCATTTTTCTCCTGACCTCTGAGCATCTTTATGACCATTATTTTGAACTCTTTATCAGGTAAATCACTTATCTCTGTTTAATTAAGTTCTGTTATTTTTATTTTGTTGTTTTGTTTGGAACTTATTCTTCTCTTTCATCATTTGTCTTGACTCTGTGTTGCTTTCTGAGCCTTAGATAAAATAACCACCTGTCCTAGCCTTGATGAAGTGGTCTCATGTAGGAAATGAACCTTATCGATCAGCTCAGCCCAAACTCTTAGATGTTCTCAAACCTTTGTGATTCTTGACTCCACCTTCTTTGTTGTTAGTGGCTCCCAGTCAGTAGTTGGGGGCATATGAAAACTTCTCAGTCTCCCAAAGGGAGGATCTCAGTCAGCACCTAGTTTCAGGCTGATCGGAATCTGGGAAAGTATGCAGTGAAAGCTCTTCCAGGGAGATGGACTTTTTGTGCCTCTTTCCTTTGTGCTGAGCCTGGGTGTATCCCACGGAGCTGGGGATGCTCCTACGCCCATTAAGAACTGCTTCTTCGTGTGCCACAATCCTGTGGGACTGGTGAATGTAAGCCCCATTGCCTATGACAGCCAGGCAATCCAGGGGCCTGTCCCTTGAGTGGCAGCCACAAAATCTGGGGCACCAGATGTGTGTACGTTCTCCTTCCAGGGAGATTGTACTGGTGATATGGATTAGGCTAGAGGGAGAAGGTAGAGATGCTGTCTGCTGGTTTCCCTCGTTTCTGGGGAGGATTGCAGTCAGGCCCTAGGTGGAGGCTGAATTAGAAGCTTGACCTCCTCCCACCCCCCAGGCTGATAGCCATGGCAAGTCCTACCGAACTCGTGAAGAACTATTTCTTTTTTATTACAGCCTTGTGGATCTCATGGTCACAAGCTGTCTGTGTTAGCTTTCAGAACTAGGTGTTTGGGTGGTCTGTCCCTCACGTAGGAATCTTGAAGGTTGAGGCACTCAATCGGCGATCTAAACCTTTTTCTCCTCAGGGAGATGCTGGGGGTTGAGAGTTCTTTCCCAATTGTGTGGTGCTGTGTCAGGGGTGAAGTTTATGGTAGTGTGTCTCAGTCTTTCCTACCCTTTTTAATGTTGGTATTTTCTCATTTGCCCAATGTATAGGCGTTGTTTAGCTAGTTTCTGGATTTCTTACAGGGGATTGTCCCTTTTAAACTGTAGATTTGGTGTGTCCATGGGAGGAGGTGAGTTCAGGAGCCTTCTCACTGTCTTGGACTGGAATCCACAAATTTCTTTCATTTCTTGGCTTAATAAAACACAACTGCATACTTATAATTAGTTCTACATTCAAACTGAGTGTCTCCCCAAGCTCTACCTGCAGAACTTTGACTTGTCTGGCTCATCTTGACAGCAGTGGTTGCTGCTCTGCTTTCTGTTGCGTAGCAGCACCGTGACCCCCTTCTTCCTAGCAGAATGGGTCCCACTGAATCGTCTTCCTCCTCTGCTCACTGGCTCACATGTATCTTTCTTTTATGCTTTCATAATCTAGGGATGTTATTCTGCTCTTTATTCTCTTTATTCTTATAACTGCTTTGGAATTTGGCCCTGATAGTTCTCCGAGCAACAGAGAACTATCAGGGCCAAATTATTTTCCTGAGTTTTTTATAGAAGCTTTGGTTTAGAAAGCTTTCCTGTCTTCACAGAGCTCCCACTTCTGTTGTTTTCATTTGGTATTTAAAAAATAATGACTTGATTTCTAAGATTTTCTGGGGCTCTCTACGAGAATAGAGACCTGGCTGGTCAGCTTTGAGCATGCACAGTGGTTACACTGCTTCAGTCCTTTTAGTTCTTACCATGAGCCCTTTGTATTTACCCACTTTTTGACTGAGCAAAACCCTCCAAGTTTCAACTGCTAGTCTTAAATTGGCGAGCTGTGCTGTCCTGTGACTACCTGTGGGCTACTCTAATTCTCAGATTTAACAGGTGCCCTTTTATACCAGTTGCTTTCTCCCATATATACATTGATATTATGAAGGTCCTATGTATGTTTTGGGGTTCACAGGGATACCTTGTCACATGATTCTGTTGTAAATGCTGCCCGTACGTTTTTGGGTTTGCTACCTAGATACTCTGAATATTTTTATGTAGCTATTTGGGATGATTCAAAAACTATGCTGCCCCTGCTGCCATCATCTGCTTAGAATTTCCCTCTTTAGATAAGTTTTCATATTTATAGTAACTTACTTTTAGGGGGAATTTACTTAAACAATTATATCATCTACAAGTAACAACTTTGTTTCTTTATTCCTAATTTTCACTGTTTAATTTTGTTTTTGTTTTTCGTCTTATTATGATAGCTAGAAGCCCCAGTCAATGTGTGATATAAGTGGCAAGGGTGGCTATCTTTGTTTTATTTATGATCTTTAAAGACAATGATTTTAACAGTCAAGAACATTAACAGTCAAGAACATTATTTACATAGGATTTTTGGTAGATATCGTCCTATACCAGTCAGTAAATTCTTTCATTCTGTTCCTAGTTTTCTTATTTTAAGAGTTTTTTTATTTTAATCATGAATGGATGTTGGATTTTGCCAAATGCTTTTTCTCTTTAAATCAATTAAATTGTATTTGAATTATATTTGCTAATGTTAATGTCAAAATATCCTTATATTCCTAGGATAAATTTGTTCATGGTATGTTATCTGTATAATACTGGATTTTTTATACTAAAATTCTGTTATTTGTAACATTTGCATCTATGTTCTTGAATGAGATTAAACTAGTTTTCCTTTTTTTTGTAATGTCCTTGTTAGGGTTTTATATCAAGGTCATAGTGTCCTCATGAAATGAATTGGGAAACATTCCCTCTTTTCCGTTTAATTCTTCTTATTTAGATTATTAAAGCCTTTTGGATTAGAAGCTTTTTTCTTGGATTAGAAGCTAAATTCCTATCTTTTCATTTGTTTTACTATGGAAGATATCATATGTATGTTGAATAATTTATAAGATATGTATATATAGTTTATATAATGAGACCAATATTTATTGAATAATTTCTAAAACATGTATGTATAGGTTAAATAAAGATAAGACAATTGCCTAGATACTTATAATTCAGGTTAAGAAATACAATATCACCGATATTAGAAATGTGTTTTGTGTGTCCTTATAAGATTACATCCCTCTCCCAACTTTTTGATGCAATCATTCCTTTTCCTTTGACTGTATCCTTAAGCAATATATGTTGGTTTGCCTCTTTTAGAACTTGTAGAAATGAATCATACTATATGTATTCCTTTGTGAATCTACTATATATAGTCATATGTCACTTGCTTTTTTAAACTATAACTCTATGATTTCTTTGTTCAGGCTGGTAAAAATGAAAAAAGAATATAGAGATCTGAGTACATGGGGAGAAAAAGCTACATATTTAGAAGGAATTCTTAACCCCAAATTGGAATATAATCAACCTAAGGTAATTAACATAATACATTCTCCCATATATACCTTTGAATGCTTTTTATTTAAAAAAGATTATAGTAATTAAAAATGATGATCAGATATTACTTATGTTCTTGATATATAAAATGTTTTTTGTGGCTCACACACTTTACTATTTTGATAATGTGACATTCAATAAATATTGGTTAATAATTTAGTTTTTAACAGCTTTGTTGAGATATAATTTATGTACCATACAATTTATCCATTTAAAGTGTTCAAGTCAGTGGGTCTTAGTGTATTCAGAGTAGTGTGCCCATTGCTACAATCAGTTTAGAACATTCTCATTACCCCCAAAAGAAACCCCACAGCCTTTAGGCTGTACCCTCCAAATCCCCATTCCGCCCTGGCCCTAGTCAACAATGAATCTACTTTTTGTCTCTATAAATTTGCTTTTTCTAGACATTTAATATAAATGAAATCGTGCAATAGATGGTCCTTTGTGACTTGCTTCTTTCACTTCAAATAATGTTTTCAAGAGTCATCCTTGTTATCGCATGTATCAAGGCTTCATTTTTTTTACTGCCAAATAATATTCCATTGTATAGATAACACCACGTTTTATTCATCCATTCATCAGTTGATAGACATTTGGGTTGTTTTCACTGTGTACCGATTCTGAATAATGCTGTGAACATTCATGTGCGGGTTTTTATGTGAGCATGTTTTTAATTTTGGGAGGTATATACCTAGGAGTGGAATTGCTGGATCATATAATAATTCCCTGTTTAACTTTTTCAGGAATTGCCAAATTGTTTTCCACAGCAGCTGCACAATTTTACATTCAACCAGCAATGTATAAGGGTTCTACATCTTCTCTACCACTGGTTATTTTCTTTTTCTCTTTTAAAAAAAATAGCCATTCTAGTGGGTTTGAAGTAGTTTTGAGTTGCATTTCTCTAATGACTAATGATGTGAGCATCTTTTTATGTGCTTACTGGCCATTTGTATATCTTCTTTGGATAAATGTTCATTCAAATCCTTTGATGATTCTTTAATTGGGTAATTTGTATTTTTATTGTTGAGTTATAAGAGTTCTTTGTATATTTTAGATACTAGACACTAATCATATATACAAGTAAGGTTTAAATATTTAGAAATGCAATCTAACCTATACATATTGACCTGGCAATCAAGGATTCACATGGATTTCAGTAGGTAGGCAAAACATTGACTAAGATCACAGCCTTGAAATGGTAGTTATATTGATATATTAATGATTTTCAATGCCTCTGCAATAATTGGGCCAAGTTGTGCTGCTCTAGGATAAACTGATTAACATTTACTGATGCAGAATTGGTAGTTTAGGGTAAATTTTGTGCGGTCTTCATTAAAGTGACTGTGGACTTTGGGTTCTTATTGAAAGATCAGTATTTTACAAGAGCCGGTAATCACTCTACCTTATTATAATTCTTCTTGGAATTTTGTAAAAAGCCACATCATTTTTTAGCTCATAGGCCGTAACATATTCCAGTAAAAAAGTAATCTGTTTCCTGGGCGTATCCTCTTATACTCCTTGAAGTTACGTTACGTTATTTATCTGGTAATCTTTTCCTCTCGTACATTCATCATTCAAATACCCTATCAATTCTAGGATATCCTCTCTCTGGAACTTCAACTCCTAGCCAGGGTGTACCTTTCTTTAAAATAGAGCTATTTGGTTTGCTTTTCTCACAAACCTGTATCCTTCTTGTCTTCTATAAATTTTTTAAAAAATGTATTAGAAGGTATGAAGGCAGAGAAAAATGTTTTAGTTCTTTAAACATTTCTCCAATATATTTCTTTATTTTTTATTCTTTTATTTCTAGGGAAGTCATACCAATGAGGCACTTGAAAGCCAATTTGAAGAGAAGCCTGAAGCTATTATAACATCAGGTTAATAAACTAATTTATTTTTGTATTCATTATTAAGATAACTGAAAACAGGGTGGTCATATAACAAACAGAAAATTAGTCATTTGCTTTAAGTGGATTTCATTTTTTGGTTAGGGATGCATTTTGTTATAGTTTTGGTATATAGTATTTATTTTATAACACTTCAAAGAAAAGACTTAGACCTAATTCAGAGTTATTTTTTAATGTTCCTTTACTCCTTTAAGGACAAGAAAAAAAGTTAAATCTTAACCATGATCTATGAAAAGGTATTTTTGTTAAACATTGTTACGTAGAGCTATTGGTCTCTTTTATGTAGAGGTGTGTGTGTGTGTGTGTGTGTGTGTGTGTGTGTGTGTGTGTGTGTGTGAAGCGGGAGGAGAGAGGGACAGGAAATTAAATTAGCAGCTGTTCATGCAATCTTTAAAAAATTTCTGTTAAAAGATTCATTTAGAAAGTAAGTTCAGATAGATAGATATATAATACTATATCTTTAAAATCTTGGATTCTGAAAGTATGGAATAATGATTTATTGTGATAAGACTTTTACCACAGTTTACTTTTCTACTTCCCTGGCTACTACAGGCTTTGATATATTTGTTTCCTAACTTCTGCGAATCAACCAGCCTAGCAGAGCTATTGCATCTTTAGCCCACTCTTCACCTGAAACATTCAAGTTGTAGGTATAGGGGAATCACATTTCCCTCTTCAATATCACTGTTTAAGATAGGTGGTTAACCTCTCTCACTGGTGGTGACCATCTTTTCCTTTTTTTAATTTACGTTTTTTCACTTATCCAGAGAGTTCATTTCAAGTTCCATTGGATCATCTAGTAACTTCTTTCATTTTGGTATTTCTAAAGCTTCCTATAGTTATAGTTAACATTTATTGATCACAGTGTTCTAGGCACTTTGCTGGGGTTATATAAATCAGTCCTCACAGTAATCAATTGAGGACATTATTATTATTAATCCACATTTTTACAGATGAGAAAACTGAGGATCAAACTAATCAGAGGTCACACAGCCATTAAATGATAGAGGTTGAATTTGAACCTGTGTGACCCAAGAGCTCAAGCATTTAACCATGTTGCTGTTCACATCTTATATATACTTGTATCATATCTATAAGATAAGCTATCATTATCCTATTTTACATAGGAGAAAATCAAGGCTCAGAAAAATGAGCTGACCACAGTCATGCAGCTAATGCTTACCATATAAATTTTTTTACTACACTTATGCGTTTCTTTGTATCTCAATTCTTTATTCCCTCTTTCTCCTTTTTAGGTTTTTCTTTTCTACTTGCTAAGTATGTATTCTTTATATTTCTAGGGATATTTTACAAGTGCTTTAGTCAATCTCTCTTGAATTGTCCTTTTTCCACTGGTTACATAAACTTTAGTCTCTTTTTCTAATCCCAACCCTATCACTGACCATCTGGGATTTGTTTTATTTCCTCTTATTTTAGTAAAAATACTGTATACTTGTTTTTATGTTTTATATCGATGGATCTGAAATCTTATTCTTATGTTTTCATTTTATTTCCACACTTGTGCATTTACCACTCCCCCATCTTCCCAGAGACTCATCAGTTTGTCTTTGCTAAATAGTGTTTATGTTTGAGTAGTTGCTTTGACTTAAATTGTTCTTTGTTCTTGGTGAGAAAAACGATAATATTTTATTCGTGTACATACATATAAATAACGTGTTTATTGTTTTATATACAATAAAATACTTCTATTCATTTATTGACAGATATCTCTCTTACAAAGGAGGAAGCTGAAACTATTCCAAGTGAGGTAAGGGAACTTGGAAGAGAACTTCTAATAGTTACCATTTTATAAAGGAATGAAATATTTGTAAATGGAGAAATATTTATAGGTGGAAAGGAATAAGTACTCAAGCAGTTATTCAGGTTATCATTGTTATTTTTGTATGGCAATATCTGTACAATTGCATGATTTATTTAAGTAAAATTATACTCTTAAAAGGGAATTTTCAGCATAAAGTAGTAACATTTTAAAATACATATGAAGGTAGAGGACAAAAGTGTTAACTAAGAGAAGAGGGAAACAAGTTTAAAAAAAAGCATAGAGTTCTGCACAGTGATCTTAGAATTGGATGCCACAGACCGAACCACGTTCTTTACTTATTCTATATGGAATAATAATCTGTAGTTCGTAATAGAAATAAATAAAAAGTAGATTTCACATTATAATATTTGTTTTTATCTGATTTTACAAGTTATTCATTTCATAAAGTGGTAGATCCCTATTTAAACCAATAAAGAATAAAATATTTTTCTATATTACCTGACAAATAGGATTTAATGATTTCCATCCTTGGGTCAGTGGCTCCCAAATACCAGTATGTACTATTCCCCCCAGTCCAAGGAGAGAGAGGAAAAAGACACTATAGAGAATTTTTCATATAGCTAAACTTATTTAGCTTAACAGGTTGTCTTTTGTTATATGATACTATTCTTTGTACTATTTTGCTATTAGAATTTCCTTTGTGATATAGTTGTGTTTTTTATGACATGTGCTATTTTGCTATTAAAATATCCTTTATTTTATGATATAATGTTGGTAATATAACAATAACCCCTCAATTTTCTATTTTGAGATGTTGCTGATTTATAAAACCTAAATATATGAGAACCATTGATTTATAAAGTAGTATGATCATTTTTATAAATAATATTCTATAATCCATGGTTTTAGGCAAGCAGAGAATTTCTTAACTCTTTTTTTTTTTTTAATTGAGGAATATTGGGGAACAATCTGTTTCTCCAAAGCCCATCAGCTCCAAGTCGTCCTTCAATCTAGTTGTAGAGGGCACAGCTCAGCTTCAAGTCCAGTTGCTGTTTTCACCGTTTAGTTGCAGAGGCGACAGCCCACCATCCCATGCAGGAACCGAACCGGCAACCTTGTTGTTGAGAGCTCGCGCTCTAACCAACTGAGCCATCCAGCCGCCCCTTAACTTTTTTAATAAGTAATGTAATAATTTAGAAATATCGATGGTAACTTATGATAAAGGATAAGGGTATGAATGATTTTAAGTCGAGTTTTGTCAGTTTTAAATATTTTCTAGTCAGTAATGATTAATTGGTAGTTTGTTTTATTGATATATTTTCTAGTTACTGGATAATGATGATAAGAAAAGCCTGACTCTACCAACTCTGAATCAGTCGAACCAAGATAATATAAATGTTGTTGCTCCTAAAAGTGATGAATCAATAAAACAAACAGATGCTCCATTATTCAAGATTCCTAGCCTGATGGTAACAGGAGAGAATGAAATACCATCTTTAGAGGAATGCAAATCAGAAGCCGTGACAAACAGAAAAATGAGTCATATACTTTTTCAACCAGAACTAAAGTTAAAAGCTACCTATCCAAGCCTTTTAACGACAGACGTACCTTCATCAGAGGTAATGTTGAAAAGCATCCCTATAAATCCAGGTGGGATAAAGAGGAGAAACTTAAATTCCTCTCCAACGGAAATTAGGTGGCAAATTAACAGTCTAAGCTTAGCTAGAAGGAAGAGCACAAGCTTCGTTTCCCCGGATTCAAAATCAAAAGGTAGCTTTCAAAGCCAAGATTCAAAGGAAGACCTTGAACTAAAGTATCTACCCTCATACTAGAAGTATAAGACTAGGAAAACAAAATAATTCATTTAAAAAAATAAATTAAATACAAATAAATTGAAAATGCATTCAAATGTTTCTAAATGGAAGCGTATCTAAGTGCATTAAACATTCCTGCCCTAATTATAATCATTAAGGGGGAAAAACTCTTAAACGAAAAGCTAAGTGGTCAGAGATATCAGTAATACAAAATAGTCTCATAGGTTGGTGTAAAAGTCAGCTGAAAGTGTAACTACAATAACAAAATGTAAATTCAAAGGAAATTTAAAAGCCTGGAAAGTTATTTCAGTGGAAATTTTTAATAAAATCATTATATAATAGGAAATAGCATATGCTCTCCCTGTTATAAATAATTTTATAGTTTAAAATAAGAATTATCTGAGTGTAAATATAAAGGTACACCAGGGTAAAGCCTTTCTCAAAATGACTTATTCTATTTAGGTCTTTACATCTTATTGGAATTACTATTACAGGTAGCTCATAAAGCAATGTAAAAATATGTACTTGTCAGTGGGTAAACAGTCTGAGTGCTAAGTCAGGCTCTGCCTCTAAATATAATACTTCAACAAGTGTGAGCACCTAAACCTCTAGGCCTATTTCCTTATCTATTGAATGGTGGATCATACTAGGTCATTTCTAAATTACCTTCCAAATTTCAAAAGATACAATTTTATTAAATACCTCTAGTTGGGGAATTATTCTTAATTACATGGATCAATAACCTAACCAATGTAACTGAAAAAGAGTAACGTTCTTGTTTTTAACTGAATGTGAAAATAATACAGTTGTTTTAGAACATTTAGAAAATAGAAGTATAAAAGGAAAGATGAAAGTAGTTATAATTCTACTGCCTCATTTAACAATTTCATTTCCTTTTAGTCTTTGCTATGCAAATATATATATATATGTGTATATATATATGCCTTTTATTTTTAAAAACTTAGATAAAACATATATATATATACAATTTTGTATTGTGCTTTTTAAAACATTATATTATAAGCATGTTAACTGAATTTTCTCAAAAATTTACAAGATGCAGAATACCTTCAAATATGGATATTCAAGGATTCTTTTAAACAGTTTCCATATTGTTGGACATGAAGTTTGAAATTCATATCTTTTTACTTAACTATTTATTTGGATCTGTGGTTATCTCCTCATATATTCATAGAAATTGTATGTTGACAGATTGCTGTCCAGAAAGATTGTATCACTTTGCATTCTCACCAGTGGTATTTGAGTATTAATGGTCTTTTAAATAATGGCTAAAACTTTTTCATGTCATTAGCCATTTTGATTTCCCCTACAAGTAGACAGATCATGGCCTTTGTCTGTTTTTTCTGTTGAGCACTTCGTGATGTTTAGGTTTTATAATGAGCTCTTTTATTGTGAGGATATCAACCACTTGTATATTCATGGCACATATTTTTTCATAGCTTGTAGTTTGCCTTTTAATTTCTTTAAGTCTGGCTTCCAAAATATTTAGTTTTCATTTGATAATTGAGTTTTATATTGCTGAATAACAAACCACTCCAAAACTTAGTGGCTTAAAATAACCATTTTATTATCTCCCAAGATTCTGTGGACTGACCGCTTAGCTGGGCAGTTGTTTTGCTCTACTTGATGTTGGCTCATCCTGTAGTCATCTAGGAACCCTATTTGGCTGGAACACTCATGGTAGCTCACTTATATGTCTTACACCTTGATGGGAACAGCTGTAAGTTTGGCCTCAGTTGGGATGTATGGACGTCTGATTTGATATCTCTCTCTCTCTCTTTCTCCTTCTCTCTGTCCTTCTTTCCCTCCTTCCTTCCTTCCCTCCCTCCCTTCCTCCTTGTAATCTTAGACGTAGGGATTATGCCTCTCCCTCTCTATTCCTCCTCTTTATGTGGCCTCCCTATGTGGTCTTTCTAGGAGGACAGCTGAACTTCTTATGTGGCAGCTCGGGACTTCCAATATACATAAGCAGAAGCTTCAGGTACTCTTAAGACTTAAGCTTCAGACTAGCACAGAGTCACTTCATCAGAAGTTAGTTAAAGCAAATCTCAGGGTCAGCCCTGGTTTAATATGGGAGGGACTGCATAAGGGCATGAATCTCGGAAGATGGTATTCATCGGGGGTCATAGCTGGAGATCAATCACCACAGATAAACTATCTCTAGCTCCGAGTAATTCATGTCCCTCCCACATGTAAAATATACTTACTCCACTTCCAAGATCCTTAGTCTCATGCTATTATTGCATCAGGCTTAGGCTTCAGGTACAGAATTTCAACATCTAAATCAGATCCAGGTGAATGAGGCTTCTTGAGTATGATTTCTCTCAATTTTAAGACCTGTGAATTAAGATACCAGTTATCTGTCTCCTGTGAGTCAGGAACAGGAAAACTAGAATATTGCGAAGGTGGAGGAAGGGGAAAGTGAAGCATATAGCAGTCAGTGGGCCATAGTAACTGAAGCTCCTGGCTCTGCCCTTGGGGCTTGTCTTTACCCTCTGAATAATTCTTTTTTTCATAAGAAAGAGCTCATATTTGTAGCCGAGTAGCTTTGTAGTCCGTGTCTTGTCTCTAGAAAGTTGAGAGTTCAGACCCTCTTTTCATTTTAAATTTTCTCTGTTCCTTTCAGTGCAAGATGCTATGATTATCTTAAAGATTTTATGTGCCTCCTAGGTATCAAATTATGATCTCAGCCAAATGTTACACCTTTAAATGTCTTCAAGTCAGGCCCCTATTTACCCTTGGTTGATAGTCAAGGTTCTGTGGCATATCCCTAAAAATCTTAGGAGCTATTCTATTGAGCAAAGAGGATCCAAGAGGCCACGCTAAGTTACTTAGAATATTTTGTTTTCTAGCTGACTTGCTCTGTGAGACACCAGCTTAAATCTTTTGGAGGTCTTAGTTCTTATAGCCACACCCTGTGATCTTGACTTTGAAACCACATTTTACTGGCAGTGCCATTGGATACTGACCAGTGAAGTCATGAGATAAAGGATTTGGGGCATTGGTCCAGTGGCTTAACAGTGTCATCAAAGACCCAGGAACCTGACTCTTTCTTATTTTTCCTCTTTTCATGCTCATGCTTGTGTCTTCATGATCACAGATGTTGCTTCAGTCCTTGGCATCAGGTATAGATCAAGGCAGATGGAAGAATGTGGGAATAGGACAGTCAAGTACTTCTTTTGCACTTGCCCCCTTTTATTTTTACAAAGAAACAGAAATTTACCCAGTAACCCGATCCTCCCCCCCCAGTAGTTTTTGTGTCGCATTGAACAGATTTAGGTCACAAGACTACCTCTAGCTTCAAAGGAGAATGGGAAAACTATCTGGCAAAATGAATGGGATTGCCAATAATGATTTATCATTTTGTACCATTTTGTACTGCATACATTGCTGTTAAGTATAAGCAAAATTCAGGTTCTGTCAGTAACAAAGTAGTATGGGTCATGGTTATTGTGTAATCAATTAGCAGTGGTGCCATAATTATTCTCTGATGGGATGCTCTTCCCCCAAATCTTCCCAAAGTTCATTCATTCACATCACTCAGGTCTCTACTCAGCTGTTACCTCTTTAGAGGGGGCTGCACTGACCACTCTATGTAAAATAATTATCTGCTCACCCACCCTACCCTATCCCTGTTACTTTTTTTTTAATGTATTATTACCTGGTATTACATCATTGATTACTTGTTTATTGTCTGTCATTCCCACTTTAAGTTCTGGATGGTAATGATTTAGTCTTCCTCACCACAGTATCTTACCATTTAGAATAGTGATAAGTCCATGACAGGCACTCAATAAATATTTGTTGAATTTGTTAAAAATACTGCAGGGTATTGTGATTTTTTTAGAATATCTGAATATATTGTAACTCTTGGACCTCATTGTATATATTAATGAAAATCACCTGGTCGTAGGAAATGTAAATTATTTTAGTACTCCTAAGGTCAATGAACCATCTAGCTTCAGCATAGCAAATATAAGGGATAAGGCAGCAGATGAATTCCACGTTTCATAAAGAGCAGTGATAAAGGCTCTGATTATGTATGAGTCTTTGAGTTTAAAGCCTCTAGAGCCTGCAGGATACTAAGATTAAAGAAGGAAGGAAGTGGTACATGTGATATCACTAATCTTCTGTTCACCCATTTGAATTTAATTGCCTTCTCTGAGCTATGAATTCCATTTATGAAATTTAAATCCTTTAATAATCACTGATGGACAGATGGGAGATAGGCCATAATCTCCCAAACTTTATCTTTGCTAACTCTGCACTTTGAATCAACCCAAGTCATGCAAGTGAAATGCACCTTACAATGATTTTATCCACTATTCTTTTAATTCAATTATATTTTTCACCTGAAAGATTTTCTAATCCATGTTTTCTTTTCATAGATGTAATGATTTTTTTCAACTAATTAAGACTATAAAATTGAGGTAAATAGTTTTCATGATTTTTGGAGTAAGGGGGACTTTTCCAATTGATCAACATAGACCTTCTTTTCAAATAGATACTTTAAAAAATTCTAATCATTTTTCTCTTGGCTCATACTTTTCTCCGGAAGGTCTATTTGTCCATGGGTATTTGAGATGGAGTTTATCAGTGATTGTTCATTTAAATCTTTTGGCACCAGACAAATACTTTTAATGTTGCTGCATTAGGATTTCATTTGCCTGTAAGAAACAAAAAATATATATATACAGCCTGAAGCAATACCTACCAGGGAATATCACTGAATTTTCCGAGTGTTTCCATGTTCATTGGCACAGCACTCCTTTACTTAGCTGGGCACTGGAGACCGATTGCTGGTGCCATGAGCTTGGAGAAATGTGTGTTTCCATTGAAGCGCAAAGGATTCTGTTCACTTTCTTCCAAGT
The DNA here is from genome assembly GCF_057876585.1 of Rhinolophus sinicus. Lineage (NCBI taxonomy): Eukaryota > Metazoa > Chordata > Mammalia > Chiroptera > Rhinolophidae > Rhinolophus > Rhinolophus sinicus. The sequence continues at coordinate 183,867,293 of NC_142517.1, read as the reverse complement.
CAGGTTTTTATTTGAATATCATAACTTTCAGGTTGATTGGTTAGCCCTTAAATCTGTTTACTTCTTGACTATATCTTATAGATCTTATAGAGATATTTTTGGACCATGGATAGTACCGATGCTCGTTATTTTCCATCCTGTCCCCACCCCTATCTGCTCTCCACGTTTCTTTGTCCTGTTTTTTTGCCCCAAGATGCTGCTTCTATGGACTGCGTCACCAGACTCTCTTTCTAGCTGACTTCTAGTTAGGTCGAGCAAATGGCAGGCACCGGAAAGCACTGAGGAAAGAAAGAGGAGAAAGGTTGGGGTTTTCTGTCCTACTATTTTCCTGCTTTGGTGCCGATTCTGGCAATGGATTTTCCTTCACATCTACAGCTACTTGTGGGGGCCCCACCTCCACGAGTCCAGTGGCTCTGGCTGGGGTGGTAACATCTTCTCACTGTTGCCCTCAACATCCCTTATTGGTTCTTTATCCATACACACACTTCATTTATCATAAAGCCTCTTTCATTGAAACATTTTAGAGAAATTCTAAGTCCTGCCCCAATTCTAACTAATAATCTTCTAAGTTTTCTAGTATGCATACGGATTTTCCTCTACTTTTATATCTCTCTGCTCATTTCACAGGGACTTTGTAAAAACTCAAATTATCATCTTGACCTGAATGTTCATAATGCATTTTTTAAAGTACAGAGTTGAAAATGATGCATGCTTATTACAAAAATTTAAGCAATTCCCCCCAAAATGCACGAACGAGCCTATAATACCACCACCCAGAAATGATCAGTATTAATAGTTACTATATAGTGAACATTGTTACATACATCTTTCCATATTGTTGGAGACAACTGTCTACGGTTCTCTCACATCTCTGCAAATCTCGTGAGAAGTGCGGGATTCCTTTGCTGTAATGTAATCCATTGCAGGTGCAAATTCTTTTCTAGCCCTCTTTGCATCATCTTGTGGGAATTAGGGCCTGAGGAACTGATACAAAAATGATTATACTCTGGCTACTGTGATTGCTCCTAGTAACAACTTGTCCTTTGTCTCCAACTCATGTCTTCTATCAGCATCCATGAAAAGGTGGCAGACTAACTTGTTAGTTTCCAGGTAGGGTACGTTCTTGACAACTTTGGTGACAAGATGGGACACTGATAGACATGGCTTTCTGAAAGATGAAGGACAAGGACCTGTGGTCTGATCAATTGGATTTAGGGGAAGCCCATGAGAATTAGAAGTGACCAAATTATATGCTCAATCAGGCCATAAGTAGTCCTCCACTTTAACGCTTGTTAGTGGGGGGCATTGGAGAGGTAGTTGCAAGCCAAGTGTGGGGAAGTACGTTCAAAAACAGTGTGAATAGTGCCCTGCTTGTTGCTAATTATCCTCCAGGTGGGGAGACGTCCTTGCCAGTCTGATGATCCATCTCAGTCTGTTCCATTGTAATGATTAGTGCTAAGATCTGTCCTGCGTGGGCAGAAGACTGCTCTCTAACAACAGTTATACGAAGAGATGCATGCCTACACTGAGGATGACAGGATGGGAACGCGTGACTGCTGTGGACAGAAACCGAGGGAATCATTGGAACTTTGGCTGTTTGCTTGGGAGGTGAGGGTACAGAGTGTGTAAGACATATAAAGGAAGGGTGGCAAGAGCTGGGCAATCTTATGGCCAACTACCCCAGCAGTCTATAGTGACAATCTTATATCCATTCCAAAACAACAGTAAAAGATCTCAGAGTTTTATTGTGGTGGGTTCTGGCTGCTATAAGGTAGTTTTGGCCCACTTGGGGAGATTTCCCTGGAGCAGACGAACTTTTATGGGACACCATATATAGGCATTGACTAGTATTCAAGCTCTTACAGCCCTGAATTGGGTACACCATGCTGATGAAGGTGATCCCCTAGGAAATGAGAAACTGATCCAAAGAAATACAGATAAATTTTTACAGTCATCTTGCCCTGGAAAACTCCTCTAGCCCTTATGTTGAAACCAGGCAAAAATTTATGAGATGTCATCATGGTAATGGGACAGCAGCTGCCCTGGATTGAAGTGGACTCCACATAGTAGCTCACTGCTGTGCAAACCAAATTTAAGTCCTCTGTGGACACCCAAACCTCCTGGCCCTATCCAGAAAGCCGTGTAGCTGTGGCTGCTGAGTGAAGGCATTCCCAGCGATGAATAGATGGTGTCAGCTATGAAGTGTCAGCGATGGTGTCAGCGATGAATAGATGGTGTCAGCTTGTGCCTGATAGAGAGTTGAGAAGACCAGCAATAACGGAAGTTCATTGGATTGAGCCATGAATTGCTGCTACACCACTCAAAATTGAAAGTAAATGTGAAGTCCTGTTAAGCGGCGTGGAGTTGCTTTCCCCTTCTACACCCTATGACACCTCCATTCCCCCTTATCCTAATCTCAGCTGCTTACAGGAGAAACATGATTGGAGGTGGAGCCAAGGTCTCCGTGTCCCTAAAGGGGCCAGAAGGCTCTATACAGCCATTCAGATATGCTGGGGAATTTCAGGGAGAGAAGGGACCCAATCTTCTATGGCTGTGTTGCATGTGGGTGCCCAAGTCTCCATCTTACCCAGACTGGTGGAAGGAAAAGTCACTTCGATTCAGCGTATGGGGTTTAGGCAAGGTTCACAATGCAGAAGGGCACTCACGTGACCTCCTGGGTGGGGCTGTTTAGCTCAATTGAATGTCCTATTGTTTCTACATCTGAATGTGTAGTAGGAATTATTGTGTTATGTACTTGCCCATCTCCATCCTGTAAGTACCAGAAGGATTAGAAGAGCCACATGTAGAGAAAGACTGGTGGGGAATGTAAATCACTACCCAACTTGTCTCCCTGTGCCCTCCCAGGTGGTCTAACAGAAACACTATAGAACCCGGGAGGACAAAGAGCAATCACAGCCTTCATTAAGGACTTAAAGGCAGCAGGGGAAGTAAGAGATGCGTTATCATCGCAGTACAACATCCCAGCGAAATTTGCTAATGGAGTTGGAGACTTATCGTGGATTGTCACCAACAGAATCCAGTTGTTGCTTCCGTATCCCAGCTGTTCCATATACCGTGACAACTGAATCCGTTATACAGACTGATGGCACTTGGTGTGCTGTCTTGGACGTTGCCAACACACCTTTGTTATACTCCTAACACCTGTGGATCAAGATCTGTCTCCATATGTTTTTAGTACTCTCCCAGAGGTACCTACTCACCTGCCATTTGTCACCAGTGAGTGGGTCAGGATTTAGCATGAGTGCTTCTCCCCTCTGACGTCTGTAGCTTTCACTGTATAGATGACGTCCTATCGGTTAGCAAGTCAAAAGCCTTAGTCTCAACAGCCTTATCATACCTCCACCAGCAGAAGTGACTAATAAACCCTGACAAAATTCAGGGGCCTGCTTACCGGGTAAACTTCATTGGGACTATCTGAGAAGATTCATAATGTTCATTGCTTCTGGCAGTCAAAGAAAAATTGTTGTATTTTTGCCCGCTTCTACCAACTCCATAAAAGGAGACCCAGAACCTTGTCTGACTCTGAGTATGGGAAACAGTATGTGCCTCACTTGGGCAGGCTCCTTAGTCCTTCATAATCTACAAATCGGCATCCTTTCAGTGGAGCCCATGCCAACAAGCTGCGTTAGAATCTGTCCACCAAGCTGTGATACACTACCTTTGAGGCCCTACAATCCTAATAACTCTTTTGAGCTACAAATCTCTGTGCTGATTGGAACCTCTGCCTGAAGACCCTTCGTGGGGTTTTGGACTTGTTCCCCTCTGACACAGCTACCAGGTATCCCCTTTGGAAGAGCAGTTATTACCTTGAGTACATAGTCTGAGCTCAGTGAACTCCTTACCTGTAGAGGCCTGGTGACTCTTCGGCTTGTTATTCCCATTTTGGGAATAGAAAATTGAGCTCAGTAAGTAACAAGGTAGAAAGGGCCCAATGAGCATTTCAAATGGAAATGGTGTATTTAAGAACACAGACTGCCTAACCCCCCCACACACCCCTGCAGTATCCCAGCTTTACAAGGTGGCAATTACCCCTTAGGGGAAACCTTATCCCTCCTTCTGTCCCCTGAAGAAAATCAGTGGCTAAATGGAGCTTTTGCTGAAAATAATGAAGTCTTTTGTCTCCGACCCAGGAGTCTTCTGCTACCATCCATGTAACTGTGGCAGGATAACTGCATAGTTTGTAAGTAGGATAAAATCCTAGAACCCGTACAGTTCCTGATAGTTTTGGCAATGGGAATGGGTTGCTGACAAGAGACATGACTTTCTGGGGAAGGCAGGAGAAAGGTCCCTTACAGGCTGGGTTGGGAAATGTGACATTGTTTTGGCTTTCAGTAGCAAATGCTCTCACCCACATGGTGGTGATGGTGGGGCGGGGATGGGTGGTAAGGGTCTTCCACTTGTCCTACCTGATAATAACTATGTAAAGACTGACTGGTGAGAGACAGGATTAAAACAAACCATACGAACTGTGGTTTGTTGGTTTGTTCACTCCCCTCTGGGAATAGGGAGGGGATGGGAAAGAAAGGAGTGACCTCAGCTGCTTTCAGGAAAACACCCAGTATGCTGGGGGAACTTCTGGGAGGTGAAGGCAACAAGCTGTTGGCTATAGGCACCAAAGACGCCATGGTGGAGCCATAGTAGCATGTGCCAGAAGGAGAGGCGCTCCTGAGGCGGGTTGCACTCTGGAAGCAGGGAGGTGCACAAGGGAAGAGGGGTACCCACCCTGAGATGAGGGGCCCAATAGAAACAAAACCTTTCTACTGTTCCAGCTGTCCCTCACCGGCTAGCCTCCCTCTCACCTTGCTTTCCCTGTGCTCCCATTCTGGAAATAACCTCCTGATGGCTGTTACAGCTATTGTAGCTCTGAACATGTAGGTTAGTCTGTGTTACAGTAGGGGGAAAAAATAGCTGAAATCCATTGGTGGGGTTTGGGCACAACTTGCAGTGGGGAAGAAAACTTTAAAGAGACCTTATGGGTAGGACCTTCTCTGCTGATTCAGTGTACTGTTCTAGCTCTCATTGTGTGCAACAAAACTGATGTGTTGCGTGCTTAGACTATAAATACTACAAGTGTCAGAGGGAATTCTCCCATTTCGGGCACTGCCACGTGTCGAGAAGTCCTTGCCCTTTGCCACAGGTGGTTGGGTCAGGATTTCCATGAGCGCCTCCACCCTCTGCTGTCTAAAGGCATAAATGATCTCCTGTTGGTTGGCGAATCAAAAGCCTCAGTCTCAGCAGCCCTCGCTGTGGTGTTATCACACCTCAATCAACAGGAGTGATTGATAAACCATGACAAATTCAAGGGCCTGCCCGCCAAAGGAATTTTCTTGGGCCTGTGTGGGCAGATTCCCAGCACCCAAATCCCTTGGCAGTCAAAGAGAAAGTGCTGTCTCTTGGGCCACCCTCCACATACAAGGAGGCCCAGGCTATTTGTGAACTCTTTGGGTGTAGGAGGAGACTCACTTGGGCATTCTACTTACTTCTGAATATCAGCTAATTTGTAAATCAACATGCTCTAAGGGGGCTTTGCTGGCCAAATGTTAGTAGTGTGTTCAGGGGTGCATCTGTCCTGGTCCTAGTGTTATTTTGGTTTTGCATGAAAATCTGGCAGCTACTGCTTTTGGCAAAACCTTATCCTCCATTTTGCCACCTGAAGCAAAACCGCTGGCTCAGTGGAGCCCTGCGTTCACAGAAGTGCCCCTAAATAACTGGGTCAGGTTCACTGATGGTTTAGCTAAGCTGAAACCTGCTGGTATCAACAACTAGGCTATTACAGCTGTTCAGCCTAAGGGCCAGCAATGCAGAACCAAAAATGGACATGGTTATTCCACTCAGTTGGGTAGAATGCGAGCCAATACTCCACCTCAAGAACCTTGTTATATTTTTACTTACTTTTGGGCTATGGCCAATGGCCTAGCTACTTAGTTTGCCATTTGGAAAACTACAAACTGGCAGATTGAAGACACTCTTTGGGGTTGCAAACTATAGAACCAAATTGCTGCTACCAAAGTAAGCATCTGGGTCACTTCCGTAGATGCACACAGTAAGGGCATGTTCTCAATGAGACTGACTGGAATCAGGCTGCTGGTTGAGCCTCTCTACTCCCTAGCTTGTCACCGTGGCTGCCTAGATTTATCGTTATACTGGACACAACAACACATCCACCATCATAGCTGGGCACAAAATAAAGAAGTCAATTTTGGGGAAGTTTCTGAGGCAGAGGCTACCGCTGCATGCCAGACTTGACTCCTGCCCAAAGTTGGCCCATTTCACTTGCTGTGAGAGAGCCTGCAGTGCAGATATCCCACCTGCTCCTAACACTGGACTTTGGGCCCCTTTTGCAGGTAATGGGTTGACACTTTTTTCAGGTTATGGTATTACTTTCAGTCCAAGCAGAGGACTCCAGCTATGCTGTTGTAGTCCTTGAAAATATCCTTGGCCATGTCCTTGGCTTCCTGGGTCATTTGCAGTCTACAAATGGTGTGCGAAAGCCCCTAACAAATGGGCTAGTAGGCAAGGTATTTGATGGGCCTTTCATGGTCCCCACCATCCTCATACATCTGGTGGTGGTGACCACTGGAACATTCTACTAAAAAAGAAAAAAAAAGACTTAAAAAGATTTCTGACTGTACCGTTCTCACCTCCTCCAGGTCCATATTCCTTAGACTAAGGCAGTTTGGTCACTGATTGAAGCTCTTCCCAGAAACAGAAAATTTCCTTTCAGCTGCTCCCTGGGTAATGATCAGGACAAAGGGAATGGAGGGTTAGATATTTGTTTTGAAAATTTGAGGTTCCACCTTGACCATTCATGGGCACAATGCTTCTTTTTTTCCACTGATTACAACCCCAAGTTGGCCCGCTTTGAATACCCTCGATGTGGCAGCCAAGCCATAAAGGGCCTAGGGGATTCAAAGAATCGGGTTCAGTCACTTACATTCTCTTACTTGATTGATATTGGGCTATAGCATAAGAGTAATGTCCACTTGGTTGAATACACTGCTCGCCTAGCCCTCCTACAGTGGCCCACAGGGACCAATGTGGAGAGCAAAATGAGTCTCTGTAAATTTTATTAAAATGCCCTGATGCCCTTTTGGATCTGACTCTTCTGGGTTGAAGGTCTAGGTGACGTTAGGAGATGACTGGGGAAAAGGTGAAGTTGTAACCATCTGGAAGCCTTTCCATCTCTGCTGACGTCCATAGGGAAATGTTAGAGGAGTCAGGTCTTTCTTCTTACTTCGTCAGTTTACATCTTTCTAAATTAGAAGATATTAGTAAGAATTCTAAGGCTTTTGTTGATTTCTTTTCTTTCCTCAGAATTGCTTCTAGGGCTGGAGGTCGGGTTAGGAACGATGTGATTTTGCAAATCACACTAGTTTCCCTTGTGTTTGCTCGGCTGCCAAGTTTTGAAGTTAAGTACAAAAACTTGCACCCCATTCCCTATTAAACTGCTGCTTGTGAATTTTTCACCTTTTCATATTTTTTGGTTTGTTTTATTATATATTAGTGTAAGGATTTTGCCATCCTGCTTTATTTTCCCCATTTTTACCTAGACGTCTCCGTTACACATATCCAATATCAATAAACAGTTTCCGGGTTTTAATGAAATGTTAGTAAAATTATTTTCAGTGATTACTAAACATTTCCTTATATTCAGTTTAATTCAATTTCCTTCCTGAATAGGAAAACAAACAAAAAAACATAAAACCACTTTCTTAGCTTGCTGCTGCTTCTAAAATTAGTTCTGTCGGTGTCCTAATACTTGTTATTCATCTGTCCTAAGAAACCTTTACACTTTTTCATCACTCCCTTTCCAATGTTTGTCTTATTGTGAGATATAATATACATACAGAATAGTGCATAAAACGTGAGCATTTTAATGAGTAATTATGAAGTAACCACCATTGTAATCACTACCCATGGTCAAGAAATCAAACATGGCAAGTACGTCAGAAGCTCTCCATCAACCCCATGCCCTGTCCTGTTCCCTCACACCCCCTGCAGCGATGTCCACTGTCTTGACTGTTGTGATAACATTTCTTACTTTCTATTTTACTACTAATTTTTGCATTCTCAAACAACATAGTTATACATGTACTTCTCATGTTATTGCTTATTGTTTTCAGCATTATATATGTGAGAGTCAATCATATTTTATATGGATGTAGTTAGCTCATTTCTAATGCTATAAAATATTTAGTTGAATGGAACATAGTTTAAATGTTGTGTGAATGTAATTTATTAATCTCACCATTTTGATGGAATTTGGGTTGTTCCCAGTTTGGGGCAATTTTAAATAATGCTGCTGTGAACGTTTTTGTGGCATGAGACTCTCTGGGATATATATCTATAGAGAGAGGTGGAATTGCTCGTTCCTAAATAGATAATGTGTTCAAATTAAAAGTTAAAGATAAAGCCACACCATTTACCAAGATGGTTGTACTAATTTCCATTTTACCAAGAGTGTGTAAGGAAGAGTCGCTGTAGCTTTGTTTCCTGAATAACATGTTGATACTGTCAGGCTTTTAATTTTATCAATGTGGAATCTTATGGTGGTTTTTGTCTTTTTTTGTTTGTTTTCCATTAAATTGATTGAGGTATAATTTACTGTATTAATCTGCAGGGATGCCATAAAGTACCACAGGTTGGTACCTTAAAGCAATAGAAATTTATTGTCTGAAACCTATGAGGGAGAATCCTTCCCTGCCTCTTCTAGTTTATGATGTTTGCCAGTAATCCTTGCCATTCCTTGGTTTATAGCTGCATCACACCATTCACTCCCTCTGTTGTCACGTGGCAGTCTTCTCCCTGTGTGTGTCTCTCCTCTAATGAAGATATCAGTAATATTGAGTTAAGGTCCCAGCCTACTCCTGTATGACCTCATCCTATTACATCTGCAGTAACCTTATTTTCAAGTAAGGGCACATTGTAAGGTATTGGGATTTGGACTTCAACATGTCTCTTTTTTGCAAGACACAAGTTAACCCATAACATTTCCATACCACAAAATATACAGTCATACCTCTGAGATATTGTGGGTTCAGTTCCAGACCACTGCAAAGAAGTAAATATCATAATAAAATTAATTACACAATTTTTTTGGTTTCTCAGTGCATATAAAAGTTATGTTTACACTCTACAATAGCCTGTTAAGTGTGCAATAGCATTATGTCCATAAACACAATATACATACCTTAATTAAAACATACTTTAATGCTAACCATCATCTGAGCCTGTTGGAAAAATGGCACTAATAGATTTGATTGACACAGGGTTGTCACAAACCTTCAATTTGTAAAACACCACACAATATCTGCAAAGCACAATAAAGCAAAGTACAATAAAATGAGCGTGCCTGTACCCAATTTTATGTGGGTAGTTGACTGAGTTTTGAAAATGTGTATATTTCAGTGTAACCATCACCCACATCAAGATATAGAACATTTCCATCACTACACTATTAAATATGATAATACTGTTTTCTCCAGTTTTATTGAGCTATAATTGACAAACAAAACTGTATATAAAGTGTACAATGTGATGATTTGATACACGAATACTTTGTGAAATGATTATCACAGTTGGGTTAAGTAACATATCCATCACCTCACAGAGTTGTGTGTGTGTGTGTGTGTGTGTGTGTGTGTGTGTGTGTGTGTGTGTAGTAAGAACATTTAAGATCTACTTTCTTAGCAAATTTGAAATATAAAATATAGTATTACTAATTAGAGTCACCATGCTTGCATTACCCCAAGAACTTACTCATCCTATAACCGCATCTCTGCTTTGACGGGCATCTCTCCATCTCCCTTAATTAACAACTTGATATGGTGGACATACAATAAAGACTGCCTCCAACAATTAGAGAATATACAATTAAAGGCCGTAGGAGTTTTATTTTGATGTAATCCCACTTGTCTATTGTTGCTTTTGTTGCCTGCACTTTTGGTGTCATGTCCAAGAAAATACTGTAAAGACCAATGTCACGAAGCTTTTTTTCCTGTTTTTCTATATTTTCTTTTAGGGATTTTATGGTTTCAGACTTACATTTTAGTCTTTAGTCCATTTTCATATATGGTATTAGATACAGTTACAATTTCATTCTTTTGCTTGTGGATATTCGGTCTTCCCAACATCATTTATTAAAGAGATTATCATTTCCCTATTGTGTATTCTTGGCACCCTTTTCAAAGATCAGTTGACCATATATGTGTGGGTTTATTTCTGAGCTCTCTATTCTGTTCCATTTATCTGTATGTCTGTTTCTATGCCCGTACCATACTGTTTTGATTACTGTAGCTAACAACAAAATGAAAAAGCAACCTATGGAATGTGAGAAAATATTTACAAACCATGTATTTGATAGTTAATATCCAAAATATACAAGAAATTTCTGCAACTCAATAGAAGTATTTCTTCAAATATTCTTTCCGACCTTTTCTCTCTCTTCTCCTGTGACTCCCGTAATGTGTATGTTGGTATATTTGATGATTGTTCCCCAAGACCTTTAAGCTCTTTTCATTTTTCTTCACTCTTTTTTCTTTCTGCTCCTCACACTGGTTAATTTCAATGTCCTATCTTCAATCACTGATCCTATCTTCTGTCTGCTTCTATGTGCTCTTGAACTCTTTGAGTAATTTTTTCATTTCAGTTATGGTAGTTTCTAATTCAGAATTTCTGTTTGGTTTCTTTCTATAATTTCTATTGCTTTATTTACAATTTGTTTATACATTGTTTTCTTCGTTTCTTTAGTTCGTTGTCCATAATTCCCTTTAGCTCTGAGTATATTTAAGAAAGTTGTTTTTCAATCTCTGTCTATTAAGTCCAATATCTGGACTTCCTCAAGGGTTGTTTCTATAATTTTTTGCTATAAATGATCCGTATCTCCTGTTTATTCATATGCCTTATAATTTTTTATGGAAATTAGGCATTACATATAATAACGTAACTCTAGAAATGAGAGCCTACTTTTCCAGAGATTACTGTTATTAGTTATTGAGAGCTGCAGTCATTTATTTCTTTTGTGACTTACCCAAACTATTTATGCAAAGACTGTATTCTTTGTCATTTTTGGTCAGTCACTGAACTCTCTGCTCCATTATCTCGGTAGCCAGATAATGACCTAACAGATTTCTTAAAACTCCAAAATTTATCTGTCCTTTTAAAAATTAACCACTGCCCTGGTTTCTATAAGTTTTGTATTAGATTCTGAAATTTAAAATAATTGATCTGTCAGTCTTGGACAGTTTATATTTGTTTCAGTGGAGGTACCAATTCTTTGAGCACGCTACCATTTTCCATAATGTCACTTCTCCCTTCTCTTTTGATATATGCCTTCTTTGATATTAATCTTATTTTTATTTATCTTTAAAGTTATTATTTCTGTTTCCTGGGGCTTAGAACAAGAAGCTCGGGGGCTCAGGTCAATAATATACAAAGTAATATCATGTGTTGTAGTTGTTGTTTTTTTTTATGCCTGCCATTTCTTACGTCAACAACTACTAATACAGTGTTTCAGCCATGCAAGTTATCTCACCACCTCTGCTTATATTAGTTAAATTGTACATCAGTTATTTTTCTTATATAAGATAAAGTCAAATGGTAACATTAGATCTAATTTTATTATTAGTTATAGCCATCAATAATGCTAAATTTTAAAATATTGTTATTTAATTATTTTTTCTATTCACTTTTTCTGATCTTTTTTCTTTTATTTCAGCGTTCACATTGTTTCTTTAACTCAATGGATGAAAACATAAAGGTCCCTGATTATTTAGGTAAGTTATTATTTGTATATATATTGTAATTTTCAAATATTCAGTGAAATGGAGAACATGAATTCATAACAATTATTATCAAGATTTTCCTTCAAAATGTAAATCACACTATTATGTTTTGTGATTACTGGCATGAAACAACCTATAGAATTATAATATTAGTGGGAAATCAAGCAAAGCAAAATACAGGTGACCTTAAAATCCTAGATAATATTTATTTTTATGTATTATAATATTACTAAAACATTTAGTATGTTTATTTGTATTTAAAAACATCTTGGCTACCCTGTAGATTTATCAAGTGACGACGTTTTTCTAATTTAAGGAGTTGTTTAATAATATTATGAAGATAAATACAACATATCAGTAAATCCAAAGGTGATAATCAAAATATTTAACAACTAGTACAGCATGAGCATGAAACAACCAGGTCAGTCAATACTGTTGGATCAGAGTTCTGGAGGTTTCCTCTTGTGGGATGAAGGAAATGGGAGATTTCTAAGAAAATCAAGGTAGCCACAGAAATGAATGTAAGGTGGGCACTTGAACATCTTGAGGCAGCAACTTTTTACAAATTAGTACAGAAATGCTTTAATATTTAACAATTGGAACAGTCATAACTGTGTAGTGACTGAATATCCATCCAGAGGATATTGCAGTAATATAATTAAAATGAAGAGAAAATAAGAAGATAACTAGAACACTTGACAGGGAAGATGAGCAATCAGACACATTTCTTTGTAACATGCAAGCATCCTTGGACTGGAGAGAGTGTACTCCAGTTAAGGACTTATGGGGAAAAGTGTCAAATGAGAGTATAATTGAGAAGTCCCTGAAACAAAGTCCCCCAAAAAGGAAATTTCGTTTATCTTGAATAGTTGAATGTGATGAAATGAACATGATTATAAATTAATGCTTTAGCCATATATTTCTGTTTCGTATATACATATATATGTACATATGTATGTGTATTTATACATCTATACAATGATAACAGTTCCAGGCACATATATTGGGGTGCAGGAAGCTATTTTGGAACATGTCAGTTTAAGGAACTATTACTTTAAATATCAGGATAAATTTAAAGTACGCTTAAATTATTATCCTAGAAAACAAAGTGACCATTGGGAATAACATTCAGTAGTAATTAAGACATCTTGGGAGATTGAGGTATTTGGGTACTCATGATTCATACAAAACTTATTCTAATAAACCTCTGGATTCTTCAAACCATCGAACAACTTTTGGAGTAAATAAAACAGCAAGCAAGCTTCTTATTCAATTATTTTTAACTAGTCCTTGAAAAAGGGAAATGTTCTATCAAGTAATAGAAAATATTACTCAGGGGATAAACTGGATCTCACCCCTCCCTGCCTTGCCGCTAACTAGCTCTGTGACCTTAGGCTAGCATTTGGCTTACAAAAGCCTCAATTTTGCCATTTTAAAAATGAAAGAGTGGAACTAGATACTAAAAATAAATATTTCAGTACTTCCTTGTGGTTGCCTTATATTGCTTTAGTTAATCATCGTAACTTTGTAAACACTTTATATAACAGTAATTTTAAAAATCTTCATACATCCCTGTGAGGTTGACAGTATTATTTTAGTTTTACAAATGAGGCAACTGAAGTATGGAAAGGCTGAGTAATTTGAAAATTCTGTAAAAGATGTGATACAAGCCAGTGGTTCAGTCTTCTCTGAAGAGTGAAGAGCCTTTATAAGCAGTGTCAATCAAATACAGAATTGGGAAGAACGCCTATGGTGTGTCTTTTTTTAAAAAAGTAAGTGCTTAGGGTGGAAAACCAGGCTTATTTTCTTACTGCTCACTCCTGTCTTGCTTTTGGGCAGGCCATTTACTGGATTTTTCTCATTTTTAAAATGAGAGAGATGGTTTTAAGACTGTTAGATCTCCTGTTTCTCTAAAAGTCTATATTGCTGAATTTATATATGAACAAAGCCTTTTTTAAAAAGATTATTTAAGATTCCTAAATATATATTTTAAATGATTTTGTTTTACTTTGGGTTATACTTTTCAGTTTACTCTTGCAGGCCAGTCTTATATAATTAACCCAATACTTCTGTAGATACATTATGAAAATAAAATGCAGTACAGCAAAGAGTTAATTTAGTAGGGTTCATATAGCACTCTTGTTGAATTCCTTGAATTATTATTTCCTGTAGGCAGATTAGAGGTATATACCTAGCTCAGTTACTTTGGGGCTACTTGTATAGATACTCTCTGACTCCTGACATTTATGTACACATATTTTAGACTAGAAGCACAATTCATTGAAGACCATGGTCATTCCACTCCATACTTTATAAATTGTTTTAATTTCTTACGTAAGAATTCTCTCTAGGGTCATGAATTGAATTCTTAAGGAAATGACAATTGTCTGTCCACACAGCTTTACAAAGTTGGGTATGTACAGCACATGTGTGATGGAAGATGATCCAAGCGACTGCAAGAGGATAGGCTAAAATGAGGCTCCAAGAAGGATGAGTAAAAGCAGTCTTTTAAATGTGCAGTCAAGCACTGCTTTGAATAATGTACATCATTTTTAACAGCCACAAAAACTTTCAGAACCACCTAGAGTGCAATGAAGAGACTTTTTTTTTTTTAGTTTTTTCTTTATTTTTTGAACTGGCATTAAGAGCCAGAAAAGTAGAAGTGCTCAATACATTGACTGTAATCTGTCTAAAAGACAGTCTTTTATGTACATGAAAGTACAGAGCATGATGACATTTAATTCTAATCACTTGTATGCGTTTTAACAATACTATTGAAAATACTAATTGGAGTTATTAGGTGACAGGCCCAAGGGTGCAATGTGTCAGGGACCAGAGCAAAGGGAGTAGTGATGATGGTAACAATAACAAGAAAATCTGCATTCATTTTGTACTTATTACGTTCTTCGCACAGTATTAGATGCTTTAGCCCTTTAAATCGCACCACAACCTTAGAGGAAGGATCTTTATCATTTGACAAATGAGGACACAGAGAGAGCCAAGATAACTCGTGCTAAGTTAGATGGTTAGTTACTTGCTGAGAATATTGGAAAACAAGCAGTCTGGATCCAGAGCGTGAGCTCTTAATCACTTTGCTACGCAATCATTTGTTAGAGATGTGTGTAGAACATGCTTGTCAAATGCCACAAGTGCCAACTTATTTGTATAATCTTTAAAAAAAATTTTTCAGATGGGTTAATGCAAGATAAGGCCTATGGACAGCTAAATACAAATCAAAAAGGAACGGCAGTAAGTAGATGATATATCCTTTAAAAATCGCTGTTAATATTTTACATTGTTTTGAATTAATTAGCACTGACAGTATTCTATCATCAAGACAACATATACTTTATTATGAATTTATGATAAGTCAATTTTATTACACATTGATTTTATAATTTATTATAAATTTATAGATTGTCATATAACATTAACTCCTGCAGGCTCCCCTATTTAATTCTTTACTTCTGCCTCCCCCAAAATAGCTATTAGTTAACACGTTGCGTACGGCGGGGTTTAAATCCCTCGTGAAGATTCTCATGATCTGTAAGCAACGTGTTAATAGGCAACTCACAATAGCACCAGGAAATCATAGACTATCTCTGACCATCTATTGTGTTATGAACAATTTTAAAGAAGCCATTTCTCCTCATCCCAATTGCACATTAATACTTGAAATTAATTATACTGGATTCCTTTCTTTGCACCTTGAAAATTTTTAATCATTCAAGATTCAACCGTCTATAGGCCATACCAGGCTACCCTCAGTAAGTATTTCAGAAATGGAACAGAACTTGTGCGGTTTGGCATGAGGATCCGGCAACAAAGAAATACTGAGGTGAAAGGTGAGAAGAGAAAGAAATATTTGTTCTACTTTTTGCATTCAGCAGATAGGAACGATGCTCACACAGGGGAGAAGATTCTAAGTCCTAAAAAAAGTATCAGTGCTTTTCCTTGCAGTTTTTAATGACTAACTGCCTCCTCAATCCAAGACATTGAAACCTCATGATAATACTCTTGCAGAGAATAGAATTTGATGGAAGAATGTCTTGGATCCATGCAAAAGGATTTAATCACTTTAAAGATAACAATCCCAATTTTCGAAGACATTACTGATTCCAATACACAATCTAGTTGTCCCAGTAATCCATTAAAATGTCCTGGAAATTTTAATGTTTGGTATTCAAACTACTTCCTAGACTGATTCATGCACCTAAAAATAGCACAAATTCCCATCAGATTATTGGCCTAAACTTTGTTAAGGAAAAAAATGGCATAGTATCTACAAGGCATCATGTTGTTACAGCAGGAGTACCCAATTTTGAGTCAGAAAACTTGGATTCCAGCTCCATTCTCTTCTCTATTAGCTGGAGGTTAAATGGAAATTAATTCATGAAACATTTATTAAATACCTATGATATAGCACACACCATGCTACTTAATAGTTAATGATGACATACTATACATGGGCACATATTAAGCTTTTTATGTGCGTTATTATATTTAATCCTCACAAAGTAGGCGTTATTATTGTTTACATTTTGCAGATGAGGAAACTGAGGCTCAGTGAGGTTAGATAAATGGTATAATATCACCCAGTCAGGGCATTGGATTTGATCAGCCACCTTCTCCGGCCCCCCTGCCCTTGAATAATTAAAAATACATTAGTGGATGTAGCTGACGGAGATGTACACAGGGAATTATAGTAACAGCCACACTAGATGAATGCACAGGGTACCTTGGGGGCGTCCTGGGAAGAATGTAGGAACCTGAGGCAGGAGAGGGAGGATAGATATGGGTAGTGAAAGGCCTTTTTAACAAAAAAGGAGTGATTCAGTGAGATAACATATAAAAAATATTTTCCAGTGCCTTGCACATACAACTTGTATTGTTTTGGTTGAATTGAACTGAACCCTCATGGCAGTGGCATTCCCAGGACCATTCAAGCAATTCCTATTGTGATACGATCAACAGATGAGATATATTTTATCAGAAATATGCAGCCCTATGGGTCTCCAAGGGACTTACTCAGAGACTCCTAGGTAAAGTACAAAGCATTTCCTAAATGCCAGTGTAGTAAGGTCTTTAATCATAGTTATTCATCATCTCTGCCAGAATGTAAGCATCCTGAGAGCTGGGAGTTTGTGTGTCTTGTTTTCCCAGCATCTGGAACAGTGTCTGGAACCTAGGCGCTCGACAGATACTTTTCAAATGAGTAGCTACTATGTGCCAGGCACTGTGGATACAAAATGAAAAGAATATAGCTCTTGACTTCAAAGACCTTAGAGCCAGGTAGAGGAAAAGACCTACATGAAGTAAACCATTATATTACAGTAGCATAATTGTTCTAAAGGAGATCAATTTACAAAGTACAGTAGGCATAGGCAAAGTAGCGCTGACAGGTAAAGATGATCTGACAGCTGGTTCGCGATTGGGCTTGACTCCATATTAACTATGGCACCTCCGGTGATTTGGCATATGACCAGCAGAGCAATAGCCCATGCTTTGTAACTGATTATGTGACCTTAGCCTTTATCAGATTGGGCCAGAGTATTTCTCTCATTCGTCTTTCTGTCTTCTGGTCCTGGCACAGTGGTACAAAGTAGTCACCTGACAGATGTTGTATTTTGTCTATTTACCATGTGGGTGTGGCTTATTGCTGTTGCCTCTAATAGTTTCCGTCAACAAGTGCCCTGTGACTTCTTCCTAAAGGTGTTAGTAAAATGCTCACAAGTACAATCTAAATATACTTTCCTACTGCCAGATACACTACATTTCTTGCCCCCTCTAGGGGCACCTGCAGTCAAGGCCAAAGGCTGCCTGTGGATGTGGGGGAACTGCCCTCCGTGACCCTCCAAGGATCTAGATTGGGGACAGTAAAGACCTAAAGGCAGTAAAGGGTGGTATTCAACCCCACTAAAACCCTGCACATAATCAGTATATTTCTTTGTTAAAAACACACACGATATTTATATGCTTGCTATACAAAAGTTTACCACTATAAAATATATGCACAAGAAGAAAAGATAAATGGGGGATAAAGGAAAAAGATATTTATTATGCCATTAGGGAGAGGTACAGTGGCTAGTGAAAGAGGAGAAAGGACAGCCGTCATATATATCAATAGAGTAGGAATCAAGAGGAGATCTTCCTCTAATTCCTAAGATAAAGACATCCCAATTTAACTTTGCAAATCGTTAATCTGTATTGCTACTATTTAAAGAAAAAAAAAACACAAAAAAACACGTTACTATAAGATCATTGAGCAATTAAATAACAGTGCTAAAAAAACTTACAAACCTTGAGAAGTTTTATGTGACTATGAAAAGACTGTAGTTCTGCCAAAGTGGCATAGCCCCATACAACTGAAAAAAAAAAAAAATACATAAACACAACAAACAAACTTAGGAAGTCTCTGAAACATGGAAAGAAAAAGGTAGGCTGCCTGAGGATCTCGGGACTTAAGGAAGACATGATGGTGAGTTCTCAGTTTCCTCATTGGTGCCCATATATTCTGAACAAGATGCTACAGAAACCTCCACCCAGAAGCTTCCGATAGGCAGACAAAAAAGCTCTAAGGAAAGCCTGTTCCTGCTACCCAAGGGACCCTGAGCTAACAACAGAAAATTGTTTTGGCAATACCCACCCTACTCCAGCCAAACACCAATGGAAAAGCCACACTCCTCTCTGTACATATGCTGTCAGTGGGTACAAGCAGGACGTTGATCGATCTCATAGCCCTACTGCCGCCCCTGGGAAGCAGGGGATATACTCTTGATTTTTCCAGTCAGTGGTGGTAGGACCAAGCTGGCAGCCTGTCTTCAGTCTCCACCGAGCAGAACAAGGCAGTGCTCTGACTCCCCTTCTAGGATAGTGTTGGTGGGGCTAAGCTGGAAGCCGATCTTTCATCCCCTGCCGGCTGAAGGCAGGCAGTGAGTGCTCTGACTCTCCCACCGTAGTGTCGGTGGGGTGCAGGAGTCAGCTGAGCCCCTATCTGCACTTAGCAACAAGATTTAATGAGGCTGTGCAATGTGGTCCTGGTCACCTCTAGACTTCATTCTCCTTCTATCAGCAGGATCCAGTGGGGAACTGAGCCTCCACCCCCACCTGGCATCAATGAGACAAAACTAGGTGGTGGCTGCATGGCACTCTGCTTCTTCCTGTCCACTCCCTGGTATGAGGGACCCTAGTGGAGAGATGGTCTGACACCCACACTCAGAGGGAAAGAGGTGGTGAGAATGGTTGCCCCACTTTCACTTTCACTGAGCTCCATCCCAGGCCCCAGGTGTCAGCACGGCCTGGGATGGAGCTCAATGTCCCTCCCATCTATCTGTCTGCAACAAGGCAATGTAAGTCACTCCCCACTTTTGCTGGGATGATGTCCAGGGAGCTTAGTGGGAAGCCAAAAGTGCATATCCACTTGGCTGGCCCCCATGCTCTATCTAAACACTGTCTGCTATGAGGCACAATGTAAGTAGAAGAACTACTTAAGACAATTATATTTTAAAAGTAGGAAGGGTGAAGGGGCCTACATGGAAGTAAATTTTTCATACTTCACTTGAAAAGGTAAAATATCAACACCAGTAGATTGTGGTAAGTTATATAAATACTATATTATAATATATAGTACAACCATTAAGAAAACTGTAAAAAGCAATATACTCAAAAACTGTAATAAATCAATGTGGAGTCCTAAAACAATATCCAAATCATCTATGAGAGGGTAAGAAAAAATGAATGAGAAATAGAAGAAACACAGAAAACAAATAACAAATGGCAAACTTAAACACCGACATGTCAATGATTACCTTTAAGTGTAAATGGTCTAAATGTACCATTTAAAAGAGAGAGTTGGCAGCACATTTAAAATAATTAAAACCATATGAAATCCTGCTCTCTGACCATAAAGGAATATAGAGGACTCAAGGGATTTGTGGGCTGGTCAAAGAAAGATATGACAATGAGGTGGCGATAGCACACACAAGCTTTATTTCAGTGACACTTTGACAGGTTTGCAGGAGGAGGGAAGTCGCTCACAGCATGAGACCATCCAGAAGCTACAGCAGGGAGGCCACCAAAAAGAAGGGAAAAAGGACAAGGAAATTCCTGGGGCAGAAGCGTGTCAAAGACGGGATTACATGCCTGGTTATTTTACTCAGCGACCTGGCAGGGAGTCTCTGGGGTCAGAGAACTCCAACAGGCAGCAGAGGCTTGGGGTCTTTATACTCTAAGGGTTTATCCTATGTATGACTAGCATATGCTGGGCACAGTTTCATGGGAGTATGCAAAGCAGGCAGGCTCTAAATAACTAAAAATCTGTTTATTTGGGGTTATGTTTAAAATAACTGGATGTATACAAAATTTAGTTTGGCTTTGGCACGTTTTCGAGCTACTGAGTCTTAGCCTGCTGTGAAGAAGTAAACAACCTGGGCGTGGAGGCGGCAATGTACAGAGGACATTTTTGTCTCATTTACATAACATGGAATCAAACTAGAAATCAATAACAGAAAAACAGGAAAATCTCCAAACACTTGGAAGTTGAACATCATACTTCTAAATAATCCTGGGTCAAAGAGGAAGTCTCATAAGGAATTAAAAAAATACATAGAACTGAATAAAAATGAAAATAGAGCATATCAAAATTGATAAAATACAGTTAAGACTGCACTGAGAGAAATGAATAGCACTAAACATATACACTGAAAAAGGAAAACTTTCAAATCAATCATCTAAGCCTCTATCTCAAGAACTTGGAAAAAGAAGAGCAAAATAAACCCAAACCAAGAAGAAAAATAATAAAGAGCAGAAATCATTGAAATTGAAAACTAGAACAGTATAGGGAAAATCAATGAGACAAAGAAAGCTGTTTTTCAAAATAATCAATAAAATTTATAAACATCTAACAGGCCTGACAAAGGTGAAAGGAGGGAAGATGCAAATCACCAGCATCAGGAATGAAACAGAATGTATCTTTACAGATATTGCAGGCATTAAAAAGACAACAAAGAAATATTACAAAAAAGTTTATGCTTATAAATTTGACAACTTAGAAGAAATGGGCCAAGTCCTGGAAAACCACAAACTAATTCAACCAAGATGAATTAAACAACCTGAATACTCCCATGGCCATTGAAGAAATTGAATTGGTAATTTAAACGCTCCTGGAAAAGAAGTGTCCCAAATGGTTTCATTGGAAAATTTTACCAAACATTCGAAAAAGAATTATCACTAACTTTACACAATCTCTTCCAAAAAATAGAAGAGGAAGAAACACTTTCCAACTCACTTTATGAGGCTAATATTACTCTGATACCAAAACCAGATAAAGACAGTATAAAAAAGGAAAACTACAGACCAATGTTTCTCATAAACTTAATGCATAAATCCTCAACAAAATACTACCACATCAATACAGTAATATGTAAAAAAGAATTATATACCATGACAAATGGTATTTATTCTGGATATGCAATGCTGGTTCAACATATGAAAATCCATGTAATGTACCATAGTAACAGACTAAAGGGAAAAAAGCAGATCATCCTATCAGTTGACACAAAAAAAGGTTTTCAGAAAATTTAACACCTAATCATAATATAAAAACACCCAACTAGTATTAGAAGGTTACTTCCTCAGCTTGATAAAGAGCATCTGCAAAAACCTCCAGCTTTCATCATACTTCATGGTGAAAAACTGAATGCTTTTCTTCCAAGATCAGGAACAAAGGAAGGATATATGCCTTACAATTATTTTTCAATATAGTACTAGAAATTTGGCCATTGTAATAAAAAAATAAAAGTAAATAAAAGTCACACAGATTGGAAAGGAAGAAATAAAACTGTTTCTATTTTCAGATAAAAGGATTGTCTATGTAGAAAATACCAAGGAGTCTACCAAAAAAAACCCTAGAACTAATGAGTTCAGCAAGGTAGAAGGATACAAAATCAAAATGCAAAAGTCAATAATAGCATTTCTATATACTAACAACATGTGGAAAGAACAACTTAAAACATAGTAATATTTACAATAACTCCAAAGAAAATTAAATACTTATAAATCTGACAAAACATGTACAGGATTTGTATGATAAAAACTACAAAATGCTGAATGAAGAAATAAGCAACCTAAATAAGTGGAAAAACATACCATGTTCATAGATTGGAAGACTCGACATAGTAAAGATGTTCTGTCTACCCAGATTGACCTATAAATTTAATGCATTTTTTATTTAAATTCCCGGTCTTTGTAAACATAGACAAGGTCATTCTAAAATCTATATAGAAAGACACAGGCCCTAGAATAGCTAAAATCATCTTTTAAAAGAAGAGGAAAGTAGGAGAAATCACTTTACCTGATATTAAGGCCTACTATATGGCTACAGTAATCAAAAATTGAGACAGTATGGTATTAGAGAGAGAGAGACACCAAGATCAATGGAACAGAATAGACATACAAGAAATTTACCCACAAAAATATGCCCAGCTGATTTTTGACAATGATGTAAAGGCAATTCAGTGGAGGAAAGCTAGCCTTTTCAATAAGTGGTGCTGGAGCAAATCCTTGGGCAAACAAAACCAAACTTTGACCTAAGTCTTATACCTAAAATTAAAAAAAAAAAACAAAAAAAAAACAGTGATAAAACCAACTACTGATGCAATGTGGAGAAATTGCTAATGGGAATTTAAAATTTTACAACCACTCCTGAAACCAGATCGGCAGTTTCTCAAAAAGAACAAAAACAAAAACAAAACAAAAACTGGTTTGTAACCCAACAATTGTACTCGGGGCATTTATCCCAGAGAAATTAAATCTTATGTTTACAAAAAACAACTGAACACAAATATTCATAGCAGCCTTCTTTTTAATAGCCCAACAGTGGAAACAACCCAGATGTCCTTCAGTTGGCGAATGGCTAAATAAACTGTGGTACATCCATACCATGGAATAATAGCAGTAAAACAGAACAAAGTATTGATACATACAACAGCCTGGATGAATCTCCAGAGAATTAGGCTGAGTGAAAAAATCCGACCCCAAAATGTTATACATTGTATGACTCTATTTACATAACACTCTTAAAATTACAAAATTATAATAAAGAACGGATTAGCGGTTGCCAGACTACCTCTACCCCCTACCCCCAGTAGGGGGTAGAGGTAGGAAAGAAATGGGTGTGACTATAAAAGGGCGTCAAGGATCCTTGTGGAAATATTCTGCATCCTGACTATATAATGTCAATATCCTGGTTGTGATATTTTACTAGTTCTATAAAATGTTATTCCTGAGGGAAACTGGGTAAAGGGCATGTGGGCTGTGTGTTATTTCCTACAAATGCATGTGAATCTACGATTATTTCAAATAAAGAGTTTAATTATTAAAAAATAAAAAATAAAACTTACCTTAAATATTTTTCTTAAAGGTGGTAGTCAGACCAGTATATGACAGATAAAACTAAATTAAATTGAACAAGATATGCTGAACAAGATAACTGATAAAACATAGGTTACATAGAATCAACAGACTTGGAAGGTTGAAAGAATCTATCACCTAAGCAACAGGCTTGTAAATTGAAGACATGTCAGAGTTCTAGAACAAATTCCTAAGCTAATTGCTTCACAAACAAGTCGTAAAATCCTCAGAATTCCATAGTAAAATAAACTTTGAAGTTGTTTGAAGAGTTTTTTTATGAACCAAGGTAGACAGGGTGTTAAAGAAATGTGGTATTTTGAGACAAACTTCTGGAGTGCTAATCAGAATTGGAAAGGACTAACATCTCTTTCAACTCATAGCTGATTTAGGTGACAGTCTTTCAATAATTCCTTCACATTTTTAGAGCCCCTTTATAAATTAAGACTTTCCAGATTTGGCTTTATTAGTTTCTATTTAAACCCTGACAATGGCTAGATTCTAAAACATCTTCCCAAAGATCAGGATGCAAGAAAGGTGGGAAGGGATGAGGAATTTAACTTTACCCACCAATGAAAAGCAGTGTTTGGTGATGGTAAGAGAACTAGTATGAAACAGTAAAAAGAGCTTGGATTTTACAGGCAGAAATATCTAAATTCAAATCTAGATTCTTCCACTTCCACGGTCATATAATTTTGGGCAACTTACATCTGAGTTTCAGTTTTCTCATCTGCAAAATGAGTATACTATCATCTATTTCAAAGAATTATAAAGGGCTTGGAACATAATAGTCATTTGCTAAATGGTAAGTATTGTCTTTATTCACCTGTACAAGTATATTATAAATATGAAAAGTAGAATTGTTGGGTCACAGTATATGAGCATATTTCATTCTAATAGATACTGCCAAATTATTCTTTAATTCAGATTTGCTAATTTGCATTTACACTCAAAATGTAGGAAAATACCCATCATCCCACACCCTGATTATTTTAGTTTTTGTTAATTTGATGTATAAAAATGATATTTCATTGATATTTTCATTTACATTTTCCTGATTATTAACAAGCGTGAATAATTTTAATGTGCTTATTATCCATTTGTATTTCTGTTATTTGACTGTTTACAATTTTTGCCCATATTTACAAATTGGGTTGTGTTTATTTGTTTATATGTGAGAATGTTTTATATGGTTTGAATACCAATGTTTTGTTATCTATGATGTTTGTTATCTATGTTTTTTAACTTCTCTAGGGCCCTTACAGAAATTTTAAATGTTTATGTTGTCAAATCTGTCACCTTTTCCTTTGTGGCTACTAGTTTATATCTTGTTTAGAAGGTCCTTCCCCTCCCCAAGATTATGTCAATATTCTCCTAGATGTTTTTCCAGTATATATTTTTTATGTTTAACTGTTTAATCCAGCTATACTTTATTTTTTTGTATGAAGTAAGAATCTACTGATACTTTCACTGAAATGGATAGACAGTTATCTCAACACTATTTATTAATCATCCATATAATTAACAAATTTTTGTCTGTCAGTATCCCTTCTTGAGGGTATCATCCCTGCCCCACCGCCAATCCTTGATGTAGTTGGCAAACCTGACGCTGCCTCTGTGACTACAAGGATGACCATATAATGTGATATAAGAATATTAAGAAAAGAATTTAGTCATTTATATCAAGAGCTAGCAGTGGTCATTTTTCTACCAAGAGAAAAATGCCAATGAAAGCCAACACTGAGAGAGGAAGAAAGAGATGTAGAGAGAGAGTGACCTGGTCACATTGAGTCCCTGAAACCAGATCTCCTAGATATATGAGCCAATACTTTTCTTTCTTTTTTTTTTTTTTTTTTTATGAAGTATTTTATTTCTAAATCAAACATCGTAAAATGTGTTGTCTTTAAATAGATGGATTTTGTTTTAGGGCTGATTATATTTAAGTGTTACCATCATTGAGGCAAGGAATGAAGGGAGAAGGGAGCAACTGTGATCTAGTACTTAGAAGAGTGCCTGGTTTATAATATGTTTGTTAATTAATTAAAGACAAGTAAATTCATAGAAAAAATAAGGAATACTTTTTAAATAAATTTAAATAAGAGAATGAGTAATATTTCTAAATGTGTAAAGTAAATAATTTTTTAAATGACAGGATTTACAGTACAAAGTCAACATTATATGGAATTTCCACTCTAAGGACAAATCAAACATAATTTGGGCATTAATATCTTACCTCTTTTCATGAGAAAATTAGCAAAGCCCTTATCCAGGTGTGGCAGTGTTAAGTACCCATTTAACAATTACAGGCTGAGTATCATTGAAAATGCTGTTTCAATATAATATCAGATGCCATTTATTATCTAAAGCATTTCACAACCTTTTAAAATTAGATTACATCGCTTCTCGGCCTTTTGGCTAAGATCAAGTGTAAAATTAGATTACATTTGTTTTGACAATTCTGTTTTCTATCTTTGTTTCTGCTTGAAGTTGTGCATTGTTTTCATTTTATAAATGTGATAGAATGAATATTACAGTATGTATCAAGGAAGTTAAGATTATATATGTATATATATATTACATGTGCAGATTTATTTGATAATTGGCAAAATAAAGTATAGTACTTATGAGAAAAATACTTATTTAGGTTTTAAATTCTTTTTATATCTTTAATGACTATTGAAAAAATAAAATTATATTGGGAAATATCTTTGCATTCCAAGCAGTCTAAACTTAAAACTTCTCTCTTATAAGGTGGCTTTTACACAAAAAGAATACACTGTACCATCTTTCAGACCAGAATGTACAGAATTCAAACCAACATATCAGGTGTGTCCTGAGTTATCCTATCCCAATATCAATTATACTAGCTTTCTCTAATACATTATGAAACTTAATGGTTCCAAAACCAAATTACCCATTAGAAACACCTGAGTATCTTTTTTTTTTTTTTAAATGTTTTTTTTTTTTTTTAAGATTTTATTTGGGAAGGGGAACAGTACTTTATTGGGAAACAGTGTGCACTTCCAGGACTTTTCTCCAAGTCAAGTTGTTGTCCTTTCAATCTTAGTTGTGGAGGGTTCTGTTCAGCTTCAAGTTGTTGTTCTTTCAGTCTTAGTTGTGGAGGGCACAGCTCAGCTCCAGGTCCAGTTGCAGTTGCTAGTTGCAGGGGGCACAGCCCACCATCCCTTGCGGGAGTTGAACTGGCAACCTTATGGTTCAGAGGACACTCTCCAACCAACTGAGCCATCCGGGAGCTCAGAGGCAGCTCAGCTCAAGGTGCCGTGTTCAATTTTAATTGCAGGGGGCGCTGCCCACCATCCCTTGAGGGAGTCGAGGAATTGAACTGGCAACCTTGTGGTTGAGAGCCCACTGGCCCATGTGGGCATCGAACCGGCAGCCTTCGGAGTTAGCAGCACAGAGCTCTAACCTCCTGAGCCACCGGCCCAGCCCCCATGAGTATCTTTTTAAAAACTGCTATTCCCAGGTTCCACCTCTGACCTAATGAATCTCAATCTGGAAATGGAGCCTAGGAATCTTTACTCCTCAAAAACACCAAGGGGATTCTTATGCTGTCACCTGGGAATCAACCAGCTTTTGAAAACCAGTCATAATAAATTGCATGAATTGAAATGAAGCTTGAAATACTAAGTTAAAATAAACTAAAACTAATTCCAGGCTGATTATTTCACATTTTGCTTTTTTCAATTGGATGATGTAGAAGTTGTATGAACAAAGGGTTTAAATAAGAGACTTCATTTTGAAGGTTATTTCGGCGATAGAGTAGCCTGATCGCAGAGCTACAAAGCTGCCTATGGATATTACACTGAAATTTCACTATAATCTAACATTTTTTATACTGCTGTCTCTTAACCATTTCAGAGGAATATATAGTATTCATCAAAAAAACAAGATTCTATGGTGACATGCATGCTAAGGGTTGGGTGGAACGCATCATCACTGTTGAAACTCTCAGACTTAAAGGCAGATGATATAAGCCCCTAAGTCAGCCTTTAAAGAATATAAATGATACTTTTAATGGGCTATCTACTACTTGCTTTGCATTTTTAAAAATTTTCTACATTGATACTATAACTATATGGGTAGGACTTGATCCTGATGTTGGCCATTGTCTAAGCAAATGCAGCCAGCACTGGAAATTGAATTCTTAAAAAAACAAAAACCCACTATTTATGAGTGCCTTTTAAGTATTTACAAATATTCCAGGTAGCAAAAAACTCTTGTACACAAAATAGTATCAGAGTTAGGAATTTAAAAATTTTACATTAAAATTCTCATTAATATTCCAACCTCAAATATTTAAAAAATAATTAAAGTTAGTTTTCTCTCTGTAGAAGTTAGGAGGAAGAATAAATTGACAGATTACGCAAAGGAAATTAGTGAGAAAATGTATTATAAATTCAAAATAAATGTTACAGAATTTCTTACCTTTTTTGTTTTTAATATTACAGTTCCAGAAGTTCAACAAGGACAGTTTTGATCCTTTTCACAAAATGTCAATCAGAAAAAGAAAGGACCAAGATATGTCCAAATGTAGAAACATTTCAAGTGCAGAAATTATAGAGTATGAAGACCAAGATCCTCCTTACCCAACACATTCAGAAACTGCAAGGCTTACTAATAAAATCTGGCCGCATGGTCTTGATATCACCACAACTGAGACTGTAGACACTAAGAAAATGTTAGCCGATGGTGATCCTGGTAACACCGAAGTAAAGACTTTAGACACTGAGAATAAATTAGCCCGTGATCCTGCTATCACCACCATAAAGACTTCAAATACTGAGAATAATTTAAAGGAAAGACTACCAAATGTATCTTTACCAAACTTTGAAGGAGAATCACTGACTAGAAATGTAAATACATGTCGCCTCTCAAAATCATTAAATCTTACTTCCAACATAGAAAATTTAAAACAATCAGTGGTGCTCAAGTTAATTTTAAGTGAACATCTGCAAGATCTTTCAGATAAATTATTTTCTGAACCAGAAGTTCCTGTGGACACTGAAGTAAGACAGAACAGTCATAGTTCTCTGTTTCTAAGGGTGCATGATAAACCACCAAGTAGTTTGGAAGACAAACTATTTGAAAAAGCCCAAGATTTAAAAAGCCCAAGGCTTTCGAAAAGAGACATTTTAAATTCAAAGTCTCTTACAAGTCCAATAATTAAAGATATTCCTACAGATTCACTTTCAGAAGGTGGACCAGGAAATTCTCCAGAGGTAGGAAGGGAATTTGTCTCTGAAAAACACTTCGAGGCTGGTGAGGTAGCCTTTCCAATGAAAAAAAAGAATAGTTTCAAAACGAAACATTTAGAAAGTGAAGTATCCAGCTCCAAACCAGGTTTCAATGACACTGCACATGATTATGTTATAAAGCAAATATTCACTGCACCCATCTTCTCTGAGTTGGAGATGGGAGTGGAAGAATCGAGCGAGACACAGATGAACTGGCAGAATCAATATCCCACAGCTTTGGAGAGTGTATCTTCAAATATTCTAGTTCACTATGAAGAAAACGCTGAAACAGAATCGCCAGAAGCCAAATCTATTATAAGCCAGATAATACAAGCATTTCCTATAGATACTCTTTTAGAATCTGGGATAATCAAAGTGATAGATAAAGAATACCAGAAGAGTTCTTTGCTGGATACAGAGACAGCCTTTGTTAAAGAAAAGCCAAAGGATTCTACAGAGGATTATTTAGAAACTAAAACCAAAACAAATTCTCTTTCAAAGCAGAATATACCCATTATTTCCAAAGAAGCCACTGCTTTTTTAAATAGAGCTGAATTTATAGACAACAGCCAAAATATGTCCCCACAAAATTTAAAATATCAGTCCACCTCAGATAAAAAAACAGATTTGCCAAGTAATGGTCAGAGTCTTGACAGAGAAGAAAATGATCTAAATTCTACCTTAGAAAATTTAAGTAACTTGTTAATGGGTAAATTTAATGAGTCAGATGTAATGTTAAAATCTTTCTTAAGAAACTTATTTAATGTTTTTTTCATATATCAGTCTGAAAGAAGACAACCAGAAAAAGATTTAGAAAGATTAACTCAACATCCTTTTTCAAATAATATAGAAGACCTTGAAGAAATCGAAGAGAATTTTGATAAAGCAGACATATTAGACAGAAAACCTAGTTTGAATCCAAAGCTGCGTACATTTCTAGAAGAACTCTCAGAATCAGAAATTAAAAATCTAAAATCTGAATTAAGTAAACATATCCAGCATTACCTTGTAGAAAGACTTTCAAAATCAGGACATATCACCAGAGAGGACTTACCAAAAATCGATCAAAATCTGTATTTGATGAATGAGGAAGCAGAACCAAACGGGCAAAATGTTTTTCTGGAGAAATATTCAGAAACTGTAAAAGAAACCACGTCTTTTGTAAATAATTTTAATCATCATTTCATAGATAAACATTTGGAAATAAGGCTAAGGTCTTTTTTAAATGAAATTCTCCAAAACTATTTCCTAAAAAACACTTCAGAAAGCAGTTTATTGAAAGATACAGAACCTGAACCTATACACTCAAACATACCTTCTCTAAGAACCAAAAGTTTTTTAATACCTTTTCACAAGTTAGGACAAGATATTTCAAGGGGGAGTTCTGGTAGAAGGCCGGAAGTAAACATGAAATATCCTTTAAATGAATCTCTGCAAAACTGTCTAATATCATTATCAGAAAATGAACTATTGAATCTAAAAGCTTATTTAAGCAAACACCTGCAGAGACTTTTTATAGAAAAACTTTCAAAATCAGGACTAATCAGTGAAAGGCAATTAGAGGGAATCAGCCACCATATAAATTTGATTAATTCTAGTTCCACACTATTAAAATACATAAAGCCAGATTTATCTTTTAGAGATGAAAATCAATTTATGGAGGAGCATTCAGAAGAGCAAAATAAAAATTCAGAAATTGTTCATAAAACCACTTTACAAAAGGTTCCTGAGGATAGACTTGTAGAAACAGAATTGACCAGAAAGGAAGAAAAGGAGTATTTTTCCTTACAGAATATTAAAGAAAATCCATCAATAATTAAAGAACAGAAAAGATTTTATCCTAAAGAAGGAGCTAAAACACTGACTCTAATTAAAGTACAAACTTCTTCCAACAAAAATACCCAGGCAATTCCATTAAAGAAGTCATCAGAAAGACTGACAGATACAGTGCTTCAGAAAGAAAGGAAAGAACATGGTTTCACGCGGCTTCCTCAAGCAGAAAATTTTTATTTTAAAACAGAGATTCAAGATCCACATAGTGGGAGTGGTAAGCCAAAAATAACTCAATCAAACACTTGCTTTGAAAAGACACTAAAAATGAAGTCCCTTGAAAAAAAGGAGTATAATGATATCTACCAATTGGTAGTACAGGAAAAACCTGAAGTGCTGTCACCATATCCAAGAACTCCTTATTGCCAAATGCCAAATGAAGATGAAGAATACGTAAATAAATTCACTTTTCCTTCCAGGCCGAAGAACATTTTAACTCATTTAAGTTCAGAGGCTGGGGAGAACTCAAAATTAGAAGATCAACGTTATCAGAGATTGAAAGGACATAATAACAATAAAAAACATTTAATAACATCTTCACATTACGAAAAGGAAATACAAGCTCTTCATATAAAACCAAGTGAAATTTGCAATGAAAAATGTACCAAGGTCCTTGAATCACAATCATTTAAATATAAAGTTGTGGAAGCTGAAAAAAACTCAAAACCGTCTCTCTTCCCAGAAGTATTAAAGAGAGAAAATCTAAAGCCCAAGGTCCGGAAAGAAAGAGACCTTGTCAACAAACAAAAAAAGTCATTTAACAAGACAGTTAAGATACTACCAACCACACCACCCACCACAAGAATTCTAAGGAAACCTGTTCCAAGGACGTTGCTTCATTGGACTGCAAGAAGAACTACACATGTAATAATGTTTTTCTAAGTCTTCTACCTCTGTATTTTCCAAAGTTCTGTAAATAATCCACGTTAGAGTATATATGTCTGCACGCGTGTGTGTGTAAACTTCATTGACGCAAGATGTACAGACATCCAAATTAAAACACTTCCCACATTCAAATCACCTTACCTGATTCAAAATACAGTCACAAAATTAGGGGACTGTTAACATGCTTAGTACCTTTGTATAAAATAGATTAAGGGCATCCCCTCTGGAGTATAAATTAGAAAAAGGCACCCTTTTCTCTGGGAAGCTTCTGCAGGATGACGCAACCTGGAGCCAGGGCACACAGCCTTTGTCTATGGAAAATGGCCTGGATTTCAGCCCCGACTCACCCTTCAGCCAGGGGCTGTTATACAGGCGACAACCTATACAACCATTGGCAGTGGCTGTATACTACAGAAACGTAGCTGGGATTTTCTTTTTATGCAGATATAAATATGTAGTCTTTTTTCAGGTAGCTGAATTATCTTTTCCATAAACAAAGATATTATGTGCCAGTTATTCTGCTAAGCTTTAGGGTATGACAAATTTACCATCTATTGGATTATGAATTGCAAATTTTTTAATTTAACTTCTTCTTTGACCACCACCCCACTTCTATATCATGTGCTGACAAACTTGGGAATTCAAATATATCTTTAATATTTCATAAAACAGAAAGGTAAATCTGCTACTACACTTTATACAAATGATTCTAAAGAAAGTTAAAATCTAGGAATGGAAGGGACTTATTTTAATTTTCTGGACCACTGCTCTTATCTGTTAGTATATATAAATAAGCATGACCTACATTTGGGAAAATTTACACATTCTAAAATATTGATAATTTGATTATGTAATTCTACCTTTGAATGAGAAAATAGGTCTAATTTAAGAATAGTTGCTTTGGTTTTCCACGGTAAAGCAAATATTTAGCTTTAGTAAATACATAGTAAAACAAATTAGTAACCGGGTAAATATCAATACAGATTATACTCTCAACTTTGGATTTCTCTTTTCTATCTAAATTTAGTGATTTAATATTGAGTGAGTGCACAGACTAGGAATTGGAGGATGAGTTCATAGTTTTTGGAAAGGAAAGACTTTCTGAAGTTCCTTTAGACAAATAGAATTGTTCATATCACTTTTTCAAATAAAACAAAAATAATGTCTATGTTATTATGGTATGAGATCATATAGGATCTCAGAACCCTTATCCTATGAGTGGGAGATAGCATCATCTTTATCTCCCTCTGTTAAAGGGTACCTGAACTTTTCTCTCTAGTGACACTGACAACAGAGAATTGCATGGTAAGAGGGAATTTTTCAGATCATCAGAAAGACTTGCTTATGTGATTTTCTAACATCCAAGAATCTCCCAAAGGAATCAAAACTGTAGGAGCATTCAGAAAAATAATCAGTGGTGTGGGTCTCCATATACTCTCGCTGGCACTCTGGCAACCAGTTATATCAACTGTGAAGCAAAACATGTATATTACTCACCAGTGTAGCAGAAATTCCTTAATAGTGTGGATTACTTAATTGCTCCACGCACGTAAGAGGGAAGAGGGAGAATGTTTCCTTGCCCTCTGCTAACCCAGGCAAAAATGTAAAGTAGGTCGAATTTGTGTTTAGACTCTTCATACCTCCTTTTTTATAAATCTCTTTGTTGCTGTCCAATTCTCAGTTCTGCCCAACCTCCCCCAGCCCTCCAATTCTAATAAACCACTCCCACTTACTCAGCAAAAGAAAGCTGCCCATGCCTTTGGTGTAGCCATCTCTATGAATTGTTAAGGGACTGGCTGCTCAAACTGTAAAAGGAAACTAGTTTATATTATACTAATTAGAGAATGACTAACAGCTCCGTACCCTTTTAGGGGGTACTTGTAGATTATTACATTTTTATTATAAAATATAGTCATTATTTAAAAAATTGAAAAAAAGACAAAAAGGAAAACAGCCCATAATCCCACCACCTTAACACAACCACCATTTTAAAAATTATTTTGGTGTATAGGCTTCCAGTTATTTTCCTGAATGTTTTATGTGTTTACTCTCAGAATCTATATAAAATTTTGTATTATTTTAATATAAACATTATAACCATATTCTTAGATGCTGGGCACTCTCTAAAGGTGTTCATTAACTTCTAAGGAATGAAAGTTTGGATGATATAAAAAGTAAAATGTAAGAGTTCAAGATTTTATATTTGGGATCAAGGAAGATGTATTTTGGAGAATAATCATAGACTAGGCTGGCTGGTTTGCCTAGGAATCCGACCCCTGAGGATAGCTCCCTGAAGTTTTCCGGTTTCCAGCTTTATATCTTCTTTTGATATATCTTTTTAAATATATATTTTGAAATAACATCCTTTGAAACAGTAAGTTTCTTTTTTAAGCAGTTTCTATAGTAGTTCCTAATAGGAGGCTTTGGGTGTAGGGTCTGATTTTAGGGACTACCTATAAAACATTTGATGCTCTCAATCTTTGTCTCAAACTGTTGATGATATTACAAACTTTAGTCCTTGTAAATTTAAAGTATATACCTTTAAGAAACCTAACTCACCAACCTGATTTTTTTATTTCAATATTTAGGATTATTTGGATAGATCTGAGGATTTACATTTGACCTCATTTCAGCATTTTGAAAAAGCAACATCAAGAGGAATTCTTTTAGGAAAGAGCCCAGATGATAGCCATAATTGGTTAAAACATTCTGCAAGACCATATACTGCTCCAGAGGTTAACAAACAACGAGAAAGCTACACTGGAACATTTACAAGTCCTCGAATGGTTTCAGCAGGTTTGGTTCATTTAAATGATACAAGCCCAGATTATGAAATCCAAAAACTGTGGCCAAAAAACAATTGAAAGAAAATGTTGAAAAATGTTTACTCATTTGTGATGTTATCCAATTGTTAAACAGTTCAGAATGCTATGCGAGGCCAATGGTCAGGATATCATTTCTCCAGTTAACAAAATGGTTTGGAGATCTGTCCTTTTGTGTGATAGAAGTCAGCAACCAAATGTTGTCTTGTTCGAACCATTTTGTTTAATTAAAATGTAACAGAAACTTTTTGATGTAAATGTTTGTTTATGAACCAGAAGGAACAAACCCAGAAATACATACTCAGTTCATATGCACCAGTAAAGTTTTTTCCCAGCTTTTCTCACTGTGTAACAGTATCACTCCAATTTGTAGTCCTCTGATTTCCCAAATCTGTGTTATGCTCTAAACAATCTTTGTCCACTCAGTTTTCTAGTTCTCTACTTGCAGTTGTTTATATTTTAGCTTTTAGTTATGAGTATACTTTTACACTTCAGCTCTAGTTGTTTCTAGATTCGACAAAATGCAGTCTCTGGGCCTATAGAACTTCTGTTAATTTTAATATCATTGTATATTACAATTTTTTACACTATAAAAATAATAACAGATTTAAGACTAGTTCCTGAGGCATCAACTACACTGGAGTGACTTTCTAACTTATTTGAAAAACTATGTAAGGGCCTCTTTAATAATACAAAACCCAAGAAGCTGTATAAAATTGTAGAAACTGCGTAAAAAATTATCTATCTAAATCAACCCCGGATTTAAGTCAGACTTTTGAGAATTGGTTCTATTCCTATCAAGTACTTATTTGGATCTTGAACTTGGAAAGCCAAAACTTCAATTTATAGAATTTTTGTCAGTTTCAATTTTGTCTCCCAGAAACCATAAAGACTATGGGGTTTAAATAGATTGGGTGAAGGAAAATATAATTCCTGATCATTCATGTAATGGTATAATCATTACTTTGAGGATTACTAGAAATTCTTGGTCTCCCCCCAAAAAAGGTAGTAATTTTTGGAGGGGAGACCAAGAATTTCTAGTAATCCTCAAAGTTATCAGTAGGAATATAATTGGGAAAACACAAATAGGTTGGTGCAAAAGTAATCGCAGTTTTTGCAATTCCTTTTAAACCGCGATTACTTTTGTACCAACCTAATAACGCTGGCTCTTTCAGGTGGAAGGAACACAGGGAATTGGTTTCGATGGGTGACGGAACCAAGGCCAAGAAATCAAGCGGTGGTGAGGCAATCGAGAGATTAGCAAGAGCCTTATCTTCCACCGTTGCCTCCCTGGAAACCAGAGAGTGAGAGTGCGTGGAAAATGTAGTTCCCTGTGAACTACAGCAGAGCAGGGGAAGCGTGGAGAAATGGATTTAAGAGCCAACAGGCAATTGACCAGCAGTACCTAGGAAGAAAACCACTGGTGTGCCTTGCAGTAAAAGGGGCAATATTTACTAGTAGGAAATCTCAAACCCCTTTGCCTCATCAAACTTTTAATAGCAATACTGTGACAAAGAGTTCAAAATTTCCTACCATAGAAATATCTCAAGTTGTCGTCTTTTTTTAAAAAAAATTTTTTTAAATCCCATACCCTTTATTCAAGGTTGAATTCTTTATTTATTAAATGTCCATAATATGCCTAACACTTTGCTAAACACTAGTGAATGAGACAATATTCTCAAGGAGTCCACAGTCTATTGGTGACATAAACACAGAATTGTTTGGGAAAAGTACTATAGAAGCTCATAGGAGGGTATTTTAGCTGAGGTGACTGCAAGTTTGGGTCCTTCAGAAAGCAGACACTGAGATGTTTAGACATGAGTGGTAGGCAGAATAATGATCCCCAAACATACCCATGCCCTAATCCCAGAAACCTGTGAAGATGTTACCTTACCTGGCAAAAGGGACTGCGGCTAGGATTAAGGATTTTGAGATGGGGAGATTATCCTGGATTATCTGGGTGGGACCAATGCGATCACAAGGGTTGGAGTCAGAGAAGGAGATGTGATCACCGAAACAGAAGGAATAATGCTGGCCCATGAAGCAAAGGGAGGCACGCAGCCCCTAGAAGCCTCCAGAAGGAACATAGCTTTGGCTTTGCCAACCCATTTTAAATTTCTGACCTCCACAACTGTAAAATAATAAATTTGTTATTTCAAGCCAATAAGTTTGTGGTAATCTAGTATAACAACAATACAAAGCTAATACAGCAAGCAAGGAACCTATGGGACAAAATTTAAGATACTCACTCTCGGGATGAGGCTATCAGTTGAATACAGTTTCTACTGTGATGGTTAATTTCATGTGTCAATTTGACTGGGCCACAGGATGCCCAGATATATGGCCAAACATTATTCTGGGTGTTTCTATGAGGGTGTTGTGGGGTGAAATTAACATCTAAATCTGTAGACTGAGTAAAGTGGATTGCCTTCCTTGATATGGGTGGGCCTCACCAGTTCAAGGCCTAAAAAGGCTGACCCTCGCCCGAGTATGAGAATTCCTCCTGCCTGCCTGCCTGCAAACTGGGACATCAGCTTTCTCCTGCTTTTGGACTCAGACTGAAATATCAGCTCTTCCTGAGTCTTTAGCCTGCCAGCCACGGACCAGAACACCATTGGTTCTCTTGGGTTTCCAGCTTGCCCACTCACCTTGCAGATCTTGGGACTTGTCAGCCTCCAGAAGCATGTGGGCCAATGCCACGTAATAAATCTCCTCTTGGTTCTGTTTCTGTGGCAAACCATAATATACTCACAGGAGATCTGAGAGGCACTGTTTCATGGTCTCCACAGTCCACTTTTAGCACTATCAATACTCCACACAGATTTGGGAGAACCTCCTCTATGATTCCTGTGAGCATTTAGGAGGTTAGTGGAATACTATAGCCCCTGCCACCACAGGTAATCTCGGGGCCTCAAATACTATTCATCTCCTCTCCCTCCTCCACCTTGGCAGATCTCGGTTGCTTAATAAGAGTGTACAGATTAAGAAAAAGCTACTGAGGTAGGTCCCAATTTACTACAGTTGAAACTACATACTTTTTGAGACACAGCATTTCTTCTGCTAATAAGGTGATAACATGAATTAAGATCTCTATGTCCTTACATGTTGTATTACCTACAGAAACAAAGAATACAAGTTCAGACAATTAAGTTCATGAACTCACCCTAGAAAAAGTGCTCCATACCACATTGCTGAGTATCACTAGAGTCACCTTCGAAGTACTCCCCTTGGGAAGCTATGCACCGACACCAGCGCCTAATCCACCCTTCAAAGCAATTTTGGAATTCTTTTCTGGAATGGCCATTAGAGTTGTCATTGCATTACCCTTGATGTCCTGAATGTTATAAAAATGTCTTCCTTTCAGTGTTTCCTTTATCTTCGGGTAAAGAAAGAAGTCATTGGGAGCCAGATCAGGGGAGTAGGGAGGGTGTTCCAATGCAGTTGTTTACTGGCTAAAAACTCCCTCACAGACAGTGCCGTGTGAGCTGGTGCATTGTGGTGACGCAAGAGCCATGAATTGTTGGTGAAAATTTCAGGTCATCTAACATTTTCATGCAGCCTTTTCAGCACTTCCAAATAGTAAACTTACTTAACGGTTTGTCCAGTTGGTACAAATTCATAATGAATAATCCCTCTGATATCAAAGAAAGTTAGCAACATCTTGCAACAAGTTCGCGAACTTAATTGTCACACCTCATAATCATATAAAGGGCCAGAACCGGTTCTGATTCCACTGAATCAAATACCAGGATGCCCCCAATTCAATAGGTTATGTAAACAAATCTTTTTGTCAAAACAGCTTTCCTTGGCAAAAAGTAAATTAGAATCTGTATTTTAGCTTTGTCAAACCGCACAAATAAAAAAAAGCATAAACTCAATTCAATAAATCTTTATTGAGCTCCCACAGGGTGCATGAATTTAGGATCTTTAATTTACATAAGTAGAAAAGTGTTACTTTAACTAGCCCTTAAAAAAAAAAAAATCACAACTTCTCTACATATTTCAAGTGAATCATTTAATGTGAGTGAGGCTCAGTTTGATGTTACTGTAAATATTAACAGAAGAAAATGGCAAATCATAAACATTTTCCCTGCTACCAAAAAAGGGTTTGATGCCAAGATAAACTAGCCTGTTGGTTTAACAAGAGCTGATCAAAAGGGCTAGAGAATCTGGAAGTAAAAAGTGTACTTGGAAGCACTGTCCTTTGAGGGCTCATTCCCCTGAGGGCAACAAAATGCTGAAAAAGTTAATTGGCTCAAAAATTAATATTGAGAGATCAAGAAGAGGAGTTAATCACAGTTTTGGGGGGAAAATGTGAGAATAGAGTACACTAAATGTGGCTAGATTAATAACTCTAAAGTTCCCCTGGAGTTGTAATAGCACTCTGAGCTAACCAAAGGGGCTGTAAACTCATGCTCCTTTGAACAGAGTGGTTTTAAATGATAAATTCTCCAGTGCAACTGTATTTTCAAGTATAATTCTAGTATTTGTACCTAGCAATACAGAAGAAAAAGCAGCAGGGAGAAAGTGTCAAGTATATAGGACATAAAAGGATTTGGCAGCCCTAGAATTCCCAGTTTGAGTCTTTTTCATCAGGAAAATCACATTCTGGCTCAGTCCAAGGTGATGCTGGAGGCAGTGCTACTGATGGCTTGTGATAAGCAGGAGGCAACAGTGAGAGTATTGAATCCTGGCTTTCTTCTTTCACCTGTTAAAGAAACTCAAAATAAGGCTGTTGATACATAAATTCAATACATTAGTTTTGTTAGCAATAAATAACTTTTTAAAAAAGAATCACAAAGGTGTGTAAAATTATTTTTAGGTATTTTCACTAAAAATGCCTTTGATTCTGGTCATATGAAAACAGGAAGAAGTGACAGCCAAAAAAACTGAATTTTATCAGAATTACTTTTCCTTTAAATCACTTCTAGCCAATGCAGAAAACTAAAATGTCTCTAAATCAAAATATAAACTGAGGCTGTAGTAACATATGATAATATTCCATTGGTTTATACTCATTTTGTTTTGCAGAATGGACATATTTTAGAAGTCTATAACTGAACTACCAAAAAAGTTTTGTTTTGTAAGAAAATTATTATTAAGAACCTTGGCAACCAAACTGTCCCATTAAGGCAACAAAACGAAGTGACTTTTTAATAGTATTTAAAAACATCTAGACAACAGAAGATAGATCAGCTCACCTGTTTGAAGAAAACATGGGACAATAAACTGCTTGCTGATGGCCTGAAAAATTGTTTTAAAGTTATATAAAAGAAGGACCTCATATTAGAATGTAGATGTTTAGGTGTAAAAATATATTAGAAATTAGGTTTAGAGCTATAAAACCCAATACTAAAAAATTAAAAGGAAAAATAACATATGTCAAGGAAGCCTGATTCTTAGCCTTATCCTTGATTAATGGGAAGAATTAATTCTAATGATATCCTTTAATTAGTCCATAACTCAACATTTATTGGGCACTTACTAATTATAAGGAGCTTACACTACGCATTAAGGGGCTAAAAATAGATAAGACATATACCTTATTTCCAAAATACTAATGCTAATATACATTATCCATGATAATTTATATAATTATAATAGCGGTAACCAACATTTTTGTACTGCTTGGAAGTTGCTAAATTGTCCTAACATAAATGCAGTTATTAATGTCCAAAAAGATTAACTGACCTTTACAAGGTGACTTGGTTAGGAAATGAAATAGCTAAGACTAGAGCCCAAGTCTGCTGACCTTGAACCCAGTATTCTTCCCTTTTGCTTATAGCCTCTACTTGTTCTTAGCAATGATATTGTCTGGATTAGACTCTAATTTTTTTATTAAAAGATTTTAATTTGGTGGGAAGAAACTATCACAAAGCTTCTGTAAGACATAAAACACATGTGTTATGTTCTTTAGAAGTGAACCATAGTACCTTTTTTCAGGATCTTGTTGCAAACAGAGCTGTATTAAGCTAAAGAAGGCAGGAGAGAAAGTTTTTGAGGACGGTGTTTGCAATCTGTCACTATTTACTGTGCGAGTTCCACTGGAGACAAGTACGCTTTCTCCAATCCCAGAGTCTACACCTGATCGGGAATTCTTCATTCTGGATTCTGACTGAGGGAAAATACTGATATCCAATGGGCTATAAGGAGGGCCTTTCAGTTTCTGCAACAGCATCTGAAAGAAAGAAAAATTTTCTTCACCACTTTGCAGGCAAAATAGTAAAACAACAATAACTATCCCAAGAGTCTACAGCAAAGCTGTTTGACACATTAACTAGACTACATGGGATCATATGAAAGGAGTTCAGGGATTTTAGTAGCATTTACCTGAGTCCTGTGCATGTCTTGGAAAGGTACCTGCCCACTGGCCAATTCACATGCTGTAATCCCAACACTGTAAATATCTGACTTTACATTATATCCATGTAAATCCTGTAGAATAATTAATTTGAAGTCCTTTAGTGTAAATAACTTAAAACGTTATACACATGTGCTTTTTTGATAAAGGATGGTGAACAATAATGGAAAAAATTCATGAATGAGAAATCAAACTATAATTTAATATATCATATACATTTTTAAATTCCTAACAATAATTTTGACAAGAAAGAGGGGAAAAAAAGCCTTGTGGTAGTAGACTATTCACCAATCCAAATATAAGGTCACAACTGTCCTTTAGTCAAGCTCAGAAGACACTCGAGACGTACAGACAACCCAATGCAACGGCCACACCTGACCTGTCTCAGTAGTTCTGGACTCAGCCACGGCTGCACTGACGTGCTGAACTGTGGGAAATCATACACAGCCCTATGCCTCTGTCCGTGCTTAACCAAACTATGCAGATGGGACAGGCCAGAGAGGGTCACTAGGCCATCACCAGAAATGAGGATATGGCTGGCTTTAAAACTCCTAGAACAGAAAGAAACAATCCTAAATACTAGGAAATTGGCCAACGAAGAAAGAATAAAAATCTGGTCAGAACAAATCCATGTATTCTCTTGGAAATTAAATACTCTTTATAAAATAGCAGCACACTGCTATAGACATGTAGGAAATGTTCAAGGAATATGGAATCCTTTCAGCTATTATAGCATTAGAACAAGGGAAGATATAACTGACAGCTACATGTTTGCAAGTGATAATATTTTTTTCAAACTTGGAATGGAATCAAATTAATTTCACTATTTTAGGATGCTATTGCAAAACACTCAAGGAGAAGTCTAAAAAATCAAATAATATTTAAAGCATAAGTTATAATTTAAAGTTAAATGCAATATTATCCAATAAAAGACAGCCTCTTGTGGTGTTAACATAATTTATAAAAATAGGTCTTACATAAAAATTTCCTTTTTCAAATAAAGGAGTCTTGTTTTTCATCCAAAACACTGAATTTGGAAACTAACAGAATTCCTAATAGACTAATAGAATAGGATGGCCAATAGTCTGGCAAAGTGTAATAAAACCTTGAGTAATTAGAATACAGTGTATTAGAAATTCTCAGGTAACCAGAACGCTGCTAAAAAAAAACAACAAATAGTAAGAAAAAAAGCATTAAGGAGGTTGAAACAAACAATAAGAAAGCAAGCTTATTTAAAAGTAACTTAAAAAGAAAAACAAAGTCTCAATATATCTTAGAACAGCACTATTTTTTACCATATAGCCAATTACTTCTGCATCTATAGTTTGGTAACAAGAGAATTGATATTTAGTATAATGATCTAAAGGTGCTACAAAATATTTAAGAAATCAAAGAAAGGTTTAGTTACAATTTGTACATGATGTAACTATGACATAAAGCTGAACAGCAGATAAAGAAGCTCTTTATTTAAGAAAAAAAAAAAAAGAGCTAATTAGAGTCTCACACCCTACAGCTTTTATCCCTCATTAGATTGAGACTTGAGCTCCATGAGGACACGCACTCCACCCCAGTACTGAGCACAGCACTTGGCACAGAGAAGGTGGTCTGAACATTTTGGTGAATGAACACAAAATGTAAGCATATCTATTGGCCTCTTCCTCCCTCAATTTTTATTTACAAAT
Source organism: Rhinolophus sinicus (assembly GCF_057876585.1). NCBI lineage: Eukaryota > Metazoa > Chordata > Mammalia > Chiroptera > Rhinolophidae > Rhinolophus > Rhinolophus sinicus. The sequence goes on along the minus strand of NC_142517.1, from coordinate 183,825,248 downwards.
TTCCTATTCCTCCTTTCTAACAGTCAAGTGCTCCCTCCTAAAAGCTCTCTAAAAGATTTCTTCCACTAAAATTCTTTCATTTTGCAAAATACAAGTAAGTAAATACCTGTGAATACAGCCATTTTGGTGCAGATAGTTCAACCCTCTCACTGCTCCAAAGAGAAGGTTCCTTATTAAAGTTTCACTCATTCCTTCAGGAAAGTAAGTCTTCAAGAGTTGACTTGCTGAACCTGAAAGAAACCCCTGAAATCTTTAAATGAACATTGAAAGTGATTTCCTTCTAGCTATGTTTTAAATTTTCTTTTCAACCATAAACACACACACACACACACACACACACACACACACAACGTTACATTTTAGTCTAATCACTTTCCTATGCAAAGGTAATTTTCCTTCAGAATTTTCTAATGACACTCTAGAGATTCTAAAAGAGAATTAACAATTCTCAATATTGCTTAAAAAAATACATAAACTGTGTGTTTATGTTTTAGATCCAGAGAAAAATCACAAAAGCTGTCCTAAAAATCAAAGTTCTAGAATCCATTCATTTATTTATTCAATACACTTACCGAGCACTACTTTTTGCTACGTACTATACGACCACCTGGGGTGCCCCAAAATGAAAAATACATACATGAGCCTGCCCTCAAGAAGCTCAAATCCAGTGAAGGAGACAGGTACACACATATGTTTACAATGAAGTGAAATAAGTTTACAATATGGAGAAACGGGCAGGGATGGTGTGCACACGTGGAAAATACTTCTGCTTGAAGAATAATGGTAGCTCTCCATTGAGAGAGAGGAAGGAAACTGAAGGGAAAAGACAGCTTGTTCACAGACATGGGCTTCTTGGAGAAGCAGTGGTGGTTCACTGGTCATCAGACCCATTCTATTTTTTGCTGAAGACTAAAATTCAACATGAACCAGATATAAAAATATATCATGAAATCTGGAATTGGCCATCAGATTTATAAATTAAAAGCTGTGAATCATAAATCTAAGATCCTACTCATCCTTACAATTATAGCATCCAGGCTAAACTATGAGTTATTTTACCTGAACGAGTTTTCTTACCATAGGCCATAAATGGAGAAATAACCCAAAGCCAGCTGCCAACAGTGAAAACAGTCCAATACGTTGTAATATTGGGGTGCCGGAAAAAGTGGGATAGAATCACTGCTTTCTAGGATAGACATATAAGAGACAAGACATTTAAAAACTACTTTTTTTCCTTATGATGAAGATAGCAACAGTGGCAGCTAACAGTGGAACTTATTATTACAAAGCACTGTTCTTAGTGCTATCATCTCTTTAAATCTCACAACCACTATATGAAGTATATGATATTACAATTCCCATTTTACAGAAGAGGACACTTAGAAATAAGTTAGAAAACTTGTCCAAGAGCACACCATTAATAAAAGCAGTGAAAGTGGGATGTGAACGTAACTGTCTGACGCCAGAGGTCATACTCTTCTTAACTATACTATGTTGTTAGTATTGAAACATTTAAAAAGACATCAAAATATGAAGGTGAAAGTCCCCACTAACCCTACACCACAGAGAGAACCACTATTAACAGTTTGGTAGAATTTCTTCCACTCTTTTTTTCTGTGCAATATACTTTCCCTCTTTATATCAAAAATGATTAGTGAATGAAAATGGTATTATAATATTCCTAAAATGTAATTCTGTTAAGATTTATCAATTCAGAAGTTAATTTTACTTAACTGGATGAAAAGGAAACTGCTTTTGTTTTTTATATGTCCCTATATGACTATTTGTGATTGGACTGACTAGGGGTATTTCAAATATGATACTCGTTTGAAGGAATTTACAGTAGTTACAGAGTTTGAATATATTTGTTCATCCATGGATCTGGCTTCCAAGTATTCTTTCCAATTCTGTAATAGCATGTTTATTAGAAGAAATCTACCTTTCTCTAATAGAAGGGACTATTAATTTGGGGAAATAAATTCTTACAAATGTAATCTCCTCAGATAATCTCCTTAGATAGACAGTACGTTAAATGTTTTTGTTTTTTTTCATCTTGTTACCTGTAAAGCTTTCAGGCGTTCTTCAGTGCAGTTTTCCAGATTTGTAATTTTTATAGTCACCAGTGTTCCTGTCGGAGTATGCCGTGCAAGATGGACAGAAGTCAAATTGTCAAATCCTCTTCCTATAATCAGACATAAAACTTATGTTAGCAACCAAAGAGGAAAAAAATTGATAATTTGTACTTCATCAATATTAAAAATTTTCTTCAAGAAAATACTGTTAAGAAAATGAAAAGGCAAGCCATTGATTAAAAGTATTAATAATATTTATAACTGACAAGATTTACATCCAGAGTATAAAAATAACTCTTACAACTCTATAATAAGACAACAAAAAACTCAATTAAAAAATAGGCAGAAGATTAAATAGGCAATCCATAAAAGAAGATATAGGAATGGCCAATAAGCACATGAAAAGATGCTCAAGATAAATACAAATTAAAACCACACCAATACACCGTTATATACCTATTACAATGGCTAAAATTGTGAGTTGATAAACAACATGTGACATAGGCAAACAATGGAGAGCTATTCAGCAATCTCCTCCACCCAATCCCAGTCCTTGGCAATCAATGATATAAATGGTATCATAAAGAATGTAGTCTTTTGTGTCTTTCACTTAGCATAATGCCATCGAGATTCATCTGTGTTGTGGTATGGTTCAGTAGTTAGTTTCTTTTTAATTGCTGAGTAATAATTCATCCCATGGAAATACAACAATTTATTCATAAATTGATAATTTGGGTTGTTTTCAATTTTTGGAGACTATAAAGCTGTCAAAAACATTTTTTTAAGCAGACATGTTTTCATTTCTCTTTGGCAAATACCTGTGAGTGGAATTTGCTGGGTCATGTATGCTTAACCTTATAAGAAGTTGCCAAACTGTTTTGAAAGCAGCTAAAGCATTCTGTGTTCCCACAAGCAATGTGTAAGAGCTGCAGTTGCTTGATATATTCACCAGCATTTGGCATCAGTTTTTACAATTTGAAACACCTAGAGTGGCCCCTATTAATAGGCACCTGATTAAGTTCCCTCCCTTTCCACAGTCACCAAATTCTGCCATTTTTATCTTTGAAGACGTTAATCTCAAATTCATCCCCTTAGTGCCAGCATCACTGCCTTAGCTCAAGTTCTGTCCTCCTTCTCGGGATAGATGCAGTGACTTCCTCACTATGCGAGTGGGATTTGCTGGGTCATGTATGCTTAACCTTATAAGAAGGTTGTCTTAGCTCAAGGTTGCCTTGCCTTAGCTCAAGTTCTGTCCTCCTTCTCGGGATAGATGCAGTGACTTCCTCACTATGCGAGTGGGATTTGCTGGGTCATGTATGCTTAACCTTATAAGAAGGTTGTCTTAGCTCAAGGTTGCCTTGCCTTAGCTCAAGTTCTGTCCTCCTTCTCGGGATAGATGCAGTGACTTCCTCACTATGCCCTGCATTCTGCATCCAGATGACTGAGGAAACTGCCTCAGAAGCCAGTGCCTCACTCCCCTTCGCCAGACATTTTGATTCAGTAGGCCTGTGATGGGATATAGGCATTGCAATTTTTAAAAAGACTCAGGTGACAAGGATGATACTTCCAGTTGTAAATCACTGATCTACTACATCCTCCAGCCTGGAACTGCTGCCAATTGTCCTTCTAAATTCAGCAGTTTAGCAATAGAAAGGTACTATAGTGCAGCAGTTGAGAGCTTAGACCGTGTGGCCAGAAAGATTTACTTTCAGATCATGTCACTCAAATTCTCAGAGCCTCCGTATCCTTATCTGTCAAATGGGAAGTCTTTCATAATGTGCTCCACACCTGCCTTTTCAGATGTATCTCCTACTACCACTGCCTACTCTCCCCTTGTCCCCACTTCTAGGCAACTATGTGGTAGTCCCTTTCTAACCATCCTTCCTCATTCATCTGCTGAAGTAAATTTTTACCTTTTTTGAAGTGACATCATCTGAACCTCCTTTCCAATTTTAGGGCATTTCCACCAGTGCTATTTTAGAACAGGTCAGATGCTTATTTTCTCTTTGACTCCTTGACCCTGGCAGGGGAGGGTCAATGAGCTACGCTTGGTTAAGTGGAGGATACAGTGAGTGACATTAAGAAGCGGGGCAGTCAGAATGCGCGGTCTGGGGTCCAATGTCTGGTGATGTAAGTACCCAGCTAGGCTGCTGCTATGCCATGGCCCTGGCTGTGATTCTACTAACATAGCTTCCCTTGGCTTCTTTCAGGCCTATTTATTTCTCTAGCCAATAATTCTGTGAGTTAGCAATATTATTCAAAAAATTCCTCTTTTGCTTAAGTTAATCAGGATTTTTTTCTGTTGTTTGTAACAAACACCCTGACTAGAACATTCAGCAAACCTGTCCTCATGCTTCAGGATCCCGCTCCTTTTGGCCATCTTTCCTGACTCCCAGACGGATAGCTGGATGTTCCATCTTCTCTGTTCCCATAACACTTAGCACATCTCTATTGTAACACCCTCTAGTGCATAAAACAAAGCTGTCTTACTTGCTCACCTTCCAAGAGAGAATGTGAACTCAAGTGTTTCACGTGGCTTTATATCCCCAGCACCTAACACAGTACCTGTGAGTGCTTAACAGATATTTCTGAATATTCAGAGCAAATGTTTCACATGTATAAGACTATAAACAATAACCCACCCTATTCCAAACTTAACTGATAAAGGATTTTAGGTAAATTGTTAAGTAAAAGAAAGTATTTGGTTGAAGGACTATGACTGAAAAGTTCTTTTTGTCATCAATTTCATTTCTAACAATGAAGGGTCAATTAGGTGAAATCAAGGATTATTACCTATTTCCACTTGGAGTTCATAGTGAGAAACGTTGGTGGAACAGAACACTTCCCTGGCTTTAGTAGATGGAGGCAACCAGGAAAAGGAGGGCTCATCGACCTGCATTGTTTTAAAAAGATGAAAATATTACAGGTATAAACTTCTTTGGCCCCCCCAATTTGGTCTCCTACCCCAGTAAAATACAGGTATTATATTTTCAAACACACAAGTGCTTATCAAGAAGGCACTGAAAGGTAGCTTACGATATTTTTAAGGTCTAAGAAGAGTATACAATTGCTAATAATTGGTATTAGTCAGAAAGCTATCAACCTGATAAAGGAAGCTAAAGGAAGAAAGGACAGGAAAAACATATTTACGGGGAGCAAAGAATAATTTCCAGTAAGGTTTTTTAGCAGTTGCTAAGAATAGCTGTTAATTAATTCTTCAGGGCATCTAATAAATCCATCAAGGGGAGAGATGCAGAGATCTGCGGAAGTATTCCATTCTTGCGCTCTCACTTCAAGTGGTCACCAGTTACATCCATTACGCATGGAGGCACCTGCGCAGCACGTGGAGATGTTAACAGTTAAGGAACAATTTCCATACTGCAATCTATTAAAATTTCTGAAGAAGTTTTTCACAAGATGAAATAAACCAGAAGGGAGGTCAGAAAGAAAAATAAACATCAAAAGATGGGAGAACAGGTTACAGACCTCCTGAGCAAATGACCACGTACTGATATGGGCGTCTCACAATGTGCTTTGGAGTCAGAGTCCTAGGTTTGCACCAATCTGAGTAGCAGTGAAATAAGACGCACAGAGGAGAAAGAAGACGCTGACACCACTTGGTGTCATATGACAGCCAGGAGGATTTCCCAAAGGACACCAGCATCCGTAGACACTTAGGAGCCCACAGGCACCAGCAGGCGGCAGGAATTTTATTACTACTTTCAGGACAGAGAGGAAAAAAAAAATGAGCGTTAGGATGACATTACTATGAATTAGGAATTGTGCTCACTACTTTTTACATCCTAGATTCTATATGTTCCCTAAACTTATAAGAGAGCAGAAAAAATTACAAGCTCGTGGCTAAAGATGAATAGAGGTGAATATTTTTCAAGCAAGATGAAAGACTGTAAAAAGAAATTCTACTATACAATTGGAAATAATCCCAATGAAGAAGAAAAAAGAGAAATCTAAATGAATTTAATTTCTTTGGAACAGGTAGTCTTCAAATAAACTCAGATGTAAAGAACACACATAAGGGGAAGGGACTAAGAAGAACAAATTGGGTGTTACACAGTTGTCATGGGGATGTAGGGTATAGCATAAGGAATATAGTCAACAATATTGTAATAACTAGGCGTGGTGCCAGATAGGTACTAGATCGATCAGGGTGACAGATGGGAATGGGGTCAGGGTCAGGGTGAAAAAGGTGAAGGTATTAAGAAATACAAATTGGTAGTTAATACAGTAGGGGGAATACAATCAACAATGTTGTAAAGATCAGGTAAGGTGCCAGACGGGCACTGGACTTATCAGGGGGATCACGTCATAGACTGTGTAGATGTCTGACAAATGCGCTATAGACCTGAAGCTGAAGTAGAATAATATTGAACGTCGACTGTAAATATGCAGGTATATATAGTCACAGGCTGTGGAGTACAGCATAGGGAAGACAGTCAATGGCATTGGAACAGTTTTATACGATGTCAGAGGAGGAGTAGCTTGGGGGTGGGTTATCACTTTATGAGGGGTTTAAATGTCTAACTATTACATTGCTTTGTACACCTGAAACTAATAAAAAAGTTTAAAAATTAGAAAAAAGAAATAGTCAAACACTGACCCAATTTTCAAAACAGGGAGAAAACTACAAGGGGCCAACTTGATGCAGTTGCCCAGTAAAGTCTGATATCAAATTACTCAATAGATGACTTATGGACACATAAGAACAAAGCAAGAAGACAGCATAGGTTTACTAAGAGTAAATCATCCCAACTAACCTAACTTCTCTTTTTGATTTGATGACTAGTTAGAGAATTAGAAAGCAAAAAATCAGGGTCTTAAAGAAATATTTGTACATCCATGTTCATAGAAGTATTATTCACAATAGCTACAATATGGAAGCAACCAACCATTCATCAATGGATGAATAAGCAAAATGTGGTATATACATACAATGAAATATTCAGCCTTAAAAAGTAAGGAAATTCTGCAACATGCTGCAACACAATGAACCTTGAGAACATTATGCTAAGTGAAATAACTCAGTCACAAAAAAACAAATACAGTATGATTCCACTTATATTAGATACTAAGAGTGGTCAAGATCATAGAAAGTAGAATGGTGGTTGCCAGGGGATGGTAAGGGAGAGGGAATAGGACATTATATAATGGGTACAAAATTACAGTTTTACAAGATGAAAAGAGTTATGAAGATAGATAGCAGTGATAGTTACACAATATTATGAATGTATTTGATACCACTGAACTGTACACTTAAGAATGGTTAAAATGGTAGATTTTATGTTATGTGTATTTTAGCACGATACCAAAAAAAAGCAGTGCCCATGCAAGTTTCTGGAGTTCTAGGCCTCTTTCTTGGCAAAGCAAGGAGATAACACTTTACTCTCTGAACACTACCTCAATTTGAATGAAAACTAGGATTAGACATTACATCCTATTATACAAAAGGGGAGGTAACTAGAAGAATTTAGAGTATTGACTAAGAAGTAAAATGATACAAATGAAGGCAACTGAAGATAAGATCAGGATAAATTTATAAACATTATTAAATGGGATTCCCTTATTTTGTAGGAAATAAGCCATTTGCAAAGCAGGTTCTGTTTCTGTAGTAAGAATTCCAGTATAAAATAGGGATTAAGGTGGCGGGGGGAGACCACAGATAAATATTTTTTCCCAAGCATGTTTCTTTAAATATTCTTTACATCAGGCATTGCCCAGAGGAGATAAAGATGAAAAAGGCAGAAAGCCTATTTTATTGGGATCATGTTATAGTTGGAGAGACATACTCGTATACACCACTCATTATAATACAGTAAATGCCATTTTATGCAAATGTCTAGGATATGTAGGAACATAAGGGGGAAAAGGGGAAAGAGAAAAGACTTCAGAAATGTGATATTTGAGCCAACTCTATGAATGAGGAAAGATTTTAGAGGCAGAAAAGGAAGAAGGGTATTTTAAGCAGGAAGATGACTACGTGCTAAGACTCAATAGCAAGAACTAAAACTCAAAATTATCAGACATATTCCACACCACTAAGAGTCCTGATACCACGCTAAGAAGTGTATTCCCCTTCACCTACCTGGAAAACCTCTATGATTATCCTAAGACACTCAATAATATCTCCTGTCCTGAGTCTCCCTCTGGGGGATACTATGGTGCACAGCCGGATTTCCTGTCAGAATGGAGGCACTAATCGCCCCAAATACCAGAACAACTGAGTCTTATAGAGGGAACTGCCCTCTTCAGAAAAAGCCATCCGCCCAGGGTTACACCACTTCCCCAGGAGCAGCCTGTGTCCAAGACTGGTGGATACAGGAGTAGCAATGCCTGGAGCCTGTGGACAACTAGGAAAATCAGGTAGAGACATGCCAGCTCCAGAGATGCTCATTGGACTGGCGGAGGCCTCTTTCAGATTTCCTGGTTATAGTCAACTCTGCCTCCCTCACCCTTCACAGGTCTTGGTCTAGAGACAATTTCCCAATAAACTTCCTATATAGACACACACACACGCAGGCATGATCGTGCACACACATTTAGGCTTTACCCATAGGTTTTCGGAAAACAATGAAAGTTTTAAAGCTAGAAAGCGACACAAGCAGGCCTTTGTTAGTAACAGTGTTGAATACTGATCTGAGTGGTGAGAGGAGGTTACCGTGTGTGTCGAGGAAACTAGAGGCAATGAGTGTACCTGCAATAGTGTAGGTTGAGAGATGATGAAGCTTGCGTAGCAGTAGTGATCAGGTCAGGACGGGATGGACTCAGGGGCATTTCAGACAGATTCGTAAGACCTGGTGTATAACTAGATGAGGGGGCGGAGGTAAAGGCCATGTGAGGATAAACTCCACAGTCTCTGGTTAGGATGAGTTAGTGCATGTGTTTTCATTAGCCAAAGCAGGAAATACAATGGGTTGGTGAAGTCTGAGAGAAGACTAAGGTTTTACTCAAACTGCATAGAGATGCTTTGAAAACCCTAATCCAAGGTATTCTACAGACACCTCAAGTGCCCAGGAAGAGTTCAGGGTTGCAGGTAAAAATTGAGAATCACCAGTCCTGCTTGATGCTGGGGTCCTGACCTGAAGGGAGGCCTGAGGTAGCTCAAGGAAAATCTGAAATCTGAGCCACTGAAGACATAGGAATCGGTGAGACTGCTCAGGAAAAGCTGATTCAGGCAGAAGAGAAGAGATGAATTATAGACATCTGGAGAATAGAAGGAGTGAGGAAGAAGAAACAGTAAAAGACACTGTGAAGAAAAAGAGATATAAGGGAAACAGGAGTGAATGGCATTACAGACGGTAAAGGGGGAGTATTAACTGTACTCATTCATTTCCTTACCAAGTATTGATGGATACTGGATTCAGACTGTTTTTCAGGTCTGAGTGATTCAACTTGTGTTCGTGAAGTGCAGAAACAGTCCTGGAAATTCAGAAATGCATTAAATAAGTGAAAAATGAGTCACAAGTTAAGCAAGGTGGTATGTGGATCCAAAAAGGTCCAGGTGACCAGGGTGAGGAGCAGAGAAAGGGTAGCATGGAGGAACCTGGAATCAAAGCCAGGATCCATACCATGGAGGCGCTCACTATGCGAGAGAAGCAGCCGGCTGTGCAGAAGACAAATTTCCTATCTGCTATAATTCTACTTGGCACGATCCCCGATCCTTGTCCTCTCCTTTGGAGGTCATGATATCAATTAATTTTTAGAGCTAGTGTTAACATTTTACCCTTTCATCATCTTTGCAGTTTTCTACTAAATATTAGGTTGGTGCAAAAGTAATTGCGGTTTTTGCAATGATTTTTTAACCTTTTAAATCGCAATTACTTTTGCACCAACCTAATATTTAGCTAAAGATTATTCTGCTGTACTTATTATAATCATTTTTATTTTGATCCTCAGATTTTTTTTTCCTTATGTGTAGCAACCATGTTTATCTGCATAAAACCACACATTGAGTATATTTGGAACCACTTTTATTTCTTAGGACGATAAACATCTTTAACTTCAACTCAAAGCAAATTAAGAGACTTAGTTCCATTATCACAATTTATATTTTCCTGCATTTTAACCCAGGATCCTATTACCACATATTGCCAATAAAGAAATGTAACCCTACATATGATTTATCTCACCATTAATTAGTAGGGTGAAGTTGGCCTTATGGTATTTAGAAAGAAAGGGCATGTCAAAAGTATAAATAAATTTTATGAGAGATTTTTATAGTAATTTTTAAGCATCTCATGAACATTCAGTTTTATATGAACATTAAAGCACTAATATCGAATGAGTCTTTAAGAGAAGTCCATCCATTAACACTTTGTAGTCAGTTACTTAAAAGTAAACTTCTTTTGTTTTAAAATATGCCATAATGTCTCACTAATTAAACAAATCATTTTCCCAGTTAGCCTGAATTACTGATTATTTTAAGTTGAATTCCTATGGTCTGTATACCTTATCAATTTTATCACAATGATTTGATATACAGTGGTACCTCGGTTTTCGAACATCTCCATTGACTAACACTTCGGTTTATGAACGCTGTAAACCAGGAAGTAAATGCTTTGGTTTTCGAACACGACTCAGAAGTCGAACATGTCACATGGCTTCCGGTGAGTGCAAGATCCTGAGGCCTAGCTATCAGCTGTTTTTGAACATTTCAGACCTTGTGGATTACATTAGAAAACCGAAGTACCACTGTACAGCCCCACTGTTTTATGTAAAACTTGCACCTGAAGAACAGAAGCTAACAATATCAAGATAGTTGTAGAATCGTTTGCTTTGCAAAGTTTGTATTGATTTGTCTAGGGTAAATAAACTTTACATTAACAGTTTTTGAAGACACTTATTACTGTTGCTCAGATTAAAAATAACCATCATATATTTGGTATTTATACATTTGTTGCAACATTTACCCTGAATTTTTCACAACATTCAGTAACATCATTGTGCAGAAAAGAGTTAACATAGCAGGCCTAAAACTGCTATTCTTAGAAAAGACCTGCTTGCAAGTTTGATCCTTGGCTGGTATCTAGGAATTTAAACTTTGGGAGAGTTCCCACTATTCCCTAAACTATTTGTGCAAACAATTATGGTTTATGCTGAACACCTGCTTTTTTCCTGGGAGTCTGGAATTTGTTACCTGCTAGCAGAAGGTGCCTACATGACTTTTGTTTCTTAAGGTGATAAAAATTGCTAATAAAAATCCTGAGAATAAGTCTCTAATGAGCTTCCCTGGTAAGAAATACTTCACGCATGTTGTCACAGCTCTGGGGGAATTAATAAGCACAACCCATGTGACTTCACCGGGAGAGGCTTCTTGGAAGTTTGTACCTGGTTTCCTCTGAAATTCACTCCACGTACCTTTTCCATTTGACAATTTGGCTTTGTATCCCTTTATTGTAATAAATCTTAGTTATGAATATGACTATATGCTAAGTTTTGCAAATCCTCCTAGCAAATCACCAAACCTAGAAGTAGTCTTGGGCGGGACTTCTGACACAGCTATTAAAATACATTCAAGCATATAAAAAGAGTCTTTCTCTTTAAAAAATGCCCATCACTTTTTTTTGATGGAAGAGAAATTAATTTAAGACATATTGGGCATATTTTTTAAAATTTAAATTGACACTAATTTATTTTCAAAATAAGAGTGTGATCTGTTTTCAGTTTATAAAAACACAGAAAACATTTTATAAACTAATATGGTAGACTTCCATTTCATTATCTTTACATAAAATTTTCACAGTGCAAGAAAGTGTAATCATTTAAATACAAAGACAGTTAAAGACAGCCAGTATTGTAAGGCAAAATATTTCTGCTGATCCCTCAAAAAAAGAAATGTGAGCATGTTTACTAGCTGCCCAGGTTATAAAACATCACGAAATAGTCGTATTTTATCCTTCAAAACATTTTTTATATCCACATTGAATCAACTGGATGCTGGTGAATATAACAGCTCACGAAAAATCTATATATTAATCTCTTTTAGGCAGTGTAATGATTTAAAACCATCCAGAAGAAAGCTCCCACCAAAATATTTTTGAATGTAACTTTTTTTATCCATTATCATAAAAGCCAAAGGAAAATAGTAACACCCTGTAGAGAACCTAAAGGAAAATATTTTACTTATGCTGCTCCTTTGAAATCACCATTTCTTAGCTCCAAATAGAGGGTAAGACTTGAATGGGGAGAAATCTTTCATAAGTAAAAATATCAACTTTATCTCAGTTGTACAAATATCTCATTTAGGGAAAAACATGAATATCTTAGTTCAAAGGATTCTAAACATTTCATCCTTGCAGGAAGAATATCATTTAAAGTAAAATTATTAACAAATTGAACGAATGTAAATCACCCATTATCATACTCCATTATTTTTCACAAAGTCCATAATTATGGAATAACAGATAAAGATAACATTTTTTCAAAATTTGGATGCCCTGGGCTACTACACAGCCCTCTGAATCTCAGAATCTTCATCTATCAAATGCCTTTTCACATCTCATCCAAATCACAAATTGATATAAAACTGTTAATCTTAAGCAATCCTTTAGAGCAGGGATCAACAAACTATGGTCCTGACTCACCATCTTTTTTTTTAGTGAATATGATTTTACTGAAACATAGACACATTCATCTACATATTGCTTATGGCTGCTTTCACACTGCAACAACAGAACAGTAATTTAACAGAGACCAAATAACACACAAATACTATCTAGTCCTTCACAGAAAAAGTTTGCTGATCCTTGCTTTCAAAAATGAGGTAGGTATTTCACCTCAGTGTATTTTCCAGATACATAAAGCTCCCCCTTTAAGTAGAAAAGCTATACTGTAAACATAAAGTAAATACATTCTGTATTTTCTATATAACTAACAATATAGTCTCCTAACTTCATAGTTTTGCTTCTCAGACTTGGCAAGTGAAGGTGATTGGCAGATATGAGTTTGAGCCCTGGCTCTAATTCTTTGCAATCTTGGGCCAAACTCACAGTGAGGATTATACCACCTGTTCTGCCAATCACTCACAATTTTGAAGACTGAAAGAGATATAATATATGAAAGTATTTGTAAACTACAAATCATCATACAGATGCACCACTTTTTAAAAGATCACTGCTTTAATATAATAATTCAAATATTCAAGTATTGTATTGTATTCTACATAAGACACGACGAAAGTCCTAAAACTACTTGATCTAAAGCAGATACCATGGATCTAATATAAACAGAAAACAAGTTGGTATCTATACATCATATTATACATCGATCCAAATGTTTTTAGTCGTGCTGTTAAGTCCCCCGGGGGGCTTACTTTTTTGCTTGCCTTTAGTCAGACGGAAATTTGTAAAAAGAATTTTAAAGATTTAAAGGATAAGGCATAGCTAACTGGATGAAAGAGGCATATCCAAATACAGCGTATGTATGCGAAAAAGTGGGTGTAGGTCAAAGGAACAGAATAATGAGTATATTGCAAAAGTATAGAAGAAACTCTTGAAGAGATAAAAACTCAATGAGAATTTAACTAATTCCTTAACATTTCAGAGCCTAAGAATATCCCATCCGAATATTCCTTTTGTTATAGTATTAATATCTAACTACTCTGATGGCACAAAATTAGATCCACATTAACAAAAACTTACCAAAAGAGACATTGAATCGCTTTAGTTCACAGAAAGTGACAAAAATCCATCTATTCCAGAGAAGATTTTTGCTTTAGCTTCAAGATGCAGAATTATCCTACAAAAAAAAAAAAAAAAAGCAAAATAATTTACACAAACGTTCCTTGAAGAACTAGTTGCCATAATAAACCCACACAATATTTAGGCAGCTATTCCACACAAGGAGTGGAGACATTCCTACAAAAGTATCTTTAAAGAGCATTTCTGTTTACTGAACACTATTTGGGATCTGACAGAAAGACACAGTGAAGTGAAAGCAACCCAAGTACCCATCAAGACACTACTGGATAAAGAAGATGTGGTGCATATAAACAATGGAATATTATTCAGCCATAAAAAAGAATGAAATCTTTCCATTTGTGACAACATGGATGGACCTAAAGAGTATTATGCTAAGTGAAATAAGTCAGACAAAGACAAATACCATGTGATCTCACTTATATGTAGAATCTAAAGAACAAAATAAACAAACAAAATAGAAACAGACTCAAAGAGAACAAACTGATGGTTGCCAGAAGAGAGGGGGTTGGGGAGCTGGGTGTGTAAAGGTGATGGGATTAGAAAGTACAAATTTGTAGTCACAAAATAGTCACAGGGATGTAAAGTCCAGCATAGGGAATACAGTCAACAACTATATGTTGCAACAACTATGTATAGTGCCAGGTGGGTACTAGACTAATTGGAGGGATCACTGCATAAATTATATAAATGTCTAACCACTATGCTGTACATATGAAACTAATATAAAGTAATATTGGATGTCAACTGTAACTGAAAAAAATAATTTAAAAAAAGAATGAGGAAGTTCTTACTAATTCCTACTTTTCCAAGAAATATTTTAATGAAATTTTCAAAAATTTTTACTGTGCCTATTAAATTGATTATAAAGCTTTTGTTTTTTATCCCAATATTATAATAAATTAAATTGATTGAAAAAAAAAGGAGGTTCTGAATATTTTCAAAGGCTTACTATACCTGCATCTCTCCCTTCCATATCTGTGCTACATTTTTTCCTATACTACTTTTTTAAAGGACCTGAAGCAAATGTGAAAGCAATACAGAAAAGTAATGTTGGAACCACTTTTGATATAAATGGTGCCACTTACAAATATGCCCCAAGAATTTCCAACAATTCCACTTATAACTAATCTTTGAAGCTTCCAAAGCTTCCTAAGCAGATTAATTACCTATTAAATCATTTGGAGTCCCTGATCAGCAAACTTGGAAAGAATCAGGATTAATAACAGACTAGGAATTAATAACATCTTCTTGTTGCCATATGTTTTAGAATAAGAGAATTTTTTTTCAGTTTTCACATGAAAGTATTATTTTCTATAGGTTTAATATTTTTACCTTATGATTTTTAGTTCTCAATTTTATTCTTGGAATTTATTGACAGATATGAAAGATATGCAGATTATTATTAAAATAATCCCTGTCCACTTTCACTCATAAAATATTAATCTCAGTAGTTTATGAAGACTCTGTAACATTCAGGGATTTAAAATCGCAACTTCTTCAAATTCAATGAGCTACAAAAGCACTACGAAAAGTTTCCAGATCTTTCCTAATAGAAAGGGTAGCAAAGTTCTAAACTTGCTAGTGCCTGGGTGTTTCCTTACACCTAATCAGTACCTTCTCTTTCATATAAATTGTGTTTCATTATTTCATTTTAATTAAGTCCTCAAGTTTGATCAAGGCATCTGCAAATATCAAAGCCAAATGAGAAAGAAAAGGAAAATTTTGTAAACCATCGACATTATACCCAATTTTATTGCTAAGGAAAAAAGTAACTTTATTCAGGATGTTCACTACAAACCAAAGATAGAAAATGGGAGAAAGAAGAACCTGAAAGGGTATGATTATTTTGTCATCTGCCATTCACTATCATTGATTTAAGGTGCTGGAATTCGCTGTTACAAAAGAGGCAATGTAATGCCTGTCCTGCCCACCTTACACGGTGATTGACAGCAAATGAGATACTTCATCAAAAATACTCATAACCACCAAACACTGTATCAATATACAGGGCTTGAGAGGCTGCCCTGAAAGGTACACTCAACTATCCCAGTGCAAAATGGTATATATAGCTCATTTGGAAAGCTACTTGGCAATGTTTCAATAACCATGAAAATGTTCATACCTTTTGACCCAGTAAGATTCTCACTTCCAGTAATTCTATCCTAAGGAAATACGCAAGCAAAGGAAGAAACCACGTATACGTAGGAAGTCATTGTACTGTTTGCCAAGTATTCGTTCCACAATTGTTTAATGAATGGCTACTATGGATCCAGCACTATGCTGGGCACTGGGGACACTCACTGGTGATCACTGCAGGTAAATCCTGACCACTTGTCGCTTACCTTCCCACAAGCAGAATGACTAGGGAGGTCATGATTAACTGAATTTTCTGGTTATTAGGATTTTGATTCCTGCGTTTCCCACTTAGTATTAGTAAGTTCTTTCTTCAACAACAACAACCAAAAAACTAAACTTTATTACATTACCTATTTTTTGGAAAAACTCAGAAGAAACAGGCACAATCTATGGAAATTGTTAGTACTAATGGGGTTGTCCCCATGGTGTGGCTTAATCCCAGAGGCTTTTGCTTGAGATATGCCAGACTATTAAGAAATAATTTTACAGACATTCTGATACCAAGGCAGCAGCTGCATTTAGTAGGGAAGGGGCAGGGAGGTGGGTTGTGTGTTGGGGCGGGTGATGATTTGCTGTCATAATTTTCTCTGCATGCTCTTTCACTAGGTATTAATATAGTTTTTAAAAATTCATGTTTCAGAGACATATTTCTAAATGTATACACGAGCACATTAGTATGGTCCCTGACACTTGTATCTAAAAAGCTAATTAGGATAAAGCTTTATAAATAATTTAAATTTGTTCTATAATAGAATGGTTCGTCCGAGGGCTTTAATCTGAAAGGTTGCCACTTTTTGTGAAGATCAGAGGCTGCGCGTAGGTATTTACAGAACTCGGGTTTTGAGTTGATTTAAGCATCCAAGAGAGTTCACTGTTATAAGGAATGCAAGAAACCTGATTTGACTCTCTTTGCTGAGCTTTAAAATTACTGTAATTTTCAAAGTGATCTTGGGAACCCATAATATCTTAAAAATTATAGCGACGCACAATTCGGTAGAATTTTCCAAACTTAGTATCGTGACTCATGTTTTCAAAAAGGTTTTACTGAACGCCTACTGTGTGCTGTGTTACGCAGGCGCTGTGTCACAAATTCTGATCAAGTTTTGAGGGGAAAGGTACTGCATACAACAAACCCACGCGGGAAAAACACAACGCTGAACTTAAATACCGAAGACAAAACAAACGACGCTTGAGCATTTATTTCAGTAAAAGGTTCCTTCCTAGGCCTGCTCTGGGGGGCTTTGTAGCGAACTCGCAGAAGGTGGCACACAGCCAGGGCTAGAGGGTGTCTTCGGTTTGGAAACTGCCCGACTCGTGAGCTCAGCCAAAGGTGAGCGAGTTTGGGGGTAGAGAGCGCTGCGGGCAGCTCCGGCCCCGCGCACCTGGCGCCGCCAACCCCAGGGAGCACCGCCTACCCCGCACGCAGGTGCCTCCAGCACCGCGCGGCCCGGGACTCCGGGCAGAGCTGGAGCTGCGCGAGGTGCAGGGGCCGCTACCCACGCCGGGCCGGGATCTAGACCCAGCGGCGAGTTCTAGCCTCGGGCTTCCAGCAGCGTGCGCGGACCGAGCCGCGCTCCCTCCTGTCCCCCCACTCGCCCCTAGATTTTTCCCTCCCGGACCTGGACTCCCCTCATTACCCTGGTGGCGATCACCGCCAGCGACTCTCCTCAGGGGGCCAGCGGTGCGGGGCCTGGGCGGGCGTGGGAGCCCGGTCAGCCGAGAGGCAAGGCGACCGCGCAAGGCCCGCTCCCAGCGCCGGCCGCGGGGCGCAGGAAGGTGGCGCGACCCGAACCGGGACAGTCCGCCTGGAACTCTGCCCCAGTCCCAGGCAATCTGCCAGGATGGGTTCGCCCCACCCCGACCCCAGGGTCGCGGCCCCGCCTCTCACCCCAGGGCCAGGCAGCTAGGGGGCGGGGCCTTTGATCGTGGGGACTGGGCAGAGACTAAACAACTACGGAGGGTGAGGGGGCGGGGCCGACAGGAAACTACAATTCCCAGCAGGTCGTGCGCTGGAGCCGTGGAGGCTGCTGGGAAAGTGGGTCTCCTCTGCCTTTCCCCAATAGCTTGGGGACTGCCATCGACCCGGCGTCGCTGTAAAACTGAAGTCGCCGAGTAATGATGTGAAATCGCCCGCCCATCCCTGCCACGCCCGGGAGGTTACAAGCGGCGGCGGCCGTTCGGCTGCTGCTCTCAGGCTGCCGCCGCTTTAGAAGCTTCTCCCTGAGAAGTGCGGGCGGAGGAAGGACTCCGAGCCATTCTTGTAAGTAACCTTCCTGTGTACGACCCTAACTTGCCCTTGCCAACTTCCCCTGAAGGCACAGGAGCCTCCCTGCCCCGCACTCCTCCCGGTCCTCGGAGGTCACGCGCGGACACTGGAGTCAAAGGCTGGGTACGGGAGGTCTTGGTCCTCGCCAGATCCCCGCCCCGCGGTGGGAAGTGGGTTGTTTCCCAAGTGTGAGTGCGAAGTGATGGTCGCTAGGCTCTTGCCTCCGGGTTTCACACTACCTCTGAGGGTGGCAGCATCTCATCTTCTGCAGGACAGTATCCACTGAGAGCCCCATCCTTGAGCGATGAGCAGCTTTAGTGTTTGGCTGTTAAACCTTGAGCCGCGGTCGCCATCTGTCATGTGAGCGGGAGGAGACGGTATTGGAAAGAGCTCTTGAGTTGAATTGGGCTCTTCTTGCGATTGAATTTGAGCCAGACACCACACGTCTTTTAAAAGAAATGGTTGACTTTAATCTCAAGCGTAAATAATGGATATTGGCAGACGTCCATTTTATTTTTAGTGCCAGCATAAAGATAATCTCTCGAAAACTTAAAAGATTTCAGGGTCATAATAATAGTGCTGAACTCAGTTACTTGCCCACAAACCTTTTATTTAAACCTGCAGTTTCTGCACCGGAAAAATAAAACAGAAAACAAAACCCAGTAATTTTTCATTGGAAATTCATCAAGCTAGAGTGGACCGTAGGAATAAAATGAAATGGACTTTTCTATTTTTAAAAAAAATCTGTTTCAGTAAGTTTTTCCCGACCTTCAAATCTTTGCTGTAGAATTGGATGTCTGCGCCACAGTGATCTCCAAATAGCATGTTACTGGTGGTGACTGACGTGACATTTCAGAACAAATTGTGAAGGACATTTGGTGGTGAGAAAGGGCAGGCATGAAGACACTTTATCATCTCAGCATTCTTCCAGCTTTCTATTTTTAAAATTAAGTAATATTCAACAAGTCTCAGACATTCAGCAAGTGCACACTATGAAAACCTCTTTTGTTATTTTATAGATTTTTATTCATATGATGGAAGGAGTCAAAAAGAACAATTTGAGTACTTTCAATCAGCCAGGCGTCTCATTTATGAGCTCTACATACATTCACTCGATCTATATAATAACCCTTTGGACTAATCTGAAGTTCAAAGACATTAAGTGAAGATTCAAACCTAGATTTGCTTTGCTTCAAAGTTACAGGTCAGGTAACCTGTAGCTACTTCAGAAATTACCTTAAAGATTGGATGATTAAACAGTATTTTCCAGTGTTATTCCCTAATACTGGTTCCTACACACCTTGGGCATCTAGAACCCCTGCTTTAGTACTTTTGAACAAGTTCTTCTCAACTTGCAATTCCTGTCCTCCAGAGAGCAGCTTGTTAAGAACCTAGAAGCCCATTCCAAATCCACCTCAGTTTACTAATTATAAATGTAAGACATGATAGGATTGGATTTCATCTCAAAAGTCCTTTCTGATTCAAAGATTTGGTCAATCTACAGTTGAAAATATGAGCCAAGGCGTGTTGTTCTCCACTGAAAATGGTTAACATCTATAATCACAAGAGTCGAAAAACTTGTTTCTTAAAAATTATACTTCAATACCCAACATATGTTAAATACCAATATAAGGAATGAGACCGATAATAATATATTATTTCATGTTTATTTTGAGCTCTGTTTATATCATCTTTACCAATTTTTGAACCTCTTTAGTTACCGTCCTATTTATAGTTGGTAAGAAATCTGAAGCATTAAAGTATTACATTTAAAATGACTTAGTAATTGAAGGAACTAAATTATTCATGATTTCCAGTCTTATTTGTTCAGCCCTGCAGTGTTCATGTAATAATAGGAAACATTTGCTAAAGAACAAGAGGGAAGAGTATTCCAGGTACAGTGAACACTTACAAAGGCCCAGAGATAGGAGAGAGTGTTTTGAGGAAGTGCAGAGATGACAAAAGGTCTGTGTCTCTGTGGCTCAGTATGAGCAAGGAGGAGAGTGGTGCAAGATGAGCGACAAGTAGTCAGGGACCAGACTGGGCCAGGCCATGTAGACTGAAGTGTGGATTTTATTCTAGGTGTTATGGGAGCCCTTGACTTTTTTTTTTTTTTTTTTTAAGTTTTGTTTTAAAAACATTCTTGTTACCTATGGAGAATAGAGAGGAATAAAAAACTGACATGGAGTCCTGTTAGGAGGTTGATTCAGAGTCTAAGAGATGGTGATTGCTTGAATTAGGATGATAGAAGAGGAGATGAAGAGAAGTGGGTAAATTTGAGATATATATTGATATCAGACTACACAGAGGATTTGATAATGGATTGGATGTGGCAAGGTGACAGAAAGGAGGCATTTACTGTTCAATGGATAAATTTAGGGGATCATAAACCAGCCTCTGGGAAATTTGAGTAGAGCTCAAGAAGTCTGGTCTGAGAGCCAGACTGAGAGTTATTAACCCTGAAAAAGTGGTTTAATCTCTGGTAGTGGTTGGGTTGCAGAAACATAAAGGAAAAGCAGCAGTAATAAAGAACTTGGTCCCAGTTGGAACTCTGGGAAACACCAACATTTAAGGATCAAGGGGAAGGAGCGCAGTGATCCAATAAACGGATTTGAGAAGACATTCATTGTAAGATGGAGGCTCCAGGAGAGCCACAAGAGGAGAGTTGAAGTAGGGAGTAGTCAACAATATTGAAGCAGAGATAACCTAACAACTAAGAAGGGATGATGAGATTGGTTAGCAGGGACTGAAGGGAAAGTGGTTTCAAGAGAAATCAGATTGTAGTGGGGTTGAGGTATGAGTGAGAAAAGAGAATGACAGTAAATACTCTTTAAAGAAGCTTGGCTGAGGACAAAGGACATTAGCTAAATGGGGGACACTTCTTGGGGAAAGGAAATTTTTAAAATTTCATTTTATCTGTTTTTAATAAAATGGAAGATTTGGAACATGATAATAGGCCATGGAAGAGGGTGAAGCTAGTGTGGGATAGGAATTACCAGTGGAGCAAAGTTTAGAGAAGGCAGGAATAGAGACTTGTAAGTGACATGTATTTCATTATTTTTGAACTGTGTGGACATATACACATTCTAGAAAAATTGAAAGGTATATGATGAAAAATAAGGTTCTCTCCTCCTTCTGCCTTCCAGACACACAGTTCCTCTTGTAAGAGGATTGCTCAATTACACTCCCGTCAATAAGTGCAAATGCATGATTGAGATTGATTGTACTTAATTCTCAGAGTTTGGAGAGAAAGCTAGCTAATAGATTATGTGGATTTATTGGTGGGAGGAATGAGAGTCAGAGAAATAGAAAACGGGTTCAGAGGTGAGTGAGAAAAGTGTGATATGGAATTGTCTCAAAAAAGGACATTTACTAGGATAATGGAGGGCATGCCTATGGTGAAATGCCCAAGTTAATGACCGAATTTGCAGCAGCCCCATTCACATGGTTTTGTGACCTGATTTTCAGGAGAACTTAACCATTTCTTTATATGTAAAATGCATGTCGACTTAGAAAATGGACTTCTAAAAAATTCAGCATATATATGGTAAATTCAACATATGTATTTGAGATCCAAGTGCCAAAGTTCTTTCTGCTCTTACTGCTTTTAGTCATAGGCTTGTTATGTTGGTGCTTTGGGGTTGTTCAGACCAGTGGTATAAATCAAAACAAAGGGAAGTTTGTTGGTTAAGAAAGAGCACTCTCTGTCTGAAGGAAGAAAGGAAGAGGAGGAGGAGACTGTAAACCAACTAAAATGTCTCTGAGATGGTACTGCTGTTCCTAAAGCACGTAATTTAACAACTTAAAAAAAATTTTTTTCCCTAAACATTCTCATCTTTTTAGCTAGTGCTACAATAAACCACTGAATTTTCCTTTGTTTCATTTTTAGTCACAAAATCAGAAGACTACAAATGAGACTTATATTAGCAATTGTGATCATTTTAGAGTAAATATTTGATCATTTCTCATTTGATGTGGGGCTTATTTTAAATGCATTTCATAAACAGCTGCACGTGCTCTTAGTGGAAAACATGGTAAAACTAAGCAGTGAGCCAAAAATTCAGTTTTAGCTTTCCTATGAAATTGATAACCGGTTCTTTTTAGTTTTTACAAGAAAAGTGGGTACTGTGTTATTTGCTATAAAAATGATAAATCAACATTTTAACAGCAAACTCTTACATAGTTTTTCATAAAGCAAATATGTTTTCTTTCAAATGTTCAATCTTAGCTTGATTTTGTTTTTCAAGGCAATTCATTTAGTTGATGTTGGACTGACATGTATTAGTAATCAATTTTGTTCATTAAATTGCCACTATTATTCAGTGTATTGACATTTTTAATCATTAAGCTTATAATTAGGTATGTATCGCAAGCCTACTATATATCCATTGCTTTTAGGTTTGGGGCATACGACATAAGATACCTTCATTCAAGGAGCTCACAGTGTAGTGAGGAAGAAAGTGAGCACGTAGTCCTCTGGGAGCATTCAAGAGGGGAGTCATTAAACCCTGATTAAGGAGCAAAGTCACAATGAAAAATTTTGTTTTTCTAAACATTTTTTCCATGTTTGTAATCCACTCCATATTTCTCTATAGCCATTAACAAGTTCTTGCAAAAGAGAAGTAGACCTATGCTTTTCTTGAGAGGCAATAAAAAAAGGACAGTGTATTCATAACCAGCCTAGGGAAAAGAACACCAGGTGAGAAAAGCACTTGGCGACAGTGCCAAAGGAAGAAAAGCAAGCCAACTAAATCCCTCGGGTTTAGGGGGATGAAAGAAAGAGGTACTTGAGGAACCAGCCAAGGGCCGAAAAACAGGTCCTAAGATTCAGGCTCAAGCAGCCACCTTCTGGGTTCTCTGATAACCCGGTTATCTGGTTCCTCAGCCAACAGCAGTTTAGAAAGGGGAGAGGCACACTGGCAACAGTAAAACGTAATGGTTGATAGCCTCACAATGAGGCAGAAAACAAAATTAGAAGTGGACTTAAAATCTCAAAAACAAATTTAGCAATTTGAGACCATTTAGTGTAGGGAGAAAGCTCTTTAAAGCCTATAATCCTGAAGGATATCAGTGTGGTCACTATATTATAATATAGTAATTGCTGAGTCATAGCAATGATCCTGAGTCATCAAATTCTTTCAGTCTATTCTATCTAAGGACTCCTTCACCCCACCCCGCCCCCTGCCTTCCAATAGCAGTTTGTTGGACTTTCCCCATTACCATGTCTTAACTTTAGGGGGAAACATCTTACTACCAAAGTTTGTAAAATAAGGAAACACGGGAGTGCGGGGGGGTAGTATTAAAGATTTTGTGGGTTTTGCCACAGTGTTCTCAGACACCTCTCTAGGGAATGTTTGCAACTTCAGTGTCACTGATGGACTTAAATGATACAGCCCTGCAGTACACTCACATCTCTTACCGAAAACCACGAGAGACCTATGTAGATTTTTGTAAACGGGGCTGAGGAAGCCTTCAATATTCAAATGCTCTAACAGTTGTATGTTTCTTGTGCAGTTCGGTTTTTCTCCCTGCTACGGATTGAAAAGTGTAACTTGAGTATAGATTGATTCATTCATCTAACATATTTATTAAAAGGTATTTATTAAATAATTTATAAATTATTTATTAAACATTATTTATTAAATATTAAATAACATCAAATAATTATTTAATAAATTTTATTAAACAATTATTTAATAAATTATTTAATTAAGAAATATTAAATAAATAATATTAAAATGTTATTTATTAAATAATTTATAAATTATATTTGCAAGATATAGGTTGACTTAATTTATTGGAATAAGGATTTATGTATTTTGATCTATAATCCACTTATTTTTAGCAACTTAGAACAAGTAACAGAATTATTCCCACTTTACAGTAATACATCTGTATTATTTTCTTGATACTGAAGAGTAACCCATCTAAAGGCAAAATCAAACTCAAATTTTGAGTTGTCTTACTATTAAAGAAACATAATATGCATAAATCACATCATTCTGCTTCATTGTAAGTTGAACCAAGTTTGGGATCAAATGACTCATTTCTAAAAGCAAATATAAATAATATAAGAACATACTGGGTCACTTACCTATTTTTTTTTTCCTTTTTCAGTAATCAGATGTGTTTTTTATAAAGGAGTGGAGAGGCAGGGTTGTTTTAGAATTATCTCGGAGGCTTTTTGAAACTACACACATTCCCAGTCTCCCATACTCCCAGGCTCTTGCCGGAAGAGCTCAGAGGTTAGAGGCCTCAGCTTTGGAAGAACACAGTCTTGGGTTTGATTCTGGGCTCTTCCTAGCTTGGGTAAGTTAATCTACCTCTAAGCTTCCATTTTCCCTGTCTATAAAGCCATGGCAATAATATCCACATCATGGGATTATTTGTTGTGAGGCCTAAAGGGGGTCACATGCATAAAGTATTTAACCCAATGCCTAGCACGTAGTAAGTGCTCCATCTGTGTTATTATTAGGAAAACCGAATTTCAAACAGAATTGACTATTATTTCTTTATCATGTATTTTCCATTTGAAACGCTTCTTCTGTCTTTATTATCAATTGTTTACCATGATAAGCTGATCTTAGAAAACTTCCGTAGTGCTAGTTGCATTTGGTATATTTACAGTAAGGTCATGAATTTAACAAAGGTTAAATTTTGATTTTTGCTTTCAGTCAAACAAGAGTTCGTTTCTGCTCAGGAAAAGTCTCACAGGGCGGTGATGTCTTTTTAATTGTTCAGGTCTAGAAACTGAAGTTGTCTCAGTGTACTCAGAGTAGACCAGGACTGGAGGAGGAAATACACTAAGCAAACTCACTAAAGAAAGATAAATAGGCCAGAGTGTCTGCTCTTAATATACAGTGGAATTTTGGTGCCCATAGTTAGTATATTTTTCCTTTATAGAATAATCTGCATGAGAAACCAAGTTATCAGTTTTTTTCGTGTGTATGCATTGCATTTAGAAGTGGAGGACATTTGAAGCTTAAGGACCAGTGTGCTAAGGGAAGGGGAGGGGTGGGCTGAGTAGCAGTCTGCATTCCAAGAGCCACACAAGCTCTGAGTAGAGCGGGCTGAAGCTGGAGGGCCAGGTGGCAGTAGCCAGGGGCAGACAGACAAAAGGGCTTGAAAAGGCCATCACAATAGGCTTGGAGAATAAATTGACAGGAACTGGTAACTACACGGAAAGCAGAGATTGAGGAGGAGAAAGATGGCTCTTAGGTTTGTGGCTCTGCTAATCAGGTGACTTGATAGTGTTAACTTGTAAAACAAGAAAAAACAGATTTTTTTCTTGGGAGAAGGATAATGAGTTCAGTTTAGAATGTGGCAAATTTATTGTATTAATTGTAAGTTGATATTGAGAGTTCCAGTTTACAGTCAAGAAATGCCAATTTAGGCTCAAGATAGAGACTTGGGAAATAATTATCATATAGTTGGAAATTAAGGTTTTTGAAGTAGATGAGATTTCTGAGGAGAAAAAAGAGAGGGCCCATGATAAAATCCTAAAGAACTGAGGATACTAGCTATTAAAGGCAGGTGGAAGAAAAGGGTTCCTAAGTTTTCTCAGCCCCCTAGTAACTACCTGCCAAGCTCATTTAAGAATCTAATTATCTCCTGAGTTGCAGGTAGCTAACAGCCATACCTTTAAACATTTATCTGTTCTTATTTGGTTCCTGAATGTCATTGGCAAATCAAAATAATTCATTATGGTCAGTGCTCCTTCAAAAGGTAACCTCGTCTTCCAGTTGTGAACTTGAACTGGTTTGGAAAAATGAGTCTTATGTGTAATCCAGGATATAATTTTAATGTTTCTTGCCTAGTAGAATTACATTACTAAAATGGTTATATATCTTAGATATGTGCAATTTTAGAATCATTGTGGAATTAGCTATGTTTATAAGTATATTTACATAATAAATATTCTGTTCTGACCATCTCTCACCCCCCATTTCAAGTTACACCCTGTTCCTGGTGATAGGAGATTGCAGGTCGTGGTACCATTGATGACTTTGTTGATCTGAGGACCTATATATTGCCTGCACTTTTCTTTTGGCACCTTTTGGAAACTTCTACTACTGAAGACTTTAAGTATTATACGTTTAATATAAACTGAAAGATTTAAGATCATCTTAACTCACCAAAAGCATTTACATTTGATTGTTAGAAGGGACAAAAATAAATGACAGAGATTTTCTACCTGTCCCTGAATTATTTCTGTTTTTAAAATTTGTGATTACTACTATGTGAAAGTGCTGCTTCAAGAGGTCTTCTTAGCTAGTTGATTTGAAGGTAAGTCCTGAAGAGCAGATTAAACAGTAATACTCTTAAGTCTGCCAGCATGATTATATCTGTTCAGTTTATTTCTTAATTGTTTGTGAAGTGTTTGTAGCTTTTCAGGTCATGGTGTCTCTTGATTTAATCCACTACCTAAATTTTGCCAGTCGACATTGAAAAAAAAGAAATGCTTTCTGGTTTGGTGGGGAAAGATTGATTTGTTTCTAGAAATATAGTACGTGCATACTTTAGTACTCAACAGAATCTGTTGCATAAAATGGTTCTGCTCAAGACATTTCTCCCATTTTGGTTAAGAGAACAGGAAATCCACAATGCCATTTACTCTGCATTACTCATTTTTTATTTTTCTGCATTACTCAAGTTGTTTTTTCCCTTTTTTAATCAGTACTTCATTCAAAATGACATAATTTTCTGTGTTAAAACAAAAAAAAGATTTTAAAAGATAATGGCTGTGGTGATTTTATTAATATCCTGGGATATAAATTCTCGACAGCAACTACTCTTATGAACAAATATTTTAATGTGTCTATAACTCAAATGTCAGCTGAGTGTTCGGACATTAAGAGGTAAATAGTTGGCTTGTACCTTCAGTTTCATGTTATAGGGAAGCCAGAACCCTCCCTAAGATTTCTGTGAATTCTTGGTGTTCTTGTGGCCTCTGAGCTACTGCCATCTGGATGGGAGTTCTGTCCCTTTTCTTCTCTCTCCCTCTCCAGAGAAAGAAAAAAAACGAACAATTTTTTCCCTAGTCTTATGCAGAGGATCTTAGCCTTCCTTTTAATGTTGTAAGGCCTCACCTTCCACCAGAAGTGGCTTTTTCATGTATTTTCCCAAACAGAAAGCATTTCTTTCCTCAGATGAGCTCTGCTGGCCTATGTTAAGATGATGAAATGTGCACCTTATTGGATATAACTTGATCATAATAACCCTTCAAGTAACTCTTACTTTCTCCATTTATCAAACTTTCATGTATATAAATAGTTCTTACTAAACTCAGTCTTCATTCTTTGGAAGTTACAAGAAAACCCTATCTTGACAAAGCTTTTGCAATTTTAGTATTGAATATATTATATAGCATTGTGTAGTGCTTTTGCCAGATGGTACAGAGAAGATAATGTTCTCTTAAAAGGATACAGAATTTTAGATAGGGAGTTTAAGTATCAAGTTGCTCTTTCTCTTAGAGAAATAAATCAAGCCTATTCTGTGACTGTAACGCTGAAATCTACCCTTTTGAGATCGACATTTAGTATTTTTGAGCTATTTCCTAATTTCTTTGACTAAACTACCATATGACATCACTAAATTATTTTCACTGCCAAATAATAATATGCTTGTTTTTCATATTTCTAAGCCATTCATGCTCTTTTATAGAAATGAGTTTGAAAAAAAATTGGTGATGGGAACTGGTATAACAAACTAGGGATGTATAAATAGTAGTCAGTGCTATTTTAGGGATTTTTAAATATCTGCTATCTCCTTTGATACTCATTGCCACTCTGGGACATCAAGCAAAAGATGGAATTCCTGTTTAGAAACAGAGTTGTGAAAAGATGATGTCGATGTTTCTTATTTGGCTATTTGTTGCATTTTCTATGAGTTTGGTGTCATTGTAGTCTTTTATTCTGTAGTATAGAAATACCATGATTTAAGGTACAGAACGGAGGTCAGCAAACTGACCTCCCATGGGCTAAATCCAGCCAATTTTATAAGCTAAGAGTGTTTTTTTCATTTTTTAGATGATTAATAAAAACTAAATAAATGACAACAGAAGCCTCACATGGCTGTAAAGCCTAAAATACTTCCCAGCTTTTTACAAAAAAGTTTGTTGAAACTTGTTATGAATTCTTGAATTTTAAAGTGGATGAATAACCTGTTTGTTCATTGTTGGAAAGTCACTGATGTAAGCTGTCAGTGATTGTATAATTGTATATTCTGAATATTGTGTAATTCAGAAATTAATTATGTTAAAATGATGGCATATAATGATAAGTTGATTTGGAAAGAAATGAATAGGCTTCTATGGAAACAGCATGTTTACATTCTATCTCCCAGTGAGAGCTGGTAAAGTAGCTTTCATTTGATTCTTCACATTTATCTACTACCTGAGTTTTTTTTGAATGAACGTAATACTTTATAATGCTAAACAAAGATGCACAAGTGCTTATGTGTGTGTTGTGTTTGCATGTTTTAAAGAGAGAGAAACTTAGTGGAAATTTCTAGTGTAGCTTTGGCTGATTGTCATCAGATGAGAAATAGGTTTGTTTATTTAAGGAATATGGTTTATCATGCACCACTTTTAAACTCTTGTCATTTTTGAACTTAAACATTTTTTCCTTCAAAGTTTTTAACAGATAGCCAAATAACTGAAAAGGACAACATCGAGGCTTCATCTCACTTGTTTTTTTGTTTTGTTCCATTTCCTTGGTTGAAATCTAATTACACTGCTTTAGAGCAGCTAGGTAGTGATATAAATATAAAATCAACATGGCTTTTTAAGAAATTGTCAGAAATTGTGTCCACATAGTTTGCATTGCAGAGCTTGCTTGTGTATAGGCCGTTCCCGCAAATGTTTCCGTGCTCAGTCATGTGTTCAGACTTTAAGGATTGAAGAAATGCAATAATAATATATGATACGTAGTCTGCTAAAAGAACAGTAGGATTTCCATAGGTTTGTAAAATTTTCCTTTCATCCCCATACCTTGCTCCAAACTCCCCTCACTTTCTTCCCCCCAAGGCAAGCATTTTAATGTGTTTTTAACTATAATGCAGAAAAAAAATAATTTATGTAAATGGAATTGTGGTAGCTCTCTCATTTTGCTTCTTGCTTTATTCACTCAGTACTGTATTTCTAGTAGTACGTAGGTTGCTCTGTGGTATGTATCCACAAAGTTTTGCCTATTGACTCACTTTCCAAGGAGTAGGCCCTCACTATCACAAACAGCGATGAAAGAGATAATGTTAGGCATGTCACTTTATGGACTGATGTGAGAATTTCTTTGGGATACATATACCCAAGAGCAGAATTGCCAGGTCTTAGGGTACATATGTACCTAATTTAACCGTATGGTTTCTGATGGTTTCTTTGAATGGCTGCACTAGTCTGCATTCCCACCATGGGCTTTTTGTTTGGGGAAATTTTTATGAGTTTCTCTAAGACCAGTAGTTAGTGACAAGAAAGGATTACCTAGAACTCCTGAATTATTTCTTAGTGGCAGCTACCGATGAGACATGAGCCATCCAGGCTTTTTATAAGAGCATGTGCTTTTTTAGAGCTAGAGCTGATAACAATGTGGAAGGGTAGGAACTGATCTTAATCAAGTATTATCTATGTCCCAGGTCCATGAAATGGTATTGTTTGTAATTTATAATTCTTCCTTCTTATCTAGTTGACTTTTAAATTATGTTTAATGCATAAATAATACTTACTGGGTACCAAGTACTGTTATATATGCTTTATAAATATTAACTCATTCAATCCACATACCAACCCTATAAGATAGGTATGATTATTGCCCCCATTTTATAAATAAGGAAACTGAGGCACAGAGGGATTGCATTATCCAAGTATAGATTTCTCAGTTTTAATATCACTAACTAGGGAATATGGAAAATACCAATATGTGTAACTCATAAGGCCAAATGTGAAAGGGAAACACATCTATTAACATGTTTAGCATTATAATTCTAAGAATTTTAAAATAAAATCTAAAGATAATGATAATCTTTAGTACGTGCCATGGTAGGTACTCCAGCACACGGGATATGTGAATTTTCCAGATAGGTAAAATTTTATTATTTAAGCACCGTAAAGTATTTTCTTTTAATATTTTATGTTAAATCCTGCTTCCCTAACTTCTTAAAGAGTAGTTATGAATGCGTGAATTAATATTTTCCTCATGATTGGAGTCATGTTTCGATGACTGTCATTGTACTTTGATGAGGATATAGATGTGAAATATGGTACAGCATGGCTTCTGATAATGACTAGACCTTCCTTTTTTGGAAAAAGTCCTAATATCCTTTTGCTTTTGGATTATTTGCTTAATCTTATAAAAGGTAAAATATGGAATATGACCATAATCTTATAAAAGGTAAAATATGGAATATATAACCACAATTATATAATGTAGCTGCTTTTCTGTAAAATTAATCACTGATTCACAAGTGGTTCCTTGCCTAGAAAACCTCTTCAGTGTTTCTGTTTCTGTAGTGGTTTTAGTTTTTAGTGATTTCAAGACCCGGCTGAATCACAGATAGTAGTACTGTTAGCACCCACCCACTCACTATTTGTTGAGGAAAGTAGAGAGAAACAGTATCTCTTTACACTTCAGTAGTTTGGGCTAGATTACTTCAAAGAATGTAAATTATTTATCTTTGCAAACAAGACATCAGGCTAAAATTTGCTTTAAACCTTCTTTAATACTTGACTTGAAACCAGATGCCAGATGCAAACATTTACAATTACATCTCCAAATACCGGGGGTGCCAAAAAAATGTATGTGTGACTTGGATTCATCTGTTGTTATCAGTATATATTGAGTATTGCAATTTTAATAAGTTTTTTCCTTTCTTAAAATGTGTATACATTTTTTGGCACCCTCTGTGTATAGGACAAAAAGACTTCACGTTGCGTGGTAGATTTACTTTCTTACCCGTTTTGAGACACACACTCATCTGCTTAAAACTTGTAATGTATGAACTCTCTGGATAGGGACAAAGGATGCTGCAGACTAAGGGATGCAGCTCTGCTGATCATCGCCAGATGGTCACTTTTAACTCAGCCGTTACTGTTATCGATAGCATGTTTGGTTTATATGTGTATAGTTTTGAGGTATTTTATAAATATTAGAAACCTCATTTTGTCCCTAAAAGCAGTGCTATGATAAATTGGTTTCTACAAAAGTAGAGCTAGTGTAAGAAATTGAAAGTAAGAAAATTACACATATTAAAACAATGATTGAACAATAAGAAAGATTATGAGTGAGCCAAAGGCGAAGAAATGTGAATGGCAGAGGATCGTTGTTAGAGTGGGATACCTATTTAGTCAAAGGTTAATTCAGGTTCAAGTTAGGAGTTTAAGAACTTAAGGCTAAACATGGTGAATGAAAGTGCAGCTGTGGAAATTTATCAAAATCTGCAGATGGCCCTGTGGGTTCAAGGCCTTTCTAATCTGAAGGTAAACCCTGGTGTGGATTCCTCAGCTGCCAGAGGTTCCCTCCCTTCTGTTGATAGAGATTGTGTCAAGGAGGGGTTGCCCACCTCAGCAAATGTTCATAGTAAATAAAACAGGGCAGTTTTTAAAAAATATCCAAAATAGCTAAGAGGAAATGCGGATGCTATGAGCCTAAATCTCACTCATGGTTTTGGACTTCTAAACTAACGGATTTAACTGCCTTTTGGAATCCAACCTGTTTGAAAGTAGAATTGCCTCCATATATTTCATATTCTGAAAACCTTACTGATCTTTACATTGAATGGCACTGAAAAAGAGGCCCAAATATTTGCTGAGCACAAATCCTATTTCCTCGGGGTGAACTTTAGAATTACTGGTAGAATAGCTGTGCTGAATACAGCCTGTGTAATACACTGTGGCACGTGAGTGTGCTGCTCTCCGTGTTGGTGTGGGGTCTCTTCCTTTGTCAGGTCACCTGCTCACTGGCCGGGTTGAATTTTGGTGGTGATGCCACCACCACCACCCCTTGTTTTTCTCAGCTCTTAACACTGAAGCCATCAAATAGTCTTTTGTGGTTCAATATCTCATTTTAAACTTAATGTGGTTTTTTTGTGTGTGTGTTTTTTGCAAATCTTATCTTTGGTGTAGCCAGATGCCTTAAAATTGGTAAATCTCTGTCAGGCTCTATTATTTCATGTAGGGACATGGTACTTTTATGTTTAAATTACACCGTTTATCTTTTGCCTGGATTAGGGCTGCCACTGCCTTTTTAAAGAGTTGCTGGTGGAGTTCGTGATGGGCACTGTTCCTTCTTCAGCATGCAGATATGTAGCCAACATGTATTTTAAATTAATTCCCAAAGTACGAGAAAATTTTAAAATATATTTCCAACTTAAATGTTTCATTAAATCATTACATTTACTGTAATTATGCCTCTGCACGCCTGTCAAGATGAAGTGTCCCTGAATTGTCCTAACCTTTTCTATGAGGCTGTTTTGGCCAGAGTATCCTGTTTTAAGGAAGTAGCAAGATTTTTTTAAGGCTCAGGGCCTATATTTAGGCACTCACTGTTGACCATTAATTTCCATGGCTAGGCTAAACTAAGTCATAAACCATGTTGTTTTCTGCCAGCAGTATTTATATCAATGGAATGTTTGGTGGTTCTTTTTAAGTCTCATCCTTATTAAAATGTCACTTGGCTATTTTGCTTTATTTTTTCCTGGATGTGCATGAATTACAAAGGCTGGCTTCTTGTTAAAAATGCATGCTTGGTTGATTGTTTTATAAAGAAAAGCTGCAAAGTTGTTCCTAAAAAGAGTGAACAGAGATCCAGCATAGAAAGTAGATGATACTCAAGGAAGTGCTAAGAATATGTGGGTACAAACTAGGAAGGGCACTGAAAATGTGTTGTTTGTGCTTGCCAAAGAGTAGTTTCTACTACATTTAGGATTCTGATTCTGCAAGCTTTCTCTTTCTTCCTACATCAGAGAGGTAGAAAGAAAATGATTAATGGCGCTAAACTAATATTACTTGTCAGAGGGCAGAAAGTAAATGTGACTTATGTTGAGAGGAGATTCCATTAAGCAGTCAAGAACAGGGTGTACATTTTGCTCAACTTTGTGGAAGGTACAATAACAATAATAATAATGGTAATAGTACTATTTGGTGATGATATAATAATAACTGATATTTGCGTAGCATTTACTGTATTCTAAGGCCTTGTTTTAAGAGCTTTATGGGTATTAACTCATGTAATTCCCCCAGGGACCTTCTGAGGTAGGTGCTACTGTTTTCTTCTCATAACTCACTTAATACCCATAGCAATCCCATGGAGTAGACTTTGTCATTAGGCCCATTTTACAGATGAAAAAAGAAGGTGAAGCCATTTGTCCAAGGTCATACAACTAGTAAGTGGTGGAGTTGAAGTTCAAATATCATCATATAGCTCCAGAATCCATATTATTCTCCACTGTGGCAGGCTGAATAATGGCCCTCAAGTGTACCCAGATCCTAATCCCTGGAACCTGTGAATATTACCTTACATGGCAGAAGGGATTTTGCAGAAGAGACTAAATTAAGGCTTTTGAGATATGGAGAATATTCTTTATTATCCCATTTGAGCCTTGAATGTAATCACAGGTTTCCTTGTAAGAGGGAGGTTTCCTTGTTAGAGGGAGATTTGGCCTAAGGTGATGTGACATAGAAGCAGAAAGAGGGACTTGAAGAGGCTGCTGGCTTTGGAGATGGAGGAAGGGGCCCTGAACCCGGGCTGTAGCTCTAGAAGCTAGAAAAGACAGGAAATGGATTCTCCCCTTGAGCCTCCAGAGGAAGCACAGCCCTGCCAACACCTCGGTTTTGGTCCATTGAGATCATTTCCTCCCTTGACATCCAGAACTGTAAGATAATAAATTGGTGGTGTTTTAAGCCACTAAATTTGTGGTAGTTTGCTGCAGCAGTAGCAGTAAACTAATACAGCCACTATGCTGTGGATCAAAGTACTAGTTATAGTTAAGAGTTTTTATCATAAACAGTCCTTCCCCAGAATTCATGTAGAAATGAGCTCCAATAGTAATCTCCCTCGGTAGTCCTGCTCATGGCACTTGTCTCTTTATTGCCAGAAGCACAGTTTCTCAGCTCTTATCTCTTTCTATATGAAGATTTTTCAGAAGTAATCTTTAGGCAACATCTATTCCATACTCAAACAGGGTAGCCATTCTCTGCTCAGATTTGGCTGTTGAACCAGAAACTTAAGAAATATTAGGCAGAAGACATCATCTTTTCTTCAGGCCCAAGCAAAGTGGGAAAGCTGAAGGGAACAAGCATTTTAGTGTCTACTGTATGTCAGGTACCAGGCTAGCAATTTCTATTTTTTATTTAATCCTCGTACACAACCCTCCCTATAACGAGTAGTTAATTGTAACTCCTATCTTGATAATGAAGAACTGTTCAATAATGTGCTCAGAGCCAAAAAACCAGTAAACAAGTTGAAAATTCAGGCTTGCCTAATGCCAAGGTACAGACATTGTTCTGTGCCCACCGTTGCTGTCCCAGACTAACCTGCTGAGGAGCTCAGATCTAAACCAGGGCATATCCAAAGGGTTTATTTAGTTCTCAAGAGTCACCAGGAAGAACATGCCATTTCCAGATCATCCCTGATATGGCGCACAGTCTGCAGGTTAGGCAGGTTCTCGGGTTGCCCTGAAGGTCTAGATTCTTCCTGCATACCTCTGGAAATGGTCTTAGTTCTGTGTCAACTTGGTTTTCTCTCTTCTTGTGTGCAAAACTTAAGACCAAACCATTAACATAACCTCCAGAACTGATTAAGAAGCAGTTCTCTAGAGCAAAGATCTGGAGTCCATAGTTGAAAATGATATATAGTTTTGTGTGTTCCTGTGTGATATATGTATTAAATAATAATAATAATAATAATAATAATAATGGTAATGTAAATATAAGATTAAATCAGCTGGTGTGTAGCAGTCAAGCAGAAGGTCCCAATGTTATCATTAAATTTTCACAATGATCTTTGCTTAAAGTATGATTAAGAACCACAGTTCTATTTAAGAACCAATTTGGACCAGTGTGAGAGGCACCTGGCTTTTACTCTGTCCCTGTTAATCCTCTTCCACCTCCCTTTTCCCTCCCTTCTCTTTTCCTTCTTCACAAGCAAATTTGTGACATTACTTTTTTAAAAAATGCTTTCTTAGAAATTGAAAATAACTTTAAATATAGTTGTAGGTGTAAAAAGTAGAAGTCTCTTCTTTATTTTACTGAAATTCTTCTAGAGGTGGTGATCTAATTACACGTGTCTAAATGTAAGGGGAACCCTGTTTAAGAAGTTGATCTACGAAATCATTGCGTTAGACAGGTGGTTGTTTGATGTCTAAATTATTTTATTGCTAGATCAGGAACTGGCAAACTTTTTCTGTAAAGAGTCAGATAGTGAATATCCTACAAAGCACACAACAAAGTGTTATCTGACCCAAAATGTCAGTAGTGCCACGGTTGAGAAAGCCTGTTTCATATCATTCCATTTCATCTCCTTTGTTGGTTTATTATCTGTAATTCTTGAGTTATTTTATGGGTTGCTTTAGGGTTTATAGTATATAGCTTTAAGTTACCACAGTTTGCCTTCAAGCATTATTTTACTATGTCACACGACATAAAAGCTTTACTGCAGTATATTCCCATTTTTCACCTCCTGGCCTTTGTGCTATTTTTGTAGCACATTCTACTTCAACATGTGTTATAGACCTCATAATATTTTATTATTTTACTTTCAATAGCCGATTATCTTTAAAAAATTTTTAAACAGCTTTATTGACTAACATACATTAGGTTGCACATAATTAAGTGTACAATTTGGTAAGTTTTGACATATTTATACACTTGTGAAACCATCACCACAATCAAAATGACGAACGTATTTGTCATCCCCAAAACGTTTCCCCTGCCCTTCGGTAAGCCCTCCCCCAACCCTAGGCCGCCACTGATCTTTCTATAGATAAGTCACTATAGATAAGTTTACATTTTCTAGAACTTTGTATAAATGGAATCATAAACTATGTACTTTTTTTTTGTCTGACTTCTTTCATCCAGCATAGTTATGTTGAGATTTACCCATGTTGTATGTATCAATAGGAAAACATTCTTAATGACAGACATTGCAGGTAATTGGACTGCTGTTATGAAAGAGCATGTGAATTTCATAGTCACCTGATGTGCTCTTTGTTTTAGGTCATGAATGTCCAAGGTATGATAATCGCCTGAGAACACTCGTTGCCGCAGATGTCATTTGACTCATCAGAAAAAAATCTGTTTAAAAGCAACTACCCATACGACCAGATCCATTTTTTTATTGAATGGCTTGATGGATTTCCTTCACTCTAATTCATACCAAAGCTGTCCTCAACCAAAGCCAGAAAGGATCCTGCATGAATCAATCCCAGGATGCCATTTTTACATCACCAACAGGTGAAGAAAACCTCATGAGTAGCAATCACACAGACTCGGAGAGCATCACTGGTGAGTCCAGTTTAATAAATATTGATGTGCTATTTACTTACAGGATAAAATGCAAACACCTTAATCCAGTGTATAAGACTGCCATGATGAAACTCTGGCCTCTCTTTCCAGCCTGGTCTCCTCAGAGACCGACTGAATTAATTTCTTCATCCTTTAGATCACAGTATCAAACTCTGCCTTGTGTGCTTTTCCTTGTCTTGTGCCTGACTCACTGTACTGTGTGAGCCCCTGGTCAGCAGAAACCGTGTCACACATGTCTTCCTGTCTCCACAGGGCAAGGACAGAGTTGTTTGTGTTTTTATACCCTGCAAGCAGCAGACAACAGTACCTGGCACAGGAGGGGCGCTTGGGACATGCAGGGTGTACAAACACAAGTGAAGACCTATAAGCCCTCATTTGCAACAAATCAGAGAAACTCTGAACACCCAAAGTTTTTTCTAAACTTTGCTTCTAAAACTCATTGGTTCACAAAACCTGACCTGTGTAGCTATTTCTAAACTTCTCTCACTTAGTTTATAAATATTTATGTTTGCTGAAAATGTATTAATGTTACTTAAGGATGGGGCACTGCTGTATAACCAGTTGGGGGTGTTATGTAACATACAATAAATGCACAGTACTACTTAACTAAAACTCCAAAAAATTCTGAAACCCATCTAAACCTAAGATTTTTCCCCCCATTTTTTTATTCAGCTTTATTGAGATATTTTTAAAAGATACAATAAAATGTAGTCATTTTAAGCGTACGTTTGGTTTTCACAAATATATACACTCATGTAACCACCAGTACAATCAAGTTATAGAGCATTTTTATTATCCCTGCAAAGATCCCTCGTACACAGAATTCACCACCTTTCACCCTTGGCTCTAGGCAACAACTGATCTGCTTTCTGTCGTAATAGATAAAATCTGCTTATTCTAGTATTTCTTATAGATTAATCTGTGTCTTTGGTATCTAGCTTTTTTATGCAACAAAATGTTTTTGAGATTTATCCACATTGTGATATGTGTCAGTAGTTCATTCATTTTTATTGCTGAGCTGCAAATACTCTGCTGTTGTAGTGGTAAAGCAGCCATAGATGATACATAAAAGCAAATGTGATTGTTGTGTCCCAATAAAACTTTATTTTTAAAAACCAGGTGGAGGCAGTGGCTAGAATTGGCCTGTCAGCCTTAGTTTGCTGGCAACTACTCTACGATATCATTACTTGGTAACGTCAGTGCTTTTATTTTAGCCATTCTAGTAGGTATGCACTGATACTTCTTTGTGATTTCAATTTATTTTTCCCTGAGGGTTAGTGATATGGAGCATCTTTTCATGTGCTTACTGGGCATTTCTAAATCTTATTTTAAGTTGTCTGTTAAATCATTTGCTCATTTTTAAATTTGTCTTACTATTGAGTTGTGAATGTTGTTCATGTATTCTAGATGTAAAGCCTTTTTTAGATAAATGGGTTGCAAATATTTTCTCCCAGACTCTGACTTGCCTTTTCATCTTCTTAATGGTATCTTCCGAGGAGCAACAATTTTAAAATTTTGGTGGAGTCTTGTTTTTCAATTTTTTGCTTTTATAGTTCATGTTTTTTGTGTCGTTTCTAAGAAATCTTTGCATACCTCAAGATCACAAAGATATTTTCCTTTGTTGTCTTTTAAAAGTTTATAGTTTTTGCTTTTACATTTATGTTGGTGGTCCATTTTATAGTTAAATTTTGAGTATGAAATGAGGTTAGGGTCCAGGTTTTTTTTTTTTTTTTTCAATTGAACATTTAGTTACTCCTGCACCATTTGTTGAAAACACTATCTTTCACCCTATTGAATTACCTTGGTAATTTCATTGAAAAATCACTTGATTATATTAGTACAGGTTTATTTCTAGACTCTATTCTGTTCCTTTAATCCCTAAGTCTGTCTTTACATAAGTACTACATTGCCTTAGAGTGGTGGTTACCAGAGAGGAAGGGGAAAGTGGGTGGGAGAGGACAGAAGTTAAAGGAGGCCAATACCAGACGATGGAAGGAGACTAGACTTCATGTGGTGAAAACACAATAGAGGATAAATAAGTTGCACGATAAAGTTGCACACCTGAACTTAATATGTTATTAACCAATGTTACCCCAATAAATTTAATAATAAAAAAAGATAAAGAATACTACATTGTCTTGGTTAATGTAATGCTACAGTAAATCTTGAAATCAGGTAATGTAAATTCTCTGACTTTGTTGTCCTTTTTCAAAAATTATGTTGGCCATTCTAGACGTTCCATATTTTGTTGTAAATTTTAGAATCAACTTGTTAGTTTATACCAAAAAGGAATGCTGGAATTTTGAATGGAATTACACATACTCAGTAGAGAATTGACATTTTAAGACTATTGAGTCTAATAATCTGTGAACATGATATACCTCTCCATTTATTTAGGTCTTCTTTAATTTCTCAACACAGTAATTTTTATTATATATTTCTTACACAGATTTTACTAAATTTAATCTTAAATTTTTATTTTGTTCTGACACTCTAAATGGCATTGCTTATTTAATTTCATTTTCCAGCTGTTTGTTAGTATATAGAAATGAAATTGATTTCTCATTATATTGACCTTGTATTCTGCAACTTTGCTTAACTTACTTAGTTTTATTAACTTTCTTGTAGCTTTCTTAGAATTCTCTACATAAACTATAATGTTGTCTGCAAATGGAGACATTTTTACATATTCCCTTTCAATATGGATGTGTTTTATTTGTGGTTTCTTTGTTTGTTTGTTTGCCTTACTGAATGGGATAGGATCTCAGTATATTTTTTAATAAAAGTGGTAAGAATAAGCATCCCTGTCATATTTTCATTATTAGGAGAAAAGTTGTAGCCTTTTACCATTAAGTTACTTGAGAATGCCTTTTTTTAAATTGAGAAAGCATCCTTCTGTTCCTAGTTGGATAAGAGGTTTTGTTGAATTTTGTTGAATTGTGTTGAATTTTGCCAAATGCCTATTCTCCAATTCTGTTGATTTATTTTTGAATTTTAAACCAACTTTGCATTTCTGGGGACATCTCCATTTGATCACAATGTGTTATTCTTTTTATATATTTCAGATATGATTTGCTATGTAGTGTGTGTGTGTGTGTGTGTGTGTGTGTGTGTGTCTGTGTACACGATTCATGAGAACCATTGGTTACTACTTTTTTCTTTTCTTTTTTTTTTGCATTGTCTCTGCTTGATTTTGGTATTGGGGTAATGCTGACTTCATAAAATGAGTTGTAAAGTATCCCCTTCTCTATTTTTGGAAAGAGTTTGTATAGAATTAGTATTATAGAATTTTTCATCCTAACTTATTTGAATATTTAAAGGACATGTCTTATAGATAGCTTATAGTTAGATTTTTTTTTAATCCAGTCTGACCAGCTCTACTTTCTAATGGGGGTATTTAGACCATTTACATTTGCTGTAATTATCAGTTTGATTGAATCTACTGTACTCCTATTTGTTTTCTGTTTGTTCCATTTTAAAGTTGTTCCTTTTTTCCTCATTCCTTCCCTCTTTTGAATTAAGTTTTGTTGTTTTTAGAATTCCATTTTAATTCCACTATTGATTTAGTAGCTATACCTCTCATTTTTCTCATTGTTTGCTCTGTTTGTGTGGAAGAAAGACTGTTCCATGAATTAACAGCTGCCAGATCCACAAGCTGGACCTGGGCCAGAACGGAGATTGCTTACTGCAATCCCCCTTTAGAGACTGTCTGGTTGTAATCCATACTCATTCTGACATAAATTAGCACCCCTCCCTGCTTCCTGCAATGTGCTGGTTCCTGGAACAGGCCCTTGTCCTTACCTGGTCAAGTGTGTAAAGCATTTACCTGTACCCGATACTCTCCCATCTTGTTTTATATAATTCTCTGGCTCCTGCCAAGCAGCACAGGGGTGCATTCCGTCTTGCTGCTGCCCAAGGTATGTAAGTTTCCCTTAAAAATCTCTATGAATTGTCAAACTAGAGTGGCCAGCCCTGTGGTCTTTCCCTGCTTCCCACTTGTGGAGGTAGGTTTTCAGTCCTGGGACCTCTCTCTGGGTCTGCATGTACTAATAGTTTGCATTATGCATTTTAAACTTATCACAACCTATCTTCAAATAACATTATACTATTTCATATAGTGACAGTCCTACAATAGTATTCTTCCATTTCTTCCTTCCATCCTATGTATTATTGTTGCCATGCCTTTTATACCTACATATTATGTGCATTATTTTTGCTTTAAACAGTTATAAGTTAAATAAATTATGAGAATAAAAGGCTTATATATTTACACACAAATTTACCATTTCTAGTACTTGAATTTCTTTTTGTAGATTGAAGTTTCCATCTTGTATCCTTTCTGCCTGAATAACTAACATTTTTTGTACTGTAGTTCAGGGGGCAATGAATAG
Organism: Rhinolophus sinicus; assembly: GCF_057876585.1. NCBI lineage: Eukaryota > Metazoa > Chordata > Mammalia > Chiroptera > Rhinolophidae > Rhinolophus > Rhinolophus sinicus. Next base: position 183,784,158 of record NC_142517.1, on the reverse strand, counting down.
TTACGGTTTTTGCTTGTCCGAAAAAGTCTTTATTTCACCTTTTTTGAAAAGTGTTTTCACTGGTACTGAATTCTGAGTTGACTTCTATATGCACTTTAATGACCTTCCCTTGTCACCTATCTTGCATTGCTTCTGACGAGATCATTCTTGTCTTTGTTCCCTAAATGTAAAATGTCTTTTTTTTTCCTCTCCGCTTTTATGATTTTTCTTTGGGTTTTCTTTGGGTTTATCCTGCTTCAAGTTGTTCGACTTCTTTGAACTATGCATTTATAGTTTTAATTAAATTTGGAAAAATGTGGCCATTATTTCTTCACATAGTCTTTCTGCTCTTACCTGTCTCTTCTGTGACTCCAACTGCATGTATATCAAACTGCTTGATATTGTGACACAAAGTCACTGATGATCTGTTCATTTTTTCCCAGTTGTTTTTTCTTTTCTCTGTACCTCATTTTAGATCGTTTGCATTGCTGTGTCTTCAAGTCTACTGTTCTGTCCTTCTGGAGAATGACTCATCTGTTCATGTGATCCAGTGAACTTTTTTCCTTTAGATATTGTACTCTAGTTCTATTAGGGTTTTATAAACACAGCAATATTTTCTGTTTCTCTTTTTATCGCTATGTTTTCCTTTGAAATCTTTGAGCATATTAATAATAGCTGTTTCTAAATTGTTGCTCACTAATTTTGTCATCTTTGTCATTACTGGGCCTGTTTCTGTTCACTCCTTTTCCAACCGATAATGGATAAAATTTGCTTAATTCTTTGTGTTTCTGGTAATTTTTTACCTAATGCTGAACATTATGAATGTTACATTGTTAGGCATTTGGATTTTGTTGTTTTCCTTGGAAGACTGTTAAAATTTGTTTTGGCAGGTCATTAAGTTACTTACTATAAGGTGGATCCTTTTGAGGCTTGTTTTTTAATCTTTGTTATATGGGACTCGAGACCATACTCCTAGGTGGTTTATTCTGGCATTAATTTAACCCTACTACCAGTAGGCATGACCCTTCTAAGATCTTTACTGATTGTCCCAGCTGTTCCTGAGGTGTTTCTACTCTGCCTAGAGGAAAGTCAGCCTCTCTTAGCCTTGTATAGAAGAGTGACATAATGAAGATACGAAGATGTGGAGGAAAATTGTAGTGTAATGAAGGCAGACCAGTTTTGAGGCCATATTCAAGAGAAACAAGAGGAGGCCTTGAAGCTAAATCGAGGCAAGGTGGCTAGCAGGAAGTATGCATATGGAAGAGACATTTGTTGAAGAATAAAATGGTGGAGTGGGGTTGTTATGACTGGACAGTCAGGAGAGTAATAAATAGTTTATTATGAGAAATATGGAAGCAAATAGAAGGAGCTAATCTGAAGGATATTTAGTTTAATCTACTAAACTTTGATTATATATTCATTTTTAAAATTACCTTTTGGAAGTAGGGAACTGGTAACCTTGAATTTTCACAGAATTTCATTAATGGTTATTAAAAGAAAATTTCTAGGGAATAGTAACTCATTTAATGAATGTCACTTTTGTTCTTCATTTCCATGAATGTCTAAGAGTTTTTAGCTCTTCATGTATTTATAATCAACTTCTCCCCCTGCAAGTATTACAGTGACAACCTGTATGTGATTTATTTGTGGCAGGAAAATTTTGGATAATCACATGGAATTCATAGAAATAGAATTTGGATGTATTTTAGGGCTCTCATGTTAGAGATCTAAGTGTGGAGAGCTTCTTTAGAACCATATTGAAGCTTTTAAATGTACCTCATCTTTGTGGACATGAAGCTACAGCATGTCCTTTTGTGTAGATAGGGTTGTCTGGGATTGCCAGCCTCCTTGTGTTTGATTTATTAAATTGTCATTCTTAAGTTAAGGTCAAGTAGTAGAAATTCACTCTTTTAGGAATGATTGTTCCAATGATTGTTTTGTTTATTTTGTTTTTGTTTATTTATGAACTTGGTTGTTCTTTGCTAGAGTTAGAACATATTTCTCTATACCACCCACAAAGGAAATACCAGATCTCTTTAAAAAGTGAGGGGGTTGATGTAACATCCTGCAATATCTCTATTTTAAGTCCTAGTATTTCAAGCATTTTACAAGCGATAGCGTTCCTTTTTTTTTTTTTTTTTTTTTTGTAAATGGCTAAATTTGGGAGGTGTTAAATGATGGGCAGTATTTGGAACAGAAAGCCAGAGTAAACACGTAAAGGCAGAGAACCCCAGGTATGTTCAGAGATATGTATGCAGTGGGAGAGTTAGAGGTGTGCAGGTGAGAGGTAGTGATGTGAAAGGTATTCGGGACTTTAAATGGACCACATCTGTCAAGTGAAAATGATAAAGTACTTATTCCAGTATCAGTGCCAGAACACAGTGTTGGAATGTTAACTTTATTGCTTAATATTTAACCAATAAATGTTAATTTTTTATATCTAGCTGCTGTGAGAATATACTAAAATTTAATTTTACCAGATTTTGAAGAATCCTCCCACAGAGTTCAAATTCTGTTGCTAAAGAACATGTGATTTTATTCCTTTTGAACTGGCTATTTTCTGCTGGTTGTCTTGTGCTGCCTTTTTCCCCCCAAGCATACAACTTATTTGAGATAAGATCTCTTTTAAGCAGCACTAGATTGATAAGGAAGAAATAAGAAATTTGTCTAAACTTATTTTAAACTTTAAAAAGTTATATTCACTAAGCAATATATTTTTAGGTAGGGTGTAATTAAAATTCATGGTATAATTTTTACTATAAAAGTTTTCATATTAAAGAAACCTGGAGAAAGACCAACTACAGCATCAAGATACATTAATAAAAATCAGTGGAGAAATGATGTGGCTAATAACGTGTCTTTGGTTACCCTACTTTCCCAAAACGAATTTCACTGATTTTTCTCTGTAGCCTAGTAATTGAAATACATTGGCTTATTTATATGGACTCTCCTCTTTAGATGTCTGCTCCAATGAGGATCTCCCTGAAGTCGAGCTGGTGAGTCTGCTAGAAGAACAGCTACCCCAGTATAGGCTAAGAGTGGACTCTCTCTTTCTGTATGAAAATCAAGACTGGACTCGGTCCCCAAACCAGCAGCAGCATGCATCTGATGCCCTCTCTCCAGTCCTTGCTGAAGAGACTTTCCGTTATATGAGTGAGTATTTTTTTACCCTTGTGGAGTTTGTCCATTGAAATAAAAATCATGAATATCTTGGTGTTGACTTTTAAAGCATTTGATATCCCTAGCCATTGTTCAGTGTATACTGACTTTAACTCAAACAGATCTAACAACACGAAGAGTTGGTTCTAATTGTGTTATGTCAGAATGCAGAAAGTTGGTCATTCTTATGATTCTTGAGTATCCAGGGTTGCAAGCATACTCACATGTTCCCACTTCTCCCATCTTTTACTGATACTTTCCTCAGACTGAGTAGAAAGAGGAACTTTAAAAAAAATAGTGAAATCATTTAAAGTTTTAATATTCCTCTCTATCTCTTGACATTTATTATCCCAATAGTTTGATATCCTGAGCCGTCAGCTTTTGACTCTTCCCTATTAAACAGTCACAGGAACTGTCAGTCATTAAGAAGCATAGTTCTTGGATACATAAGTAGTTTTAATAATGCCAAGGAGAAATAAATGTGCACTATGTAGTAATCTTCGTTATTTACTTAAGGATTCATAGAGGATATTTCAGTGAGAGACTAATAAGCCAGATTTGTCCTGAAAATAACTGTTTTACACCAAGCTCTCATAAATGACAAAATTAAATAGGACACTTTTTAAACTTTAAAGTATGGAGACCTTTTGGCTTTTGTCCTCATTTCAAAAATCTGCATTCAGGCTTAACTTACTTTTTTTATTCATTCACTATAAAAATGTCATGTGCATAGAATATATAATAAAAATCTGTAAGTTCAATGTTGATAGGTTTGTGAAATTCTTTTCATTTGAATGAGATAAGAGATTGTGTCAGGTCCTAGACATTTTCCGAGTAAGTGCGTTAGTGTTTTTAAAGATTGTAGGTGGAGAATGATTGTTGTGAAATACTCATTTTCATAGTAATCATTAACTTGCTTTTAATAGTAGTTTCCTGGAACCAGGTTACTTACTGCTAAGAAAAGGAATTGTAAACATTGTTTAAACTTGAAGGGGAATATCAAGAAACTCAAATAAAACTGTTTTTCTGTCCTGAATTCTTTTAAAGAGTTAAATATTAAATTAAGGCTCTTAGGGTTTTCCTAAATTTCTGCTTTGAGAAGTTGCTTGCTTGAGATTTTCTGGGAATTCTTTTTAGAAGGAACACTATTTTTTATTTCCATTTCCCTTTGTTCCATGAGTTTTTAGATTTGTGAGAAGAAAATTTCAAACTGAAATTTCATCACAATAAATTTAGTTTGTCATTATTTTGATAAAATGGCACATAAAGTGCCCCTTAGTTTACTTGTTCTTTGTCCTATAGGTCACGGGGAAGGAGAGTTGAACTGTAACTAGAAAGCTGTCATAGATCATGATTTAATAAAGTTACTTTTAGGATGAATTTTAAAAGAAAAACTGGAAAATAAAAGATAAGCAAAATCTGAAATACTTGATTTTCAGGACTTTATACAAAATAAACCATAATGTTCAAGGGAGCAATTTAGAACTTTGGATTAATAGGATGATACAAATCCGTACTTCCAGGTTCTGGAAAACTATCCTGTTCCTTTAGTCAAATGATACTATTTTCACTTCAACAATTTGAAAAATAAATTATATAGATGATATCCCTAAGATCATGAAGCAAATAAACTGGGATTATAATTGATCCACTAATACTTTATCTTTGTACTGTATTTTAATTTCACTCTTATTTTAAAGGTATCAATTCTTTGAATTAACAGTTCACTCAAATACAAGTAAATTTCATTATGAATTTGCATCTTATGAATGTGAAAGATAACTGGTTTACTTTATTTAGTAAATTGACCAAGGTTTTAAAAAGCAAGATACAAAACATTCTCTTACCCTTTCCCACAGTTTTCTATCCACCAGAGACTTCAGGATTCGTGGTTTTGAATAATTATTATGTACCCTGGTGAACCGTTCTGGGGTTCAGCTCCCTGGTGCTACTTCCGCCCCGTCTTATCCCTACTTCCCTCACATGCCAATAGATACTGGTGCTCATTAAAATGAATTTGAACGACTGAAAAAAAGAAGTGGCACTTTCTTATAGAACATAAAGAAATTTAATAAGCTATGAGAAGAAAATAAAGAAATTTGGAAGGAAACATGGGCGTTTGGGGTTAGTAGTCTTCCTCACATGAATGAAAGGATACTGATTGTTCTCTGAAGCCCCCATCAAACAAACAAGAAAGAGGTTGTTTACTTTTAAAATAGAAGACGTCAAAGCAATGGCTAGGTCCAAAAAAAAAAGAAGAAAATTCCATCTTAGTCTCCACCACACACACTATGTTTAAGATACTCGAACAATGTTCTGCATGCAAAACAGGTCACTCCAGGGTTTTCTTAATTTTATTAAGAGTGAGACCCGGAGTGAGCTGTGGGGTGAGCGGTACAACCAGAGCACACGTGACAGAAAGTGTTGTTTGTTCATGTTAAGTTAAAAATAGAAACCTGATCTGCCTTTCAGGATTATTTTTTTACTTGGGAATAAGGGATTACATATGTACCATTTCCTAATGGATAAGAAAAAGGATGGGGAGAATTATTGGTTATGTAAGTTTTATTTTAGGCATCAACATCACTTGGGAACTTGGGCAAATTCTTGGGCCTGCACGCCAGTTCTGCAGAATCAGAAACTCTGGGGGTGGGGCACAGCAGTCTGTGTTTTAACAAGTCCTCCTGATATGCTGACGCACTCTCAGATTTGAGAACCACTGATGTAAAGCGATGTCAATCAAAGCTAAATACCCATTTCTCAATGACGTTAATTGGAGAATCTAAAGAATTAGGAATTTTGCAGAGACATACAGTTATAGAAATTATTACTTCTGGTTGATGGTTACATTTTTCCTCGAGCTCTGCCCTCAGAAATTATTGACCTATATTGGCAGGATAGGAAATATAACTGATAATGTTCAGGAAGCATTAACCATAGTCAGGTCACAGAGAATAAGCAGATGTATAATTCCTTAGATCAGCCCTCTCACCCAGTTCTACAAAAGAATTAAGCCATATGTCCTAAAACATCTACCATGTTTTCCCGAAAATAAGACCGGGTCTTATATTAATTTTTGCTCCAAAAGATGCATTAGGGCTTATGTTCAGGGGATGTCATCCTAAAAAATCACACTAGGGCTTATTTTCTGGTTAGGTCTTCTTTTCAGGGAAACATTGTATTGTATAATTACCTTATCACCTATGCATCATATACTAGCTAAGTATTATCTGTGGGAGAATTGAGAAAATTGGCACTAAAATCATCTGTAGGGCTTAATTCTCCCTGGAACTCTGTTGAGAAAGTCTGCCATAGATGGTGTGTATCATCAGTCTCCTTTTTGTTCTGTCTCAGTTCTTTCGAAGGCAGTTTTTTGCATTGTAGAAAAAATGTTCTCTATATTATAATAGCAAGAGCTACAGTCTTTGGGGTTAAAACCTCAAGACCTGTCTATAGTTGTCAGGAGCTATTGCAACTTATACTGTGCCACATGGGTGGTGTTTTTGTGTTTTATTTTAGTATTTTTTTTCTTTTTATTTTAATGTGGGAGGGTTGAAGAATAATGAAAGATTAGAAGAAGTCTTTTTAAAATTCAGTAATTGTAAAACAAAGAAACTCTAGATCTTGACAAGGGACATCTGAGAGAACTATTAAGCACCATCTCGTGTAAATGTCAGAGATGTCAAAATGGAAGAACACTTGGGATTTCCCACCCTGAAAAAATGTGAGATTGGAGTAGTTGATGTGAGATTATACAGAGTTAGAGCATAAAGTAAGGATGAGTGAAGTGCTTATGTAATTACCCCCTGTATTTTTTTCAGGAACATTAGATTCTCGAAATATTACACCAAAAATGTAGAACATGAATAAACAACCTTCTGAAAGAATGTTGTAAAATTGCTTTGTAAAAATGTTTGTAATGTCAGTTATCCCTCAATGAAATTTTTTAAAAAAATAATGTTTATCATCTCCCTAATGTATAAAACATTTTTTTGAATGAGGTTAGGGCAGTTCATGTCTGGAAATAAGCAAGAAGCATTGCTAATTTCTGTACCATTTAACATATTCCTATTTCAACAGCTGATAACTGAAGGGAAAATAGGATTTGAGAGCCTGCTTGACTGTCACTGCATTCTTGGTGACAGAATTACAGTGCAGAATTGGTCTATGGCTTTGGAAGCATTTAATTACAGTGCCTAAATGCCAAGAGAGTGGGAAAGAGCTTTGCCCTGAGTACTTCTGGAATCATCCCAAGCAGTAAGTCTTTATCAGGAGTACAGTGATAAGGAGAAGACAGAACTCATTAGGCTGCAGAGAGGAATCCATGCTGTTCCCTATATGCTTTGTGACTAACTGACATCAATTGGCAACTCTTCAATTGAAGCGGCCCAGCCTTTGGGGCTTGGTAGTAAATAGCTTATTTCACATAAAACATAAGAATTGGAGAGTTCTGGTTGCATTATTTAATTCCTTTGCCATAGTAAATATTTAAGCATTTTTAAATTCATTTTTGCTTTTTGAAACCTCTCAACAAGAGCTACTATTTTTTGATTGCCAAGATAACATTTGTTTTCCATGAAACATTAGGGGGGAAAAAAAACTGAAAAAACAACAACAGAACAACCATAACCCCTACCCAGAGATAACCACTATTAACATTTTAATGTATATCTTTCCAGCCTCTCATATATTGATATGCTCACATTTTAAAGAACAAAATTGGAATCTATGCTGTTTTATAACTCTAGTGTTTCATCAGATAAAGGCCTTTTGGTCTTGGTGGGACTGTGGTAGAAACAGCAGGATGGTGTTAGAGCCCATTACTGGGAATGAGCAGACACAAGTGTTTTCTTACGACCTTGTGAATGGGCGTTGTTGTTATCGCCTTTTTATTATTATCCTGGCGTTGCCACTAATGCTTTGCTTTGTGGTATTGGACATGTCATGTAATTCCTCTCAGTCAGGATTCCTTATATAAGAAAATGTGATCATTAAACTAGATTGACTTCTTAAGATACAGCTTTAAATTCTCAGACTATAACAGATGGTAAATATTTATAGGAAATACATTTTAGTTTCTCCTCACTAAATGTTTCTGTATTACTGTGTCCTTCATTTTCTCTTACCCGTTCATCATGTGTGACTTGTAGCTCACAGCTGTTTTTTATGTCCTTAACTTACTGGCTTTACTTCAAATTTAATTTGCTACTTCATCTTCAACTCTGGTCAATCATGTAATATAATAAACCATGTCATGAATTTTTTAAATTAGTTGTATAAAAACTGGTTTTAACTGAGTCTTATTAATCTGAAAATAAAAGGCCAAGGTGAGAGGCAATAGCATTTATTTGAAATCACAAAGAATAGCTGTTCAGGAAGCACTGATTCAGGCAGAAACCCAAATAGTGTTTCCATTTTATGTGGTGAAGGGAAGAGGTTTTCATGAGAAGGGAAATAATTATATGAATAGAAGGAAGGAAGGTTCTTGCTTTCAGTGTTAATCCTGGATCAGTGGTTTTCATCCCTAGCTCCACATCAGTTCTAACACCTGGGCATCTTTTACATGCTGCCTGTGCTCTGGGTTGCCACCTCCAAATCAATTAAATTAGAACCTGGATTTCAGACCCACTGCCCTAAGTTAAATTTGGTTTTGAAGCTATTGACTGGTTTTCTGTAATTAGTTTAGAGCAGACATAATACTGACCTAATTTATTCCCCTCTTCTGGTTACCCAGACCAAAAGTATAGGAGACCGACCACACACTGTGTCTGCCTTATTTTTAATCCTTTGTTCCTGCTATACTACCGAATTAAATTGTGAAGATTCCTTAGGCCCAAAAGCTTGTTTCCCTTCTCCCCATGGTTAAATTATGGAGCCAGTTTCTCTACTTGTAAATATAAGTTCTTTTGGAATAAAATATTTCTAGCTTTTTTTTTCAGTTTTCTTATATTCAGTTTAAAACTTTTTAAAGCTATCTCCTACTACCATCAACCCAGCATTTTGTTTAACTAAGAATGTGAGCATCATTAATAATTAACTCTGTGTAATTAATAATTAACTCTATGTAATTCCCAGATTCATTTTAAGCAGTGATGCTAGGAAGAAAAATTAAAAGCTCAGACAAAAGTAAAACATGCCTAATGTTGTCTTTTGGGCAGCCCTCAAGTGTGAAGATGGAGCTGAAGAACCACAAATTACTTAAATCATAGTACCTGCTGGCGATTCAGTGAATCATTTACAGAGAATTTAGAAGCAGGGCAATTTCATACATACCAGTTGTGTTTAAAGAGTAATAACTAAACAATTGTATGATACTTAGAAGTTTTGCTCGATAAATCATCATTTTAACCTCCTAATGACCTTGTGACACGAGTGTTACCACCTCCATATTATAGGTATGGAATCTGAATCTCAGCAGGGTTAAGTGGCTTTTTCAGGCCCACTCAAATATGTGAATTGAACTTTTCTGCTCCAAAGTCTCAGGTTTTTTTTCAAGACAACTAATTATAAAATCAGTCTAAGTCGCACACAAATCTGTATCATGTAGTGCACTCCAAATCAAAAGATCCCTTATTTATTACGAATCATCATTACCTTAAAAAGATATTGCATATTGTGACTGGAATCATTGGGGTCTCTCTCGAGCTAAATTATCCAAGTGCATTGGCAGTTCCTGAGTTTATGAAGTGCAGAAATACAGGGCTTGAATTATGCAAGTCATAGTACAGTATACAATTTATGTTATAGCAAAGGCCTAGATACGAACATTATCATAAAGTGTTTTTAATTAAGCTAAAAAGGACATTGTTCATGATGGAGCTACAAAAAGTCCTACAAGTCCTATTCCTTATTTATTGATATTAGCTCGTGTGATGGGTGATGATACATACTCAAGGTAATCACAACAGAATTCTAATTAAATTCCTTTGTAACAGCATAACCTCTCACTAACTTGCCCCTCAGTAACTTTAATTTAGATTAGGATAGAAAACAATTGGTGATTTAATGCATTCTCCTAGCCCACATTCTCTAGTGTGCATGGGCCAAAGTTCTAATCTTACGGAGGGGGGAGGAGATAGTCAGGAAGTGACTGCCTTGTGACCATTTGGTACTTTCTTAATTCATTGTATGATGCACATTTGTTTGTAATAATTAATTGGTCTGTTTCCTGAGTGTCTAGTATTTGACGCATTTCTTTCCATTTCTTCTTTCACATACATTTTTATTCTCCTGAATGGCTCTTTGTTAAAGCCTGGGTTTGTTATTGTTATCTTTCAGTTCTTAAAAATATTTAAAATTTTCTGTTATTTCTAAGTCCTATAAACAGTTGTTTTTAACTATCTTAGTTCTAGGCACAGACAGGGTGGAGCAGATGACCAAAACTTACAATGATATCGACATGGTTACACATCTCCTGGCAGAGGTAGGAATGAATATCTCTTTTCATTCTCCAGTACAAAAAGCTGAAACTTGATGATCATTTGGAATCTATCAAATTTTTACATCAAATGAAAAATGATGATATCTTTCCTCTAGGTTATTTTGTATAAGGTTGTTACCATTAGAACAACTGACATACCAACTGGCATTTCAAAGTAGAGTGGTTCCTGAAGTTTATTGTTAATGAAATTATAGAAGGTTTCGGGGGTGGGGGGGTTGTTATTTTTGTTGTTGTTATAATGGTACCACTGGCCTCCCTGTCCTAGAAAAGTAGATGTTGTGACTCAGCCTAGAGCAGAGCATCCTATTCAAGAAGCAGCTCCATTGCAAATCAGTACCTACAGTTTGGAGCATCTTCCCAAAGATTTTTACTTTCAGTTTGGGCCATTATTTGAGCTCACTTTGTCCATGATGTTTTTAATATGTATAGTGTATCTCTTCCAATTGGCAGTCATAGAGGTCTCTCCTTATCCTTCAATTTCAGTTGATCTCAGGGAAAACGGTTTTTCTCTTTGAGGTACCTCTCTCCCCTCTCCCCCCAGCTCCCTAGAATCATTTGTGTATGCCACTTAGCCTATATTGAAAATGAGATAAATGGGCCTTGAAAATTTGGGAATAACCCATCTACCTGTTTTCACATGCTATGGAACGAAAGGACAGAAGCTTAATTTTATTCATAGTGATTAAGCAGAACCCATACTCTTTTATAAGGCAGTTAGGTGCATACTGACAGTTTTCCTTCCTACAGAATACAGTCCTCAGCACCACCACGTAGGTGGGATTCCTATGCCCTTGTGAAGTATCACCATGTACACAGAAGGAACAGCTCTTGCTTTGCGTGGCTTTTCTGTAGGCCTCCCTGCATCATCACTACGAACTTCTTTAGACTCCCTTTTTTTCTATACTCTAAGCAGAACCTTGTAGCCTCAAGACTTCAAGTCTTTCATCCCCTGTTTTATTTCACATCATCATTCGTACACCAATTGACAATAAGGCTCTTTCCTCTAATCCTCTGGTTCTCAGTGCATAGAAGCTTTGGCGTAAACAAAACTTCTTAGCATACCTGATCCCCATATATTGAATACCTCATTTTAGATCATTACCATCCTTGATAGATGGATGCATTCAACAAATATTTGTTGGGCTTTTCCTGTGTGCCAGACCTTGTCCTCATTTTTAAAGACTACATTGATTTCCTAATACCCCAAAGTTACAAGTTTAAAGGCTGGGTTGCTGGATCCTAATTAAAAGGGTGATCGATCAATAAATCTCACTTGATATCAAGAAAAGAAATGCCCGCTTGCATTTACAACTGTGGTGGCCATCCATTTGACCAACATGTATTAAACACCACCTGTGTGCCAGGCCCGGTGTTCATTTTGGTATCTGGGCATTGAAAAGAATCATGATGCTTTCTAGGACATTGCTTTTGCGTTTAGCAAAATTGACTGCAGAATTTCTAAACTATCATTTAATTTTGTTTGTACTCAAAGAAAGTGTGTATTTGGAATTTTAACAGAGGGATCGTGATCTGGAGCTAGCTGCTCGCATTGGGCAAGCTCTCTTAAAGCGGAACCATGCCTTGTCTGAGCAGAATGAAGCCCTGGAGGAGCAGCTGGGGCAAGCCTTTGATCAGGTAAGTCTTTGATCAAGTATTTGCAGCATGAAACAATTAGGTCTTGGGCATTGGAAAAATTGATTTTCCTGGGTGTCCCTGAATTGAAGAAAATAAGTAGGTAAATGACACCAGTACATGTTGTCTTTGTTGGTAACCATTGAACTAACCAGTAGAGAAATGAAAGGTTATTGTACAGAGGACTGCTTCTGTGATGACCTTAGTCAGGATAAAAGCCTGTGTTCAGTGCCTCCAGCACTTGTGACGCCCCGCTTAGATTCTAACACTGCATCCTCACCCCTCTGTGTAGATTTTGTGTGTGATCTGATCTTAACTTTATTTTTTTTAAATATGTCCCCCAAAATCGATACCCAAATGAAGTGTCTTTGTTCAAAAACCCAAACAAAGGAAAAGGAAAAGAAATTTTTGAAAATATTTTTATTCCAAAGAAATAAATATTTTTAGTAAGAATTAATTTATTAACTTGAATGGTTAAAGTTCAAATTTTCTGTAATTTGTTATTTTTATATAGTTTTATTTAAATTTTTATAAATGTATTATATTTAATAATATTTGAACTTTTATGTTGAAAATATTTATTCCTTGGAACTGAAGTTAGGAAGTCATGCACTTATCCAGCTTGAAAGTACAAGCCTTTAGGATAAGAATTTGAAGTAGGGATCTTTTCTGATACTTCGAAGGTTCTTCAGTTTTGTTTTGTTTTTAACTGTGACTGTATCATTATCTTATGTGAAATTTTCCTCCCATATTTCTGTTATACAGAATGTAAAAATTGGCTTTTTTTCTTACCTAGCATAGAAAAAGCTATATTCGTTAGACTTAATGCTCTAAAATTATAGCTTAAGAAGTATCTGAGGTTTGTTACTCTGTTTTTAGCACTTGCTACTTTAGTCAGTAAAATCTAGTAGCTGAAAATCTATTTAGCTTTATCGTGAGAAACAATTGCTCCATGAATTGGAAGCTATATTACATGTAAATAATGCAAACTGAAGACCATCTTGTAAATCGAGCCCTTTTGCTGTGCAGGTTAATCAACTGCAGCATGAGCTATCCAAGAAAGATGAGTTGCTTCGAATTGTCTCCATTGCTTCTGAAGAGAGTGAAACTGATTCCAGCTGTTCTACACCTCTTCGGTTCAATGAGTCCTTCAGCTTATCTCAAGGTTTGCTGCAGTTGGACATGCTGCAAGAAAAGCTCAAGGAACTGGAAGAAGAAAATATGGTCCTTCGATCAAAGGTACATTCAACCTAATCCCCAATTTCCTTTACCTTAAAGGCTGTAAGGTTTCGTTAGGCCCAGGTAGTGTGGAGGTGAAATACGGCGTAACTAAGGATTCGCTATTGACATTCTAATTAGGGGGTGGCAGCCAAGGCACATGTATTTGCCTTCCATTGTTACTTAGATCCCACTGAAAAGGGGATAACAGCAAGTTGACAGATAAAACAGAGAAAGCCACAGCACAGAATATGCATCTTGTGGAGTTTACATAAATAATTAAATAATTACAGCTGTGATAAGAACTATGTTGGAAAATTACAAGGTTCTGTGAACTTGTATAAAGAGGAGGAATCAAAGAAGTCCTACTTAAGCAAGTGATATTTAGGCTAAAGATTAGCCAGGCATACACATAAAATCATTAAAAGATATCGCATACTGTTTTTTTTTCTTGAAGGCTTGTCACATAAAGACAGAAACTATTAACTATGAAGAAAAGGAACAACAGCTTGTCAATGACTGTGTTAAAGAACTTCGTAAGTATTAACATATTCTGTTTCATATCCTTTGGGCAATTTCTTTGGTAGGATATCTCCAACTCAGAAATTTAGATTACTGGTTTCAATAGAAGCATCTCAAGAAACGGTGTTAAACAATCACTAAAGTCTTGAAATATCACACTGAGCCCACAACTCTAAATAAAATGCCATGTGTACTTTTAAGAAATATCTTTGTTTCAAATTGCCATCATAAAATAAAGGCCTATATTTCTATCAGTTATAGCTGAAAGGAACCAAAGCTCTGATTTTGTTGATGAGGAAATAGTTCTGTAGACAATATGATTAACCAGAGTCAGAAAATGATAAGTGGTAGAGCCAGGGCCTAAATGATGACATAAAGCCCTGACATTCAATGAGAATGTATTAAGTGGCCACTATATGTCTATAAAGGAATATATTTTGGTTTGATATAATATTAATTAAAATAATTTTTAAATTAGTTGGGAAAAGATCAGCTTTACTAGAAAAAGATATTTAATTTCTCTTTCTATAACTACATAGCATTTTATGTTGAAAGAGAAGATGTAACATCACATCAGGTCATTTGGGCTGTGGGCCTCAGAACGTGATACCTTAGCAAGACAGAATAGTAGAGAACCAGAAGGAATGTAAATTGAATCTTTTCCTTCAGCACTATCATTACCCACCTCTTAAACTTTAAAAAAACAGAAAAGAAATGACTTACCCAAAAGCTCACATCCAGGTCTCCCTCCTCTTTATTGCCACCTTATGAAATGTTATAGGCCTTCTGTGAATTAAAAAATAGTTTTATATGACACAGAAATGGTCTTGTCACTTGTATTTAAATGTCAAAGTTTTTATATGAGACAAAGATTTATTTCCCCAGTGGAATTCTAAAGATTGTAGTTCATGTGCATGCAAGAATGCTAGGCTATAAGAATTGCTTTAGAGGTGCTACTCAGTTTGTCGGGTATCCCAGAAAAGTCTCTCTAATACAGAAGCATCTCAGGAACTTTATCGGGAGCTTTAACTGATTGTGACTGTTCCATCCTGGAAACGTTCCTTTGTTAGACTTGTTAAGTTTAATTTCCATTGCTTGTGGGATTTTATTTACATACCTGAAGAGTTCTCAAAGACATAAATAAGATTATGTCTTGACACTTGCAAAGATATATAAATCATCTATCTCTTTTCAGCCTTCTTGTCCTTCATAAAGAAAAAATTGGAGCATGTGTCTTTTTCATCCAGAAAAAGATGGAAGCAAAGGCTTTAGCTTGTTTCCAAGCTAAAGTTATCTCGTTTACCCTCATTGTCTCATAATCAATTCCCAGCATTAGCCTATTTCAGAAGAACCTTTATTTTTCTCTGTTGGGTTATCTGCGTTTATTTTTTAAATTTATGTTTAAGAAAAATCTATTTATGATAGACCAGTGCTTGTTACAAAACAGAGTTTGGCCCACAGGCCATTGTTTACCAACCCTTACCCTACATTTATATTAACTTCTAAATTTTTTATTTTGTTTCCAAGGTGAAACGAATGCTCAGATGTCCAAAATGACCGAAGAATTGTCTGGGAAGAGTGATGAACTGATGCAATACCAAGAAGAGATCTCCTCTCTCTTGTCTCAGATTATAGATCTTCAGCACAAACTTAAAGAAGTAAGTTCATTCATCCATTCATCCAATAGTTGTTTGTTAAGCACTGACCTAGAACCATGCACTCTGCTAAGTGCTAGATACATTAAGCAAAATAAACACGGTTTCTGCCCTTTTAAAGTGCTTGAGTCTGGTTGCTGTTTTAGTCTTTTCTCTGTCGTGAAGTATGATGAATAACTACTTTCATATCACTGTTTCTCTCCATAAAAATGGGGTTAGATCTTCCTCAGAAGGTTGTGATGGGAATTATTGACTCGTGCTCATTGTCCTTTGAACACCTTGATGGATTTTGTATTCTGCCCATTTTATTGCTCATATTTGGCTTTTGAAAGTTTAGATTTTTATAGGCCTCTACATAGACTGTACCCCTTAAAAGCACTCTTAAGGTGTCTTAAAAAGAGCAGCCTCTATTTTATATGGGAAGGCTTCACAGGTCTCTTTTAATATGTCGTTACTAGCATGTGATTGAGAAGGAAGAACTGAGACTTCACCTACAAGCTTCCAAAGATGCCCAAAGACAACTGACAATGGAGGTAATGAAATCTTCCTTTATCATGTGAATACAGGAGGGAGAGGAATGAATAGTTTCTTTCATCTTTATGAATAAGATTTAAAGTAACAACAGAAGATCAAGATGAAATTATGAGAGCTAAGAAGTAAAGCATTTAAAAAATTCTACCTCTGAAACTAATAACATGAAAGCATCCTTCTTGGCTCATAGGGAAAACCTTGACTTTTATAAGATTATTTAGGAATATGTGACCCTTTTACCAGTCATCTTAACTAACCCAACAGTTTTTAAAATGTCAGGAGAAATAGCAAAAATCTCTTACTTGGTATCTACATAAAAATTCTCTATATTCGATATAATGTAGTGGTTCTTTAGCGTGCATAAGAATCACCTGGCAGGGTGAGTTTCAAATGGAGATTCCTAGGCACCATCCCCAAAAGTGTTTCATTGAGTAAGTCTAAAATGAACACGTAGAATCTGCATTTTTAATAAGCATCCCCAGTCCTGGTGATGTAATAATCCAGTCCACTTACCACACTTGAAGAAATCTTTGAAGTTAAAATGTACTCTGAAAAGTATGTACTCTTTTT
Organism: Rhinolophus sinicus; assembly: GCF_057876585.1. Classification (NCBI taxonomy): domain Eukaryota; kingdom Metazoa; phylum Chordata; class Mammalia; order Chiroptera; family Rhinolophidae; genus Rhinolophus; species Rhinolophus sinicus. The sequence continues at coordinate 183,767,451 of NC_142517.1, read as the reverse complement.
ACCATGCTTGTGTCTCTAACAATAAAGAAGGTTCTGAAACAAGGGAGAAGAAACTACTTGTTTAGCTAATTGAGCACCCTGACATCATATACGATACTTTGCAACTTTATCTTGTCATTTATAGACTTCAGAATGATGTTTAAAATATATATACCTAACAGTATGCTAAATCTGACTGGACCATAACTACTGTACTTCTATAAGTTTTTTAAGGGTATGAAGCATTAAATATTGAATTAACAGTTATGGTTATCTCAGCTACATGTCAGATTTTTAGGAAATCATGTCTGTGTATAATTCTGACCAAGACACCCCTGATTCTGGCAGCTTGAAATACATATGTACTCTCCTTGCTTAGTTTATTTCAGAGTCTTTGTATTGAAATGAATTATATTCATAGACTTAGCTAGCTCTCTGGATGAAACTAATACTTATCCCAATGGGTTTTGTTATATGAGAATATAATAAAGTACGCTAATTACCATCCTTTCTTTCAGCTGCATGAGTTACAAGACAGGAATATGGAGTGTCTGGAAATGTTACATGAATCCCAAGAAGAAATAAAGGAACTTCGTAGTAGATCTAGCCCTGCTGCTCATCTCTACTTCTCCCAGTCACATGGGGCTTTTTCTGGGGTAAGGAACTGAGAAAGGTATTAGTATTGAAGGAAACTTGTTTAAGATGAGGTTGTCTTCAGAGTGATATGGTTTCTGATGGTATAAAGCATCTTAAGAAGAAATAACAAGGATTGTCACTGTTTCTGGAATTCACTTCCTGATTTAGGCCTTAATTTGCATTATCTACCTTATTACATTTTTTTACTGTAGCCTTCCTTCTAACAGATGACCATCCAGATTTATTGTAATATATGAGATGAGCCCCAAGGAAATTAGGTTTAGGTCTGTGTACCAGAGAGCTACTTAAACTTGGGTCATCCTTACCCGAGGCCCACCATGTGCCACTTATTCAAATAGTGCTCTGAACATCTGGAATCTTTTTCAATGGATCTTGAGTTTCTTGGTATAGTTAAGTCCAGTTAGAGTTAAGTAAGCCCCATGAGGGCAAGAATGTTGTTTATTTAATTCATCAATAAACAGTATTTTTTGAATTATAGAAATTAATGAAAACATCTGAGTTTATGCCAGAATTTGTAATGTTGGGTCAAAGACTTATTTTAACAATCTAGTTCTTCAACACTTACATGCAATCCTGTGAAAGTTTTTAAAAGACTGAAACTATAAATTCTAATAGATTTTCTGAAGAATATGGGGGCAGAATTTTTGGTTTTTAACTTTTTAATTTTGACATAACTTTAAATTTAAAATAAAATTCCAAAAACAGTACAAAAAACTCTCATATATCTTTCATCTAAATTCCTCAGTTTTTAACATTTTACTACATCTGTCATATCATTCTCTTATTTCCTTCTGGACCATTTAACAGTAAGTTGCAGATACACCATATTACCCCTTAATGCTTCAGTGTGTTTTTACTGACAACAAGGACACTCTCCTACATAACTGTGCTACAACCATCAACATCAGGAAACTGACATCGGTATAATACGTGATAATTGCCAGATGGTGACTTTCTAATTTCATCATGTTTTCAGCGTTTGCTAATTGCTATTCTTTTGTGAGTTAGAGCTTTCTGTCTGATTTATTCACTTGTTCACTTATTTCAGTATGGACTCACAGATTACTGTTTTAGTCAATGGATTATAATTTATTACTACTGTTTTTGATTTTGATACTCAAATTGTCCCACATATGGCCAGTGGGATCTCCTTCAAACTCATCTTGCCCTTTCCCTGTCACAGTCCTGGGATTGGCCATTTCTCCAAGTTGCTTTGTTTGCTTTTAATGAGGAATGGTATTTAGAATCCAAGATCTGGGTGCTCTGAGTCTGTTGCATCCAGGCCTTATCAGCAGGTAGAGCTAAGAAATATATGTATGTTCATATGTACATGCACACACACAAACACATCTATATCTATCTTTTATCCACACTGTTCACACCAGTACCTCCAACCCCAGTCATTGGCAGCTCAGCCCCACTGAGTGTGCCACCAGTGCTGTTTGAATCCTCATTTCTGACCAGGGGAAAGGGAAGCTTGCTTATTTTTCTTTTAATGATTTTTTTGTATTATAAAAGCTGTACATGTTTATTATAGAAAAATTAGAAATTACAGAGAAGCAATAAGAAATTGTTAAATATCATCAAATCCTGACCTCCACAGAATCACTGTTAATGTCTTGTTTTATAGCCTTTCACACCTTTTATTTTTGTGTGTCTGCATATGTAATATTTTCTATTTATCATATTGGTTTTTGCCACTGCTTTCCTGTAAAAATATACCATGAAAAAGTAGTTGGTTCTTGTTTAAAAGTTACATTTCCAGAATGTATTTTTTGTTCTATATTTTCTTGTATTATAACACCAGAAGGACTGGATTTTGGAGACCCTGTTCATTAACTTAAGGACAATTCATTTTTTCTTAACAGCCTTCTTACATGATCACTGTAGGAATCTCAAACTCTTTTTCTTAGGAATCTTTGGCAGCTGAGATCGAGGGGACCATGCGTAAAAAGCTGAGTTTGGATGAGGAATCTTCTCTCTTTAAACAAAAGTAAGTACAGATCAGATGTGTTGTTGTTCAACCACTGGGATGGAAATTTAAAAGAAAGCACAATCCAAAGTGATAGGTATTATGAGATTCAGCAGTAAGTCTGCTTACTTTTCAGTTTTTTGCTCTTAGTGCTCACATTTGTGAGAGAGTTCTCTTATTCTCAGTTTATTTTCTGATGATCTCTCCTAAACTTTAGAGGCTATTCAGGGCTTCTTTATTTTTAATCAACTGCACATACGTGTCTCTTTTCTAAAGCACTCCAGCAGTAGGCAGTGGCAATAATGAACACTTCTTTTTTGATAGAGCCCAACAGAAACGGGTATTTGATACCGTCAGGATTGCCAATGACACACGGGGCCGCTCTGTCCCATTCCCAGCTCTGCTGTCCATTCCAGGCTCCAACCATTCAAGTGTCATCATGACAGCAAAACCTTTTGAGTCTGGTTTACAACAAGCAGAGGACAAAACACTCCTGAGCCAGGCGAGCAACTCGGAGGAGATTCCAGGGTAAGAAATAGATCATGGCGGTGGTTCTGCATTTGTGGCATTGACATACCAGATTCACATACTCAAAGTCCCGCATTGCTCTGTGCTATCCCAAGGAAGTGCTGGAGCTGTCAGTTTTCATTCCACAATGATGCCCTGTATCATTGTTTGTATTAATAAGATCGATCCTTGATTTCATGAAAGTTTTTGGAGTGAAAAGGCCACATTTAATTAAGAGTGTTCAAAATGGAGCTTGCACTGAACTATGAAATTCTTCACTACTTCTTTGGTGTGGCAGAGTTTGAGTCTAAATCTTTTTTTGTGTTCAAAATCAAATTTGTTGGAATTTGTTTGGTCATTTGCAGTTATGCATAGCATCAGGTGACACTTGCTCATAACCCATGCTCATAATTCAGCTGCTTTAGTGCCTTCAGGATAAACAACAAGCTTGAATACGTATTGAGGAAAAGTAGCTTTCTCTTAATTTCCTATTTGTTTCAACTTAGATTCCCCCCCCCCCCCCCACTTTTCTGTAATTCAGTTCATTGAATTACCTTTAACTAGAAATTAAGCAGCATTACTTCAAAGTCAGCTGAAAGCTTTTGGAAAACAGATGTTTAGCACCTGAGAAAAATCTTTCCTAATGCAAAAATCCATTCCTCTGAGATCTGTGTGAATTCATACATAGTAGCCAGGAGCAACTGCAACTCAGCTTGCTATTCTCTTTTGATATCAATTTTAATTTTGACTAATTTTTTAAATGGTTAAAAGTGAAAAAAATGTGTAGCACAGAACTATGAAAATGCAGTATTTATAAATCTTGTTTTCTCTTAAATATTATACAATATTCATAGAGGATTCTATGGCCCAAAGGAAAATTTACCACATTTTAATATTTTTGAAATTGTTTATATTTTACAACTAGTGGCATGTTATAGTTTAATGAGCAGCATTTTTTTTCTTTCTTAGTAGTACATAAAATAATGGTGCCTTCTGTAATCAGTGGCATTAAAGATTCATGAAATAGGATAATATTTACTTTTTTGACCACCTAAACTGAATTTATAGATGGTCATATCAGTAGTTTCGTAAATTAAATGAAATAGAAAAGTTAGTAAACACAACCTAATAATAAAGTATGTTTTTTGCCTATCTGAAGTCATTTGAAATGATCTGTAAAAATGATATATAGCATTAATGATTTTGGTTTGTTGTTACTGTATTCCATATATCTAAGAGAAACGCCTATGTTTTTAAGATCAGTCTCTTGCACACTCACATTGTAGAAAGGAGAGGTCTAGGTTGTGCTGATGATCCTGACAGATCTAATCAATAGCTGTGATTTTCGTGTAGGAGCGCTCAGAAGGTGGGTCAGCCAGGACTCTCTGAAGATAGTGATTTGGCTACAGCACTGCATCGCCTTAGTCTGCGGCGACAGAACTACCTAAGTGAGAAGCAGTTCTTTGCTGACGAATGGGAGCGGAAGATCCATGTTTTGGCTGATCAGAGAGAAGGGATCAGTGCCTGTGGCACCTCCACAGACAGCCTTGCATCTCTATGCACTGACCAGTCGGAGATCACGGACCTCAGCAGTACCAGTTGCCTTCGGTGTTTTATGCCTGAAAAATTACAAATTGTCAAGCCCCTTGAAGGTAATAAATCAGTAAGGGCCATTTTCAAGCCACATTGCTTGTTGGCCTTTCCTTCCCCTAGAACTGTGATTTGTATCGTAACTGTAAGAGCACTATGTGCAGAATATATCTTATCTCCAAATCTCATAGTTTAGGTGACAGTGCATTGCAGTACTTTGTGGAAAATGAATGAAGAGAGCTGCATTCTCCAGGTCATCAGCCATCAGTTTTCTTTTACTGGGTTTTTTTTTTAACATAAATCTGAGGGAGGAAGAGGAACCTTTTCTTGTCCTTTGCTAAGCTATATCATTGATGGCCGTTTTCATGGTAAGATAAATGGGATATGATAAGTAAAAATAATCTAGATATAATATTTCATCTCTATCTTCCTTTTCAAAAGAGAGTTCTTTACCCAATTTTCATTTACTTAGAGGTATGTGTGCCTGTATTTTTCTTTTCAGTTCTGTTCATTTCAGTTCAGTTTCTGTTCTCTCCTAAGAGAAAACACGAATTCAAAATAAATTTCTTTGTTTTATAGAATATTGACAATCTTCAGATGATTCTCTGCTATTATTATAAGAGAGTCTGCATTAGACAAAATTTTGAGTAGGAAAGCCATGAGGACCCCTCAATCTCAGAAGTTCTATGTGTTAGTGGTGTTCATTAATGCTAGTGCAGGTATTTATCAGAGTTGCCATTTTTAGGATGAAATGACCATAGTGTCATAATTAGACATCGCATCTGGTGCAAATGCTTGGGGTGATCATTCACCAGGTTCGTAGACAGGAAGCATGGGGGGTATATCCACCTTTTATCATTTCCTTCATTTTCTTACTCTCCTTGCGAGCCTGGTGAAAGGAGAGTCATGAACAAGATGGGGACCTACACACACAAAAATCACTGAAATTTCAAGGTGTCTTCCATCCTAGGATCCTGGCTTTGACATCAAACTTAATAAGCTGAAGAAGTATTGATTTTTGTCACCTGGGAAAATAACAACCCCACCTGTGAGGCACATACCTTCCTTCTCATCACTGCCTCGGCATCCTGGTTGCTATAAAGAGTGTTGTTTTCCAGTTTTATTAGATACCTCCATACTGACTTCCATAGTGGCTGCACCAATCTGCAATCCCACCAACAGTGCACGAGGGTTCCCTTTTCTCCACATCCGCGCCAGCACTTGTTTATTGATTTATTGATGATAACCATTCTGACTGGAGTGAGGTGGTATCTCATTGTGGTTTTTACTTGCATTTCTCTGATGATTAGTGAGGTTGAGCATTTTTTCATATGTCTGTTGGCCATCTTGTATATCCTCTTTAGAAAAATGTCTCTTCATGCCCTCTGCCCATTTTTTAATTGGGTTGTTTGTCTTTTTGGTGTTGAGTTGAATGAGTTTTTTATGAATTTTGGCTATTAACCCCTTATCAGATGTATCATTGACAAATACCTTCTCCCATTCAGTAGGATGCCTTTTTGTTTTATTGATGGTTTCCTTTGCTGTGAAAAATTTTTTTATTTTGGTGTAATCCCGTATGTTTATTTTTTGTCTTACTTCCCTTGCCAGAGGGGATAGATCAGTAAAAGTATTACTAAGGGTAATGTCTGCAAATTTACTTCCTTTATTTTTTTGTAGGAGTTTTACGGTTTCAGATCTTACATATAAATCTTTAATCAATTTTGAATTTATTCTTGTATATGGTGTAAGAAAGTGGTCCAGCTTGAGGGGTGTAAATGTCTAACTATTGCACTGTTTTGTACACCTAAGCCTTAAAAAAAAGAAAAAAAAGTGTTTTTTCACCCCTGCTTTAGATGTCCCTTTTAAAGTTAACTTTTGAAATATCTTCAGCAACTTGTCGGTCTTCCACAGAGAACTTTAATTTGCAAATTTTACCAAAATGTTAAGACTAATAAGTAGTTTTATTATTATTACTTTTTCACACATGTAATTTCAGCTTCTGCTTCAAGATTTAATTTTTGTGGAAAATTTTAAACGTGCCTTGTTATTTATTTGTTTTTGTCTTGTGCATTCAGGATCACAAACTCTGCACCACTGGCAGCAGCTTGCTCAACCAAACTTAGGAACCATTCTTGACCCACGACCAGGTGTCATCACTAAAGGCTGTACCCAGTTGCCCAAGGATGCCATCTATCACCTCTCAGATTTAGAAGAGGATGAAGAGGAAGGTATCACTTTTCAGGTTCAGCAACCTCTTCAAGTGGAACAAAAACCTACAGATTCCAAGCCAGCAACAGGAATCTTTCTACCGCCCGTTACTTCTGCAGGTGGTCCAGCCACAGGTGAAAAGAGTGCTTTGTTGAATATAGTCTAGTAACTAGTAGTACTTTGCATCCTGACTTACTCTATGGTCAGCTTACTACCTCTACTTAAGCCTCACTGCAGTATACTTAGTCTTGAACGTAAGATAGTGAAAAATTAATGGCTTTAGTGGCCCTTCTAATTCTACTTTCCTTAGCCGGACTACATAAATCGATTGGGCAGAGAGAGAGAGATCAATTTAGTCAGTGGTTTGCAAACTTTCTGGGCTCAGGACCTCTTTATACTCTTAAAAATCACTGAGAATACAAGACAGCTTGTCTATATAGGTTGTATCTATTAATAATTACCATGTTAGAAATCAAAACTGAGAAATTATAAAAGTATTAACTCATTTAAAAATAATAATTACATGTTAACACAAATAATATGTTTTATGAAAAATAGCTATTTTTTAAGTAGTGCGAAGAATGGTTTTGTTTTACAGTTTTGCAAATCTCTAATTTGTGGCTTAGTAAAAGATAGATTCTCATATCAGCTTCCACATTCAGTCTTACAATTCGTTGTTTTGGTTGAAGGGTAAAGAAAATGCAGCCTCACATAGATACATAGTTGGAAAAGGAAAGATTATTTTAATACCCCTCAAGTATTTGTGGATATTCTTTATATAACACCAAAACTTAATAAATGGTAGTTTAAGGTTTATAGCAATGTGAAATCTGAAACCCTATCAGTGAACTTTTCATACTTTGCTACATTAAAATTTATTGGTCTATCCTACGCTTTGAATGCATCTTTTCCCCATGTATGATTTTGTAACATGCATTGATCATTTGGAAAATACTGGTTCACTGAGTTATGCCAATCTTCCAAATGTTGACACATTTCATTATATAGTAAAACCACCTTAATATTGCCACTTGTCTCATCTGATAAATCTGTTAGAATTAGGAAGCTTTCAAGCTCTCGGTGGATACAGGTTTTCCAAAACTCTCATTTTCACTCAAAATCTCAAATTTTGTCAGTGGCAGCAAACACTGTCAGCTGTTTTTCTTGAAGAGATAGTCTCACTACGTTCGTTTTCAAGAAAAATTTCTGCCAGATGGCCAAATCTGGGTAACTAGTTTGTCTGTTAGTTGTTCTTGCAAGTAAACACGGTGTCCCATGAAAAAATTTCAACTCATTTGCACATGCTCTTTTTGTCTAGATGAACGTTGCATCTCGGTATGCTACAGAGTGCCTAATGCTTACTTCCTATTTCATCACACAGAATATTGAAAAGAATTCAAGAGTTAACATTTAATAAATAATGTCCTTCATCAAGGACATTCTTATGTGAATCTGGCTTGTTTTTTTTAAAAACTGTAAGTGGACAACAGTGAAGAATACTAGTACAGCTTGGTGCCATTGCCCTGATTTTTGCTAAGGAGCCCTCAGTTTTACCCACCATAGCTTTGGGACCAGCAGTGCAAATGCCAACGTAATCGAAAATGCAGATGGCGTCTTAGCATCCCCATGAAAGTAGTTTTGATCTGTAGACTCCCACAAGGTCTGCAAACCACACTTTGAGAACCACTGAAGTAGATAGTTTGACTAGAAAGATTGGATGACTAGATCTTGGATTTTTGGGGGGTTTTTTAATGTATTTTTTCTCAGTATGTGTTTTTCTCTTGTTTCTAAGCTACTTCTAATCCTTTTAAATGATGGTGTTAAAGGATTCAGCTATATACTAACCAGTAACTACTAATGCAATATTTATGTGTGTTTCATTTCCAGATTTGGGGATTATTGTACAAATGACACTTGATAAATGCAATATTATTAATAAATAATAATGAACTGTTTACATTTTTAACCCTGTCTTTCAATTTTGTGTTTGATTCCCTAAAAATCTCTACTTCAGTTGCAACCTCAAACCCAGGGAAGTGTCTCTCGTGCACAAACTTGACATTCACCTTCACCACCTGTAGGATATTACATCCGTCTGATATCACTCAGGTTACCCCTAGGTAGGTCTGGGCAATTTGAGGCCTCACTTCTTTCTTTCTTCAACTATGTTTTTATGAATTTCTTTTAAAAATTACTTTCATTTTAATTCCCAGATTTTAAATTACTGTTCTGTGATCATTTGTCTTTAGAATATTTTCACATTGCATTTTCTCAATGGACAATTCTAAGTCTTTGAAGTAGCCAGGGCAAGTGGGTATATGCTGTGTAGATGAAGAAACTGAGGCAGAGGAGGTTTATGTGACATGTCCAAGGTTAGACAGGTAGTAAATAGCCCAATTGGAACTATACCCACAGTTAGCCAAACTGCAAGATTTGAGGGACCAGCCCTCCCACACCAGACAAGTTCATGGGGTTCCCAAAACCACTCTTTGATTTGATAATTTGCTAAAGGGACTCAAAGAATTTCACTGAAAGCTATTATGTTTGTGGTTACTATTTATTACGGGGAGAGAATACAGGTTAAAATTAGCCAAAGGAAGAGACAGTGAGCCAGAGTTGGGGAGGGTTCCCACCCACAAAGCGTCCCTTGTCCTGAGGATTCATTACTTCCCTGGCATCGATGCATGGTAGTGCACACACAGTACTGCCAACCAGGGAAGCTCACCCCAGCCTCTGTGTCCAGATTTTGTATTGAGGCTTCAGTGCATAGGCATGATCGGTTGGTTCATTGATTACCCATATGATTGAACTCATCTTCAGGTCCACTCACCCAAAGCCCCCACCCGAATCAAATCGTGGGTCTCTCTGGCATGGCCAGCCCTCACCCTGCAACTATTGGGTGTGGCCAGGCCCACCCCAAAATCTTCATCGCAAACAAAGACACTTCTGTCAGCGGTGGCACAGATTACCTCTCAGACCCCTCTAAGCAAGGCCAAATTCTTTACTACACAGTCTGTTAGTTGTTCTTGCAAGTAAAAGCGGTGTCCCGTCCCGTGAACAAATTTCAACTCAACTACACATGTGCTTTTCTTCTAGCTAACCATTGTATCTTGGTATGCGGCAGAGTGCTTAGTGGGTACTCCAACATGTAGTTGAGAGAGCTTTTTAAGCCATATTGCTACTATTTCTATCCCACCAATTCCCAAAAGAATCTAAGGTAGTTTTCAAAGATCTGTGGAACATTGCCGGGATAATGTTAACTAGGAGAGAAGAAAAATAAAACAAAAAAGAATCAAGAGTAAGGATATAAAACAGATAGAGAAATAAATTTAATGTACCAATTGGACCATAAAGTCTTACATACTTGCTAAGGTGAGCCATGCATTTGAGTCTCAACTTTCTAGCTGCTAGTGTGGAGGGAAATAAGAGTATGATTCACAATGTCTATAAGATAGAAGCAAATCAATTGTTTAGAGAGGCATTTGGGTGTTGTCCAATAAAAATCTCAGTCTGTGATGAACAGACATATCGGCAATCTTTCTACATTGTTCTTACAGTCAACAAGATAAGTTTTATAAAATTGGTTCTCTCAATTCAGGTTGATACCATCATATGAAGTATACAACTTGGGAAAGGATAGGCAATTCTACAGTAAAGCGGGGACAGGGAGGTAGGAGACGGGGAGTATAATACACACACTGCATCAGATCAGAGGTTCTTAGTTTAACCAAATTGTTTGTGTTTTGCTTTTATACAAGTTGGTATCTTGGTAAGTTTATTTATTAATCCTTATCTTGTATTTTGTTCATAATCTTTAAAAATCTTGATATCTTGATGTACCATTTTGTGTTGAAATGAAAGTTTATTAAATATGGTAACATTAGCACAGGGGGAGAAAATTGACTAAAGAAGTACTCTCTCCATTCTATCACCATTTTCTTGAGTGCACAATTTCTTGTTTAGTTTCTTTTTTCTTTTTAACAACATATTAAATAAGAAGAAAGATTCTAAAAACTGTTAAAGTTTTTAATTGTTTTTAATTGCCCAAAAACATATGTTCTAAGTCAAGGTTGAGAAAAATGTGTCCCTTGGTATCTCTATACTACTACTGTTTGGAATTAACATTCTTAAAAATGGAAATTTAACAGAACTTTATTAGTTCTCAGTAATATAAAATTGAAAGATTAAAAAGAAATAAATTTCTCCTTAGAAGAGCATCTTTGGTTTAATTCTGAAAGATTGTGTTTTCTAAAAAGTTGAAGTATTGTTTACTCATGGATTATTGTCTCTTGGTATATTTCACTTTATGGAGTGCATGTATTCATTTAGAGTTACTTTAATATTTACATTTCTTTTGTTTCCATCATAAAATTTATTTATATTCTGAGAGATATATATTTTAAGAGTTAAAATTTAAGAGTAAAGGTATCTAAGAGTAAACTTCCATGTTATGAAAAGAAATATGTTTCAATAAGTTCATAACTAAATGACAAATTACAAATAATTAGCCAGTCACTAAAGTAACATATCAAAATTTTCATTCCTTAGAGTTCGGTTACTAATGTGTTTGCTGTCCCTCTATATTTACTGTGGATAGCTACTGTAATTACTTAAATGCTGACTTGGAGATTGCTTCTTATTCTTAAGCTGTCTCTCCTGCTTTTTTTTTTTTTTTTTTTTTTTTTTTTAGCTCTGGGTTTCCTTTATTATCTTGTGGAAGTAGCAGTAGCAGTTCATCAAACACAGCGGTGAATCCTCCTGCTATGTCCTACAGACACAGCACTGGTGAATCCATCACCAACCGACGAGATTCCACCGTAACCTTCAGTAGCACCTTGGGCTTGGCCAAACTTCTACAAGAGCAAGGTATCTCCGCTCAAGTGTACCACGGCCCAGTTTCAGAGAACCCCCTCCTCCAGCCTCTCCCCAGAGCCCTGGCCATTCCTTCCACACCACCAAATTCACCATCTCACTCACCTTGCCCTTCTCCTCTGCCCTTTGAGCCTCGAGTGCATCTCTCTGAAAATTTTTTGGCCTCCCGACCAGCTGAAACATTCCTCCAGGAGAGGTATGGATTGAGACCTTCCCGAAACCCTCCTGATGTTGGCCAGTTGAAGATGAACTTAGTGGACAGGCTGAAGAGACTGGGGATAGCCAGAGTGATCAAAGCCCCTGATGCCCAAGAAAATGGAAGCAGCCACGAGGCAGAAATTGGTCTTCAAAGACCAGAGTCTGCAGTTTATTTAAATTCAGGTAGCAACTTACTGAGTGGATTGCGGAGGAATCAGAGTCTTCCAATCATGATGGGTAGCTTTGGCGCCTCAGTCTGCGCACCCTCACCCAAAATGGATGTCCTGAAGGAAGACTGAGGTTCAGCACTTCACTGACCTCTTAACGCACATTAGCCGATGAAGGAGAGATTTGCACTGATACATATACATGTCGTCTGGTCTAACTGAGGGAACAGGAATGTTGCAGAAGGGTTGTGAACGTGGGAAGAGGGAAGTGGAAGAGTGGAAGCAGAATGGGGATGAGAGCCTAAGGAATGAGATCTAATCTAATAAGTTGAAAGTATAAATGAATGGGTCCTGAGTGTCTGGAGGCAGAAGAGGAAGAAAGGTTTACTATAGTCCTTCAGTTGTGTTTTCTTGTCTTGAAAATAAAAAGTGACTAGAAAATAAATTCAGTAATATTGAAACATACCGGAAATACTAAACTTGCCTAGGACTTTTCTGGGAAGCATAAGCAGGGAGCACCCAGGTTAGGAGATGGGAAGAGAAAGAGAGCAGCTTTGACTGTTGCCTAAAGAAAACTGTTCTGGAAGGTTGGGGTAAGCTCGGTCTGTTACTGAGACAGCAGGAAGGTGGCCTTTATGTTTTCTCCTGTTGATGTCTGGTTAAATTACACATCCATCAAGTGGTATGCTCACAGCATTAGCAAACAAGGAATTTCATTAGAGCGGAATAGTAGACTCCCTTTTTTCCTTTCTGTTTTCAAGACTTTGAGCCTCTGGGACCCCAAACATCACCCAAACTTCGTTTGTATTTGTCATTAACACAAGTTTAATTTTTTTAAATTTGTATTTTTATACAACATCCAAAAAACACAACATGTAAAAGGGATTTACTTTAAGAAGGAAATATGGGTAAAATGGAACCAAGGAAACTTGTTTTCAGAAGATTTCTTCTGGATAAGTGTAGCGGCCAAGGAGTGAGTAACTAACTACATGTCTCTCAAATTTCCTTGGAGGCTGGATGGGGTTAAAACAAACGTACAATCAGTAGGAATTAGAGAATGTTGTATATTTATGTCTGTAAGTTCTTTTTATAAGGAAAGTTGATTGCAACTAAACTTTTTCCAAAGTGCTATGCATATTTTAAATGAAAGTTGACGTGTATTTGCACAAAAATTCTCAGGCACATTAAATTATTATAAGCTGAAGTAAAACCCAGGTGCTTGCTTTGAGACTGGTTTTTTTAATGTAAAATAAAATTAAAATGTATTTGCCTTTTTCTAGATATCTGTAAAATTATATGATGAACTTTCTAATGGAAGAGTTAAAACTTTTGCTTTTACCTCTGGTGGCTTCTTTCTTTCTTTCTTCTTCCTTCCTTCCTTCCTTCCTTCCTTCCTTCCTTCCTTCCTTCCTTCCGTCCTTCCTTCCTTCCTTCCTTCCTTCCTTCCGTCCTTCCTTCCTTCCTTTTTTCCTATGTGAAATAACAAGGTGAAACTAGGGGGATTAGGTTTCAGCATTCAGCATTGTGATGCAAGGCTGTGAATTGGAAAGAAACAGATCTGTTTTCTGAGTGTTGCTGATCAATCGGTCTGCTCCTCATCCAATGACAAGCTTTATCTAAACGGCAGTTCAGAAAGAAATACCATTATATGAAAGGCATGATGGAGAGAAGATGAGGGAGGGGGCTAATTATTTTATCTTTGAAAACGAGAGGCATATTACTTGACTTTTGGTGCTTAATTTGCACATCTTTTGCTCCTTTGTACTGACTTAACTGAAAGGAATTTTCTGAAGAATTCTTATTAAGAGTCTTGCTCCTGTGGTTCCCACCGATGCGCTTATTCTTCTCTCCTCCTGGGGTGCCTTTCAAGAACTATGTGCTCAAAAGGGCAGAAAAACAACATGCATGCTGTGGGAAGAATGTGTGAGTTTTCCATGCTTTTTAGAGTCTTTTAATAAAACTTTTCTAAGTCCGTTTCTTAAAAACAGAAAGTGAAAGTATCCTTCCCCCTCGCTCCCCTTCTCTCCGTCATGCTGAGTACAGCAGACCTTACACATACGTGTTCAGAAAGGATTCCCACTGAATGTAAATGTCCCTGAATGTGGTGGGCATTGGCTGGAGAATTCCTGATGTAATATTGTTTCCAAAATATCCCAATTCGCTTCTTTTTTAAATAGTGATTGAGTTTCTACTTCATAAAGTAATTCTGGGGTGCTTATTTTAGCCAATTCTTAAAGCTTTTTATTTATTCCCTTAAGAAAGTAATCTTCCTGTTGCCAGCTTCTAAGAGACATCAGGAAATAGGAAAATACAGGGCTAGAGAGGAGTACAAAGTGTGAAATTGACAGATTTGTATCTTTTATGTAAATTAAGCTAGTACTTGGCGTAGTCTGTCTAATTAGCATACTTTTCTGTAACCTATGCTAAAAAAAAAAAAACGATCACTTTAGAGGCCGGGCAAGGGCGTATTCATAGCCAAATAAACACATCTGATTAAAGAGAAGCAGACTTAGGTTTTTGAAAATTAGATTTACGTTGCTGTTCCACCAGAAGCAGAATTGGATACTGGTGCACGCTTTTCTCTAGAAATGAATCCTGTTTTGAATTGGGTTTTGCTGGTTTTTGAAGTTTCCACCTAAAATCATTTTTGATACAGCCTGAGAATCTTTATTATAACAAACTTGTGTGCAAACTATAGTCAGAAGAACTGGAGCCTTATAGTAAGTTCCTCTTCCTTTTATCTGTTATGCTTTAACACTGTTCACATTTTAGTTTTTCTATATCAACTGTGTACATATTTTTATGCGAGTATAGGAAACTCCGATCTTTTTCTCCTTCAAAGTTTTCAGCGATTATACCTCAGGTATTTCTGAGTATCCTGTTATATAATAGGACGGATACCTTCGTAAGCTCAGAATTAAAGGTACTCCTGAAGTATGATGATCCCAAATCTTATGTAAATAACCTGAGGCATGTGTCTTAGGGAGAAGTTAATAACCATTGTTCAAGTAGTTTTTAAAAAAGAATTTGTACTCTGTTCTTTGTTTGACATGAATGAACAGACTTTGGCAAAGAAAGGAAATAAGTTAGAGGCAGCTCCCAAGAGCATTTTCAAGGGTGTATTTTATACAGTATTCAAAACCTGTTACTTTTTCTGACCATTCTAGTACATAATTTGTACTACTTGTTGGTTACTAACATTGAGTTTTGACATCTGGAACTAGAGCTCTGAGTGTCTAATGGTCCGCTCCTTTGATGTCAGATGCCTGTAAGCTTGTACTCCAAGTGCAGCAGACAGTGTCTACACTGAGAGCTTGCTTTGCAGAGCACAGCTACCTAGGAGTGGCAAAGTGCCCTGTGGGGCGGCCAGGGAAATCCTGTTTGATATCTGGGGTTGATTTTGTCAAACAGCTCTTTGTTGCACCTACCTTTGCTTTGTCAAATGTAAATCAGATAATAAACATGAGTATCTTCTTAAATTTTCATTTGTCTCCTGTGTATTTGTCCCAGTTCTTTTCATAAATAGTCCTGCATTAAGTCTTTCCATTTTATTTTGTTGTTTTGGGTACAGAAAACAACCTATATTTGTCAAACCAACCCAAAACAAACCCAGCAGTAGTGGTACTTAGTAGATCTTATTGTATTTCTTAGATATTTGTTTAAAACACAGAATAGACAGAGTATCTGTATATGCTGTATTTCTTCCTTAGCAAAGTACCAGCAACAAAAAGTAAAATCTGAAGTCACTGATATGCAGATTTTTAGTTTGAAAGTATTTAGGAAATGTGAAGCAATTCTTCCTTCTTACAGTCCACAATATACTGTTGATATTCTTAGCTCTTTAGAAACTGTTTCCAAGAAACAATTTAAAAATTGTTGGACTCTGGTAGAGAAAGTTATTTGATATTCTCATCTTCGTCACAGTTTAGTTGCTGTGTTTTTTAAATTCATCTAATATCCATTTAGAATTATGAATATTTTGTGAGGAATAAGTGAAATGTGAGTATGTACTTGTTTGATATGAAATTTAATGGTATTTCCAACATTTTGAATTGTTTCTTTCACAAATCATTATAGTAGATGTGTTTAAGTCCAAAAACCAGACGAGAGAAAAGATTTGATGCTTTCAGCATCCTGTTAATTTCCATCTGTTTTTATTAAGTTTGAGTTATACTAGTATCAAGCTTTGATTTTCATTAGTTTTTTTTTTTTTTTTTAAATAAAAGCCAAATAAGGGCCATAAAATTTTCAAATGAACAAATGTTGCTGTGCAGATTTGACAGAGATGCTGAAATATAACTGTTGGCCTGGCAGGCAGTGTTGCCAGCAATAGCATGAAGTGTTTTGTTCTTCAGTGTGAGAAAGTATGAGGAAAGCACACCGAAGGTGATGTGAGATGTTAGGGAAAAATACAGAAAAGCCAATATATAAACATCAAAGGATTATTTCATTAAATGTATTTTTCTTGCCTTCTCGGCAAAATCACTAATGTTGGTAGCATCAGTCCCCTTCCTGGGTCTTTGGAAAGAGTCTTTCATGCAATGCCCAAGTTCCCCTAAATTCAACCAAAGAGAGAGCAGTTAACTCTTAGTCCCAGAAGCCTTCATTCCCTTCCCCGCCACCATTTTGGAGCTGACAAAGTTGTACCAATGTCTAAACAGAGGAAAGGAGGAAAAAAATCCCAAAGTAGTGGTAATTTGTGTTAAACCTTGGCCAAGTCAACTGGCTCCTTCCTGTGTATCTTTGTTTTTAACCACTCTACACATAAGACCCAAATCCTGCTCTTTTTAAATCATAAGGAAGCATTTTAATATAAAATTTCAGACAATAAACAGATTCAGAGAAAATATCCAATCTCTCGTGGATGACTACTCAAATCTATACATTGTTCTCTTTTTACCTTTTTTCCCTCCCTTTTAGCTTTTGAAGTCTGTCTCCATCTAGCGTGCTAATGGTACTTGGGGTTGTGGCAGCCATAGTGCAACCACAAGGCTCCCCTCAGGCGACACACAGGCTGGCATGACAGAATCACGTAAAGAACCCAGCTCTCTGATGACATTGCTGAAACTGCATCAACTGGTAGCACCACCTCCATGTTTTATATTTCATGAAATTAAGAAACCTCTTTGGTTTAAGGACTTTCATTCAAGTGATAGTTGTACATATTTTAACTTACACATTGAGAAATACTGTCGTAAATATTGGGCTTCTCCGGGCTCTGTTGTAGACACCTCTTCTCTTCTTACATAACACCCTTTCCCTGTGTGAGCTCATCCGTAGCTTTAAATATTATCCACTCTGAGACTCCTAAAGTGTTTTCAACCCAGACTCCTTTGAATTCCCAAAACATGTAATAAACTCTGTAATAGACATCACCATTTCAATGTCTCCCTGGCATCACAAACTCAACATATCCAAGCCTGAAGTCAGAATCTGCTCCCCTGAGCCGTTTTATCCCCTGACTGTCCCATCTCAATAAATGGCACCACCATCTACTCAACCACTTGAGCTAGAAACCCAGGACTCATTGCCTCCTTTCCCTCAACCTGGGATCCAATCAGTCAAGTCCTGTTGCATCCTCTTCTCTCCATCCCACTGCTGTTCCCTCAGTTGAGGCCCCAATTGTGTCTCCTTTGCCCACTGCCGCAGACTCCTAACTGGTTTCCCTGCCTCTTGTCTCGGCCCCTCCAGTGTTTCTCTACATTGCAGTCAAAATGATTTCTCTAGTATGCAGAGCTAGTCAGGTTCCTTCTCTGATTAAAACTGTTGTCTGACTCATCAGACTAGAAGAGAGTCCCTGCTATACACTCACACTGCATCTGGTAAGTTTCATTGTGCGTTTATTGAATTTATTGTCTGTTGTGACCTGCACAACACAAGCCGTGGGAAGGCGAGGGTTAAACTACAATAAAGAGACAGAGACTCAAATAGTGTTAAATCACAGAGGACCAAGGGACTCACAGCCTCAAGAGACTGGAGCCCCGAATCGGGTCGTCGTCAGTATTTATTGATTTCTTACAATAAGCATCACATGATTAGGGGCAGGGTCTGCGAAACTCTTACACCACACTATAATAAAAATATTTCCAATTCCCACATATTTGTCCCAAAGCAACCGATGCACATCGTCCCCAGATGACTAAGGTGCAGTAAGTACAACCCCTGGGGGAGCAAGTCTCACAAGGTAAAACTATCCCATGAGCTAAGCAGAAAGAGCCAGATCTTATTGCTCTAATGGGTCCTTTGCACAATAGGGGCATGCATCAGCAGCTTCTGTAAGAACAAGGAGGAGGGGTATGGCTTCCTCCTGACTTTTATTATGTCAGCCCATGGGAGTCCCAAAGGGGTCCCGTCTGGCTTAAGTTGTCCCTCCCTTGAGGAATCTTACTCGTCTTTGACTGCAGACCCTTCTCCTGAGGACCAGATGAAGAGACTCAGGATATTATAAACTCAACCCCAAAGATGCACAGTCCCGCAGTCTTCTTTCCCTAAGGAAAGGTTGGAGGGGACAGATGGCTAGGCTGCTGGGTGACCACAATTGTCTCTTTCCCCTCTATGGACCACAGGAATGGAGGTACCTCACAAAAGTGCCTGGCACACAGTCGATAATAAATGTGGAATACAATGAATGCATAAATTTATAACAATGGTTTGTAAACTATGGGTTGTGAACCATCAGTGGATAATGAGATCAGTGCAGTGGATTTATAGTCAGCTTTCATTTTACGTAGAAGAGAAAGAATCAGATGAGAATTAGTAATAAGGATATTATTTCATACAACTTTTTATTTCAAAATGTATAAAATATATTTCTTATAGTGAGTTGCAATAAAATAAAAGGAAAGCCGCTGGTCTATAATAAGCAGGCATTTTTTTCTTTAATGAGAAAAAGTAGCTTTACTTGGGGGGAAAAAAAACCCTGAATTCCTGGCACCTGAAAAAGACTCCTGCCCTGGGGGATTTGTACTTCTACAGATTTCAAAACTTGAAATTCAAGGAAGTGGCTACTTTAGAGTTTTAGGTGTTTGTGAGCAAATATCAGAGGAGCTTAAAAATCCATCACAGGTCCTGTCTGGCAACTGCTGCGATGGGCCAGTTAAGCCTAACAGTGCTGTTTAATTTCCTCTGAAAGTATATCGTCAGTGTATTTTGTCTCATGTCTTGGAGAATTTCTTAACTGGCTGCTTCTCCAGCCTTTTTTTCTTTAAGAGCAGAGTGCCTGAGCAAGTCAGGTGCTGCCATTCTGTTTCCATAGCAATAAAAGAAACAAACCTTGGCCTGCCACCTCCTCTGGCCAAACCTCAAGGACAACTCAAGGCCCAAGTCAAGGGAATCTGAATGGAGGGGTGACTTTCTCCCCGAGTTTGACTTTCATTGCAATTTCAGAAGACTCAGACTGAATCGTCTTTAGAAGGGACATTTGCGCTCATGCCAGTTCAACCTTTGTAAACGCCTGTGCCTGGGATTCACTGGAAGTCTGTCTCTCTGCACTACACATACTCTGCATTTTCTGCTTTGGCATTGGAGTGACCAGTAAACTCTTGAGTTCTGGAACCTCTGGATTTAACCTACAATGAATTCTGATTTTGTCTCGATGGGAAACAGTTTCTCTATAACATTGTGGTGTCTTTAAGACTCTCAACTTGGGAAAGAACCACGTGGGAAAAACAAATCTTTGGACAGTCCAAGGTAAGCTCTTTGGAAAAGATGTTCTATATAATTTTTTTTCTTCTGATTATTAATACTAACCAGTGACCTTTCTGAAGGGTCCGCTACCTGGTGTCACAAGGTGGCACATTCAGTCCACTGAGCCTCGGGCAAAGTCATTAGGGAGCGATGCAGGAATGGCAAAGAATGGGGAGAAAGAATCCTAAATCACACACGCATGTGCACACTCGCGTGCGCGTGCGCACACACACACACACACACACACACACACTTCTGTATGCTTAGAGCCATGCAATGCAACATCAAGCCACTGTGAATACAGTAGATCTGTCTATGCTGATGTAGAAATACCTACTAAATATCCTGTTATGTATAAAGAGCAAGGCATGGCCTGGTGTGTAAAGTATGCTCTCATGTATGTAAAATCTTCATGTATCGAGAGAGAGAGAACACTTCTGGGAGGATACCCCAAACAACTTAACAGTGGTTTCCTCTTGGGAGAGTACTGGAAGTTGAGGGATGATGTTTAGTTAGTATTATGCACAGTTATTGGAATATTGAAATAGTACCATACTGCTTGTGTGTATACGAGTATACATTGTCCAAGCCCGTCACCTCCCCTGGCACCCCCAGACTTCCTCATGATTCAGCAACTCAGGGGTTAATGCCTGGCATGAGGGTAGGAGTGGGGTCCACCAGTTCCCCTGTTCCAGCCCTGTAGCCCATATATATTCTGATTGTCTTACTAGTTATTAAATATTTTGAGTATCACCTCCATGGGTGTTTGGAAGAAGAGGCCTTCACTTTTTTTTTTTTAATTTATTTTTTAAATTTATTGGGGTGACAATTGTTAGTAAAATTACATAGATTTCAGGTGTACAATTCTGTATTACATCATCTATAAATCCCATTGTGTGTTCACCACCCAGAGTCAGTTCTCCTTCCATCACCATATATTTGATCCCCCTTACCCTCATCTCCCACCCCTCACCTCCCTTACCCTCTGGTAACCACTAAACTATTGTCTGTGTCTATGAGTTTCTGTTTCTCATTTGTTTGTCTTGTTCTTTTGTTGTTTTTGGTTTATATACCACATATCAGTGAAATCACATGGTTCTCTGCTTTTTCTGTCTGACTTATTTCGCTCAGCATTACACTCTCAAGATCCATCCATGTTGTCACAAATGTTCCTAGGGCCTTCACTTTTTAAGAGCAAAAGCATATATGCCACAGCATTGTTTATAATAGAAAGAAAGGAAAAAACAAAATGTTCATCAATACAAAACTGATTAAAATTGTAAACAGGTACATTCATTGAATAGAAATTTACACAGTTATGATGATACAGGAGCAAATCTCAGACTTGCTTTAAAGATCTGCTTTAAGTATAATTTAAGTTATACATTTGCTTTAAATTTACTTTAAAATAATATGATGTTGGAGGAGTGGACTGGGTATAGATGAATGAGATTAGCCACAAATTGCTACCTGTTGAAGCTAGATGGTGGGTGAGCTCATTATACTCTTTTCTCTGCTTTTGTACATTTAAAAATTTTCTCCACAGTAAACTTAAGTTTAAAAATTGATGATTATATGTATAGTTACTGACATTAAAAGAAGCTCAGGACATTATTGAAAAAAGATTATCTACAACATAAGTAGAGTTTATTTCCGTTTATGGACAGTTATATAAAACTGTTTCTTTAGAGAGAATTCTAGAAGACATTAACCAAAATATTTTCAGAGGTCATTTCTAGATGTTTAGTATTTTGGATAATTTTTACTTCCTTAGGTTTTTCTGTGCTATAATTTTCTTTACAATGATCCTATTTCAATTTAACACACACAAATGAATAAACCTATTCTCCCCAAAAACTTAGAAAGGAAAGCTTCTGTAAACAAAATACCATTGGGGTTCATAATATTCCTAACTCAGTTACCAGTTTTTGAGAACCTAATGTGTGCAAGATAGTATGCCAAGAGCTTTCCTGACATGGTCTCATTTCATGTGCATGACAGCCCAATGAGGTGTAAACTCTCATGTTCCCATTTTCCAGATGAGGAAACTGAGAATTTTCTGAGAAACAGAAACTGAGAAACAGTAAATTTGTTGAGGTCACACAGCTGGTAAGCAGAGGAGCCTCTATGCCGTCAGGCCCATCTGACCCAAAAGCCCAAGGGAAATTTTAGTAAAGAGTGTTGTAGAGGAAAAAACAAAATCATAATACTGACATTCTGGCCCAATTTTCATTTTTCAATATATTCTTTTCTAATCCTTTTCTGTATAGGTACATACTTCTACAAAATTGTATCCATTGCATACATACCATTTTATATCTTTGTTTATAAACATTTCTTCATGTTTCCACAGGTTTTAAAGTGGTCAGTTAAAAATCTATGTAAAACTCCATCTAGTGGTTGTGCCATAATTTACCTATGCATTTTGGTTTTTTAATTCTAACTTTTAATATTATCTATGACATTGTAGTGACCGTTACATTTTTGCAGTTTCATCTGTGGATCTCTTTTCTCCTTGTTGAACTAGTTCCTGTGCTTACAGCCACCCACTTTATTAGTCAGGCAATACATATTTATCAAATACTCATTGCAGACAAGTTACCTTGCCAGGTTCTGGCAGGGGGTGGAGGGCACAGAGAATGACGTGGTGAAGTCCAGGACTTCAGGAATGGCACAGTCCAGATGGGCAGACAAGAAATGTAAGAGGGAAGGCAGTTTCTGGGAGCTGGCCTGCCCTAGCCGCTCACTTCCTGCCTCAGGGCCTCCTGCTAACTCCCCTGAGTTCTGGATTGGACCCTGTCTTCACTGGAAGCTGATACAAGATCCTAAACAGAAGCAAAACTACTACCTTGCTACTGCTGCCGCCTCCTTTCAGATTCTCACCTGAATTCTAGCCCCTGTGGCATTGTCTTCTCACCTAGGATGTTCCACCAGATCTGCTTCCCTGAACTCATTTCCCTGAGATATCCTGACCAGGGCCCCAAACACGGGAGAACACAAACAGCTAGATATGGAGGCCCTGTCCTTAGACCTCGTGAACTGGGTTTCTCAAGCTTCAGTCATGGTATAGAAAAAGGGTTTGTTTCATTTTTCAGCTGATTCTTAAGTAAATTTATTCCAGTGTACTATTGGAAACCAGTCACTGACTTAGAAATTTGAATTAAATCGGCTGTCATTGTAATGCTTCTGTTGGTCTCTTGGCTCTCATAATGTTTTTGGTGTTGGTTTTGTTTTTTATCAAATAATTCACCGACATCATTTAAAAATCAAACCATGATAAAAATTCATTGATGAAACGTTACAATTTCTGCCCCACCCCTCCTTACTTCTCAGTTCTATTCTCAGTGTGTTCCCTAGAGACAGTTATTTTCAACTCTTTTTGCTATTTCTTTCGGAATTTAGCTTCATGCTGCTAAATAATTTCTCTACTCCATTTGTTAATTTTTCAATTTTAGACATTTTCTATTGACTTCCTGGTCTGGTATGTAGGATTTAATACTTACACATCCTCTCTCCAGTGCCCGCCCCCCCAATCTTTTAGAGTTAAGTCACTTTTCAGTTAAATCAATATTGAGTGTTTGCATAAATATATACAATGTGTACCTTACTATGATTATGTATACTTCTTTATATAATATTTTTAACCTGGAGTAATTATGCAATTTTTATTTTCTTAGGTTTCTATGTTTCTTTTGGTAAGTTTCCCCCAAATTTTCTAGTTTTGTTTTGTTTTATTACAATTGCTCTGTAATAAATTACCACAAATCTAGTGGCTTAAAACAAACCAATTTATAGTTCTGTGGTCAAAAATCTGAAATGAGCCTCACTGGGCTAAAATCAAGGTGTTGGACAGGACTGTGTTGCTTCTGTAGGCTCCAGGGGAGAATCCCTTCCTTGCCTTTTCCGGTTTCTAGAAGCTGCCCACTGTCCTTGGCTCATCCCCCTTCCTTGATCACTCCTACCTGACCGTTTTCCCCTCTGGCTCTGACCCTCCCACTTCCTTTTATAAAGACACTTGTGATTACCTTGGGCTCACGTGGATAATCCAGATAATCTCTTCATCACAAAATCCATAATTTAATCATAGATGCAAAGCTCCTTTTGTCACATAAAATAACATATTCACAGGGTCCAGGGATTAGAACATGTTTTGGGGTGTTGTTCTTTTTTTCTTTTGGTGGGGGGTGGGGAGGAGCATTATTTGACCCACCACACGCTCCAACAGAGTGAAATCCCTATCAGTTTCATCAGATAATCAGTTCCAAGTTCTGAGTCATTTGGAGCCTTTCATACCGGAATTGGCTCCTAGTTCATTGGGAAATTGGCTCCTGATTCATACCCCTTCTGCAAGCACAGAGGCTGTAGCTTCCTATGGTGTGCTAAATAGGAAGTTGTGACAAATGTATATTGTGCAATATTGTCTCCTCCCCCATTCTCTTTGTTCTTATGGAATTAAATCTCTTTTAATCCTGTACTCTCATTTCAGTGTGGTGCTGGGGAAAAAAAAGATGAACAAGTGTGATAAAACCTCCATATTTTTCTGGTAGTTGTCTTTTGTGCAAACTTTCATACTAGGGATTTTTGTTTTTGTTTTTCTTTTTATTAAGCCAAGAAGAAAGAGTTTTTACTATAATTCAGGCAGGTGACCAGGAATGAGAAACTGGGAGATCCAATTTAATTTGATTAACAGAGCTAATTTTCCAGAAAGTTCTGTACAGGACCAGCTGTAGGGATTTCTCTTCACTTCAGTAAGAACTAATGTGACCTGATGGAAGGGCATGGGCTTAGGAGTCAGGCAGACTCGTGTTTGTTCCCAATTCTGCAACTTGCTTCTCTGAGCCTCAGTACCCTCATCTGTAAAATGGGAATGACAGTAATTGATCACTTATTGTGTGTCTGGCTCACAGTAAGCACGTAGTCACAGCAAATTTTAAATTGCTTTCAAGTCAAGCCTATTGGGTCGCAAGGGGTGAGGTGTTATTCTACAGTCAAGACCCTGTACCAGATCAAAATCTTTCAGAATCTACCATCTGTGTTTTGGGCCTTTCCTGGGTCATTCCCAATTTGTCTCTAAGTATTGTCACTTTGACTCTGAATGGTGTAACTCTGCTGTTGTTTTCCCATTCAGCAGGGGCCTTCTGACTTAGCAGCCAAGGCTGTCCTGGACCTCCTGCCATGTACCCCAACCCTCTCATCTACTGCACCTGCTGGGACCCCTGGAACTTGGGACCACGGAAGCTAATCAAGACCCCTCAACCACCAAGAAAGCGCTCCACAGGGAAGCCCCAGTAAGGATTACCTGGGATGGACTAGAGCCCGGGGCTTGAGTTCCATTTGCAGCCTTCTTTCTCTCACGAAATTTCCAAAACAGTCAATTTGATAGCAAAATCCCAAGAGGGCCACACACGTTGCCTTTGCACAGCGTGGCCCTGCCAGCCCGTTACTGCCAGCCCTGACTAGGCTCAGTGTCATTTTAAATTAGGAGGTCGCAGAATTAGTGCAACAGGGAAAGGGGGGCTTCCAACCAAAGGGCCCCATGACGGGTGACCCCTCCAGGTTGGACCAAGTGCTTTCGGACCTGGGGGACACACTGTGCTACCAACCCAGGGACCCCCTAGGACAGTGAACAAGTAGCAAGGCATTCGGCCAGAGGTTGCCAAAGACAATCCTGATTTGAAAGACTCCCGTCGTCAGCCCATATATTCCAATTTTGGGTCCCTATGGGACTTACCTAATCTGGGCATACTAAAACACATTTCTGAATTTCCAAATTTCTCTTTTTTGTTATTTACTTTTTAATTTCAGGCTAGCTCCTCTTCCTCCACCTTCAAAAAACCAAAATTATGTCCAACCAACAACAAAAGCTGTTGCCTCCCCAAAGTAAGTATTTTCACATCCGTGGGGTGGAAATGGTTTGAGGTATGTAAATAAAACAGTCTCCCTCCTTGGCCCTCACAACCTTGCTGACTTGAACCAACTGCTGCCAGGAATGTCAGAGAGTTGCCAGAACCTACCGTGATTTCCCCCAAACCTCAGATCCTACATGTAGGTTCTGTGGCCCTCTGCACCCACAGCTTTCAAAACTCTCAAATGAGCTCTCAGCTAAGGTGCCCCTGACAACTGTGTTGGGCCCTAAAAGGGCACAGTGCTCTATGCCTGTCACAGGCAAAGAGCCTCCCACAGGTGGTGGCTTACCCTTGTACTGA
Source organism: Rhinolophus sinicus (assembly GCF_057876585.1). Classification (NCBI taxonomy): domain Eukaryota; kingdom Metazoa; phylum Chordata; class Mammalia; order Chiroptera; family Rhinolophidae; genus Rhinolophus; species Rhinolophus sinicus. The sequence goes on along the minus strand of NC_142517.1, from coordinate 183,741,409 downwards.
TTACTTTCCTGTGTCTAAGAACTTTTGTAAATTGCAACTCAGTTTTTACTTATAAATGTAGAATTTTACCCATATTTTATAAGCGTAGAAGTGTAACTTCGTTTTGTCTTTGCATGAGTCTTTGTATTCCCTTTATTTATTTATTTGGGAAATATCTATCGAGCACGTCTTTTTGCTAGGCACTCTCAAGTGTGGGAAACAGCAGGGAGCACAGCAAAGCCTCTGCTCTCCTGGAGCTTGCAGTTGTTATCTGGTACAAGGAGACCAGGGAACATCCCAGTGGAAAGAAGACAGCAGGCATCCCACTGACACCTGGGGCAAGCGTGCCTGGCAGAAGGAACAGCAGGCACAAAGGGTGTGAGCGGGAGCTTGCTTAGCACATCTGGCCTTTTCCAGAAAAGCAAAGAAGTCCGTGTGGTGGTAATGGAGGACGTGAGGAGACAGGTGGGAGATGAGCCCAGAGAAGTAACAGAGGTGATGAATGTGGTCAGCAGAATAATGGTCCCCCGAAGATGTCCACGTCCTAATCCCTGGAAACTGTGACCATGTTCTGTTACTTGCCAAGGGGGGATTAAAATGGCAGATGGAATTATGTTTGCTAATCAGCTGACTTTGAGATGATCAGATTATTTTGGATTATCTAGTGGGCCCAATGTCCTTATATATGAAAGAGGAAGTCAGAGTGTCAGAGAAGATGTGACAACAGAAGCAGAGGTCAGAGTGATGCAGTTATTGCCTTTGACGATAGAGGAAAAGGCCACTAGCAATAGGGCAGGTTCCAGAAGCTGGAAAAGGTGTGGGGACAGATTTTCCCTAAAGCCTCTAGAAGAAATATGACCCCGCCAACACCTTGATTTCAGCCCAGTGAGACCCTCTGCAGACTTTGAACTCTAAAACTATAAGATAATAAATTGATGTTGTTTTAAGCCACTAAGCTTGCGGTATTTGTTACAGCAGCAAAAGCAAATTTACACAGTGGATTTTGCTGGCCACTGTAAGGACTTTGGCTTTTACTGTGAAAGGGATGGTGCATTAGCTGCTAGGGCTGCCATAACAACAACAGAAAAAAAACTGAGTGGCTTAGCAACAGACACTTATTTTCTATAGTTCTGGAGTCTGGAAGTCCAAGATCAAGGTGCTGGAATGTTGGTCTCCTGTTAGGTCTCTCACCTTAGCTTGCAGATTGCCACCTACATGCTGCCTCTTCACATGGTCTTTCCTTTGTGCATGTGTATCCCTAGGGTTTCCGGGTGTCCTTACCTCTCTTATGAGAACACCAATAACACTGGATTAGGGCCCACACTAATGGCCTCATTTGACCTTAATCACCTCTTTACAGGCCTTATCTCCAAATACAGTCACATTCTGAGATACCAGGGCTTCAATATATGAATTTGAGGGGGACACAACTTAGCCTATAACAGCTGGCCAGGCATCAGAGGATTCTGAGAAGAGTATCCTGATCCAACTTGTGTCTTTGAAAAGACTAATCTGGCGACTGTGTTGAGAAATGACAGCAGTGGCCGAGGGTAGAAACCTTGGGAGAAGGCAAGGGAGACCTGATAAGATCTAATCGCAAGATCCAAGCAAGGGATGATGGTGATTGAACCCAGTGGAAACAGTAGAGGTGGTAAGAAGTGGTCACACTCTGGATATATTCTGAAGGTGGAAACCAATAGGATCTGCTAACAGGATAGGTATACAAAGTATGAGGAAAAAAACAAGAGGAGGAGTCAAAAGCTGACTTCAAGATCTTTGGCTGAACGACAAGAAAGATGGAGTCACCATTTTCTATAACTGAGAAAGACTGAAGGAGGGGCATATGTGTCAGGGATTGAGCTTAGGACGTTTGAGATGCCTGTTAATATCCAAGTAGCATGGCAAGTAAGTTGTTGACTAAGCAGGTCTGAGAGGTCTGGGCTATGGGTACACTTGAGAGTCATCAGCATATACTTGGTCCTTAGAGCCCTGCTCTCTGGTGAGATCTTCAAGAGGAACGGAGATAGAGGGAGGAGGAGGTGAGAGAATCGAGCCCCAGAACGCTCCAGTGCTGAGAGGAGGGAGAGACAAGGACGACTCAAAAAGGAGACTGGGAGACAGTGGCCAGTGAGGCCTGTGAGGAGTTGTCTACCTGGAGTCCTGGAAGCAAAATGACAACAATGTTCCAAGAAGGAAGGTCTGATTATCTGTGTGAAAAACTGCTGCAGATAAGTCTGCTGAGGACTGCTGAGCAGTACTGTTGGATTTAGTAGCCCCGCAGCTTGGTGACAATGCAGGGAATTGTTTCAATGGATGGTGGTGGCAAAGCCTGATCAGGACAGGGATCCACTGAATGGCTGTGAGAGTGAAACGCTTCCTTCCCGCCTGCCTTCTGTGCGCTGGCGCCCTGCTGGTATGGTCACACGTGTGGGGCTTATCTAACCTCCATACTAACAGGGCACGCTCAAGGGCTCAGTCACCCAGCACCTCTTGTTGGGAGAAACCCCACTAGGGAACACCCTCAGCTCCAGCCTGACCTCCAGCGTTAACCCTGCCAACACCAGCCTCCTCTGGCTTTGAAATACAGTGAGAGACACTGTGTGGCTATGTTTTAAATTCTCTATCAAAGATCTGCTAATTATCTTTATAACTTCTCAGTAAAACTTTTCAAGGCAAATTCTTCCCTGAAACATGCCATCCTCTAAAACCAATTCAAAGTAGACACACTTGGTCACTGTCGCCTCTCCTGGGGCTCCATGTCAGCTGGCCTCCAAGTCTGGTCCAGGCAGCGCTGAGGGGGGCTGGGCAATGGAGCAGCCAGGCACAGGAGGGCCAGCTGCTCCTGGCCTCACTCTCGGGAAGGGGCTCAAGTAGATGCTGACATGACCTCCACATGAAGACACGGAGAACCTGTTCATCAGTCAGCTTTTGACTGGTGACTCAGGCCTCAAACACCTGATCTCAGCTGGGAATTAGGTCTGATGGTTATTAACCAAGATGGAACTGCTTCCACCAGGTAAAGTCCTCCCAACCCTTCTCCCTACATCCAGAGTTACCCATGGACTCTGGACCAGTCCCACCCTGATATTGTGGGTGTTCTGATCGTGAGGAAATGGAACTTCTAAGCAGGTTTCAGTTGTCTCTCTTCACAGCAGTTGCCCGATGGTATGTGTACACATGTGAGTGTGTGTTGAACACAAGGGGAGAGGCCCTAAGCCCACCTACTCTTGTCAGCACATCAAAAGCTAGTTACTCTTATTCTAATCTTGCAACCTTCTGTGTAAACTTCCTTATAAATACTCTTTTGAGATTTGGGTAACTGATATTATGCTCATGTTTCTGGTACCTGAAAAATTAATTATGATCAGGGTTAGCACCAGATTTCAAAATAGTAACACTTTGCTTATCCTGAATTCACTTAACTGGCAATTTCAGGGTCCCAGAACACCAATTTCTGCTGCAAATGAAAAGAAAGACAGTCGGGCAGAAAACATACATGTCACCAAAAAACGTGAGATTTAAGATTATACACCATGCTCATCAGAGAGCCCTTTGGATCTTCACTCCAAGCCTCTTTGCCTTTGTGTCAGAAATGGTTCTACTATTAGACTAGTGACTAGTCGATTTCCCAGTTTTTCACTACCTGCCATTTTATTATACCTTGTATTCGTAATTCCTGGACAATTCAATATTCCCCATTTCCTGAAGTAGAATATTTTGAGCGCTGAAAGGGGCCTCAGAGATTATCCCAGGAATATGACTTTTTACAGATGAGTGGCAGGGTCAAGGCTCAGCTCCTAAGCTTGGAACTTGTCTTTGCTCTCCAGCTGCTTCTAAGCGTGCCTTTCTCTTGCAGAGTGAAAATCCATTCAGGAAAACAAGAGGAGAGCAATAAATTGCCTTATGTGAGTAAAGTCAGGAAGAGGTCAGTGGGACTAACAGTTATTGACCACTTACTAAGTGCAGGCATGGGCTTTTTACACGTACTTACTTCATTGAATCTTTGTGATGATCCTATGAGGAGATGCTAGAATTGTTGCATATAGAGTGTGGCTGCTAAGTGGCAAGTCCAGGACTTGAACTCAGCTCAGGTGACCCCAGAGAGCATTAATTACCTCTCTACTGCCTTGTGTAGTTCCAGGAGAGTGTCCCAGGGAAACCAGACGTGACAAGCAGTCTAGGCAGGAGACAGCTCATGCCCAGATGCAGAAAACCTTCTGCCACACTTGGGAACCCACAAATGCTGGGCGAGGGACCATCACGGCACCCGAGGGGAGCAGGGGGCAGGAGCGTGCTCGAGAAAGAGATGGGGACCAAACCCAGAAGGATCTTAACACCTGTCTAGGAAACTGGGCCTAATCCTTTCATTGTCTGGAAGACTTTAGGAGGTCTGATATAGACAAGGGACCAAGTAAGATTTACATTTTAGGAAAAACATCCTCTGGTGGGATACAATTGGTGTTTTTTATCAGTTTCTGCTTTTATCTATTTTCCTTTCTCCCCTACCCCCGTTTTAAGATCATGCAGTCTCTTAACGGTCAGGAAAAAAATATGTCATAGCCCTCCAGGTGGAGAGGATGATGAACTTAGGGGAGCCAGACTGAAGGCAGAGAGGCCAGCTGGGACAGTATCTCCAGAGCCAAAGCAACAGATGGCGGCCTCGGGCTATGTCAGGGGCAAGGGTGTGAGAAGAGAGGATGAGGTTCAGATACATTGAGGAGATAACAATGACAGGACGTGTGGCACTGCTGGGTGTGCTGCACAAATCCAGAAGGAACCATCTTATCCTGGTCTATGCTGGCTGGTAGCCCTGCCCAGATTTCTGACTTGGCATCTAGTGGGAGACGGAGTGTCATGCGGGAGACCCTGCTCGCTGCGCCATTTGTCGTGCGGGGAGGCCTGCAGGGTCTCTGGTCCCACTCCCCACATAAGAACGCAGGATATGGTGAGGCCAAAAAGGAACACCCACGGAGCCACAGGTAGGGGAGTCATACCACTATATTCTCTCTGGCGGCACTATACTCTCACTGGAGGCTGGATCCACACTGTCCGCAAACCGCCATCCACGCTTGCCAGCCCAGCCGCCATCCTCTCGCCAGCCTCCATTCTTCCTCTCTTCTCCTTCTCCTAGCCTAGCCACAGCAGTTATATTAGTGGCCAATGGCTCACTGGTTACAGCTGACAGCCAACTAGCCACAGCTGATGGCCATGCAATCACAGTTGATGGCCATTTACTACCTGAGCCAGGCACCTGTCTATGTGAGGCCGAGAGCCTGGAAACTGCTTTCTGGGGCTCTGCCCCCACACGGAGGAAGAACTAACTAAACTGTTTTGGGATTATTTTGTTTTGTTTTGTTTCTGTGCAACTATGCTAACGTTTTCCCATATTTATTTTGTCTTTTCCTCACAAAATCCCTTTGAGGAAGAGTTACTATCCTTATTTTCTGATGAGGAAACTGAGGCAGAGATGTTGAGTAACTATGGGGGTGGCAGAGCCGGGATTTAAACTCAGGACTGTCTAATGCCAAAACCTGAGTGATTTCCACAATGCTCGGCTGACTCCTGGCTTCTGGCCACGATGGAGAAGGCAGAGGAGAAGCGGGGCTGGGACGCAGAGTATAGAGTGGGTGGCAATGGTTAGGTTTTGCAAATGTTCAGCTTGAAAGGCCTATGGGGACATCCAGGACCCAACTGAGTCTTGAAGCTGAATCTCAGGAGAGAAATCTGGGCCGGATATCCCTGGGTGACTGGGAACTGGGGGAGGGCAAGGGAAGGACTTGGGCTCCCATCTCATGTCTTTGTTTATAGATGTGAGTAGGGCACTAGTAGAAGATTGGGAGGGATCGCAGCACTCCAAGCCTGCAATAGTATCTTATCTTACACCTTGGTGTCTAGGAAGTGATCAACGTGTCGCCTGGCTTTCGCCTCATTCAGAATAGGGAGCAGATTTCTGTCACCTTGGGAGATGAGATGTTTGAGAGGAAAAAGAAATCAGAGATCACGGACAAAATCAAATTTTCCAGGTAATGTATTTGGACCAACATCCAGCTCCTCAGACCTATCTTTGCCTGGCTGGGCCTGGCTTCAAGGACAAGCCCTAACGTTTGTGCCCAGTCTACACGACTGGGCATCGTTCTGGAGGTGTTGCAAGATTACTTCCTGCCTCAGCCCTGTGCCTGCTTCTCTCACGCCCACCATCTTGCTCCAATCCCCTTCTAGGCAGGAAGAAGATCAAGTCGAGCCGCTGATCAGGAAAATAATTAGGTGTAACGTAATTCGTACTAAAGGAGAGCACTTGTTCCTGGAAGTAATGAACAGATGAAATAGTCATAAAATAGTCCAAATTTGGAAGGTGGGAACTAAAAGTAAAGTCAGGTTTCTGGTAGGCCCAAGTATGCATCTCTTTTCCATTTTGTCCAAAGGTACCACTTAGTCCATTCCTCTGAGAGATACAGCATGGAAGATACTGGCCTGACTCTATCCCAGTTAAACACACGGTCATCCTCTCTGTCATTCAAATCCCACCCACTCTGTCCTCCAATGCCATGTAAAGGCAGCCCCCACCTCCTTTTCATTCACCTCCCGAATCTCTCATTCATATCTTCTCCTTCCCCATCTGTTACTTCCTGCCTGCACTATTGCAGTGGTTTCCCAATGAGTGTCTCTTGCTTGGGCTTTAAATTGCTGTGAAAATTATTTTTCCAGGACAGAAATCTAAAAGATCAACAATAACAACAGAAAACGCACACATCACCTACCTAGTTGTAAATGTACAGACAGGATACAACCAAACTGTTAGCAGTGGTTTCATTTAGGAAGAGATTCAGACTGGAAATGAGGCTGAAGGACACATAAGCCCATGGTTGAGTTAATCCACTCCACGCATGGAGTCGCCCTGAGAAACCAGACGCCAGTCCCCGTCTTCCCTCCAGTGGGAACACTCAGGCCCTGTTTTGTTCGCTCTGCTCCCTCACAACCCTCTGCAGGAGGAGATGCGCTGTGTACCCACAGTCAAGCCAGCATCCTCAGCTACCTGTTGGCCTCTTAAGAAAGTTGTCACCAGTTGTAGCATCATAAAACAGAATAGCACATGTTTGTTTTATTCCCTGTGAGTAGCTGTGAGTATTGTTTATACTGAAGATCATGTTCAAAAGATGGGAGTTCCTATTGTTCAACTTTCTCACACCGTTTCTTCTTTCTCATACCTTGATGCTTTCTCCTACATGCTTTTGTTTTCTCATCTTCCCGAGTCAAGGACCTCTTCTCTACTGCACTGCTCACAGCGCTTCCTGCCACCCTGTCTACTCCAGCTCAACTACATAGAGCCAAATAATCTTATAGACATTGTGGAGACCCCAGGCCCCAAAACCAGAAAACTTTTATCAATTCTGAAAGCCACTCTCTTAAATCCCCTCCTCATCCAGTTCTGGACCATAGCTTGCCTATGATTCACTGTCAGCATCAATCCTATGCCCCCATCTTCTCATTCCCTAATTTTTTAAACTTTTCCCTCCCCCATTTCAACTATCATTACCAAATCCAGGTGAAACCTTAGTAGATTTCTGACATATTCCTCTTTCCCTTCTATCCATAGGCCACCAAACCACTCCATCTCACTTCTGGCTAGCTTACCATGTCTGAGGGCCAACCATCCTACTTCCAAATTCCTTCTCCCAGACCACACTTCTACCCCAACACTCCCACCCCAGTGACGGTGGAGCAGGTGCAGGACATGGTCTGGCTCTGACCAGGCCCAAGTCAGTCATGCTCAGGGAAGGACCTCACTGGCACAAAATGGAAGCTCTGCAGGCGATTAAAGAATTACTTATCCCATAGGACTGATATCA